>NC_090322.1:107595128-107966156 GCF_040869045.1 Eurosta solidaginis | reverse complement strand
GGAACCCAACGATGCACCAACAGAAGCTAGAAGTGACGAGGGGACAGCTCACAGTGCTGAACAGGATTCTTCGGACCTTATTCCACACGTTGAAGCCCATTTGAACGTTTTCCGAAACCAAATAATTTTTACGGAGGGGAATCCAATGACTTGCGTTGAAAACCCACATCCAGGATTCACTCGTCATTATGTGAGACTAGATATAATTGAAAAGGCCAGCTTAACCGAAGCCTTGAAGGAACGCCTAAACCCAGCATTCATAAATGGAATAAAGATTCCAGAAAGTTACTTGCAACTCCTACAAGAAGCATATATAGAACATTTCCTTTTATACAAAATTAGGATAACTCAGAGGCTGGTCGAGGATGTGGCCAACGAGGATAGGATTTGCGGTATAATAGAGACAGAACATAGGAGGGCCCATAGAAACTCAAAAGAAAATAGGGAACAAATCTTGGGAAAGTATTATTTTCCCAAAATGGCTAGTAAGATAAAAAATTTCACTTCTAACTGTGAAACCTGTCTTTCTAACAAGTATGATAGGCATCCGGCAGCACCACCGATAAAAGAGACTCCAGTGCCGAAATATCCATGCGAAATAGTGCATGTGGACATTTTTGAAATTCAAGGGGAGAAATTTTTATCTTGCATAGACAAATTTTCGAAATTTGCCAAGCTTTTTCACATTAAAAGTAAAGCATCCGTCACTCTCCGCGCTAAGCTAGCCAAAGTAATACACTATTTCACAACTCCTAAAATGATAGTCACCGACAATGAGAGGGGATTTATGACTCCATTGGTATGTAAATACATAAGAGGTTTGGGAATCGAACTATATCAGACTCCAATTCAAAGAAGTGAAGTAAACGGCCAGATCGAAAAATTCCACTCTACCATTATTGAGATTTATCGGTGCATCCGGAAAGAAATAAATAACGCTAGACCAAAGGAATTGGTGTATATTGCTGCCGATCGTTACAACACAACAATACACTCTGTAACGAAGAGGAAGCCCAGCGACATATTTTTCAACAGAAGCGAAAGAATTAACTACCAAGGCCTAACCAACTTCAAAAGTAGGGTCCACAAGGAGATTAGGGAACAAATCAAGAGAAACCAGGAGTTAAGAAATCTCCGATTGAATAAAAAAAGGAAAAGAGCTAAGGAATTTAGGCCAGGAGATGAGATTTACGTCAGGGATAAACAGATAAAATCAAAACAAAAGGCACTTAACAAAAAGGAAACGCTTGGTAAAGACAATACAGTGACATTGCTCACAGACACTGGCAAAAGGATTCATAAAGCGCAGATAAAAAATACGCCAACATAAGAAAAAAAAAAAAAAAAAAACGAAAAAAAAGATAATAAGGTCACCACGGAAAGTCAACAACAAAAAGATGTCCCAATAAGGGACCCAAAGATTTGAAATTCTATAGCACAGACGACACCAAAAAGGCGTCAATTTCAAGATCAAAGATCTTTTCTATAACAAACCACATAAGCGATTAAAGAGGCAACATAAAATATTGCAAAAAACAAAAGGAAAAAAAAAACAAAAAAATACAAAAAAACAGAGGAGACGATTTTTCGTTTAAAAAATTTTTAATGAAGCAATATCTGCCCACAAGAATATTAATTACACGCTTAATAAAAGAGGCAAAATAAAAAATAAATTTTTTTCTTAAGAAGAAATCTGCCCACAACAAAAAACTAATTATGCGCTTACTAAAAAAGGCAAATTGGACAAATAGAAAAAAAAAAGAAAAAATAAAAAAAAATAAAAAAAAAAACATAAAAAACTTTAAAGAAGGGGGTAAAGAGGAAACGTTTCAGTATTTCTTAGAAATATTATCCTCTTTCCTCAGCTTCTTTACCACGAGTTTTTGTAAGGCGGCAGGATCCAAGGGTAGTAGCCTTTAACGCTACCTTTCAAACAAAAGTAAAGAATTACAAACTACCTCCCTTTCATATCCATGCTCTCGGATCCTGTGGACCTTCCAAGTACCACGATGGGTAGCCGGGGACGGTGGTAGGATATAGGAATACATTTAAACGCAACAAAAAACACATAAATAAAATAATAAAATTCAAAAAAGCACACAAAAAATTTAATTTTTTTAACTCTTCTCTTAGTGTGGAAAGATTTTTTTATTATACAATAGAATGTTCTTTAAATAATAATAATAAAAGGAAAAAATACAAAAGAAAACAAGATTTACATTATGTAACCATTTATTATTAGTTCACCGTCCCTGGGATAAATAATAAAAGTGCCTAAAAACAAAAAATGGTCAATACTAATCTTACCAACACTAATGAGTTTTTTTTCCCACCATAATGGAACACAGTTTATTTTTAATATCTGGCGTGTACGGTCTCAACATCTACAATTATGGCTCCCCACTAGTAACTATTGAGCACGGGCGTGGTTGGATCCTGAACGGACACTTCAGTTTAGTCCATGTGGTCGACCTAAACTACTTCAACACGGCTTTGGTCAAATTGATGGAATCAACAGAGCATGATATTACAAGCAGGGCTGTGCGGACTGTGCTACAATTCCACCTAAATCAAACTAAGCTGCGTCTCGACGAACTACAAATAAGCAAATCACGAAGGGTACGTTCCATTGACTGGATTGGTTCAGCATGGAAGTGGATAGCTGGGTCTCCAGATGCAGCGGATTGGGACAATATTCTTCGAAGCATGAATGACGTGATAATAAACAACAATCACCAGTACCGGGTCAACGAAAAACTATTCAACGGTACCCGCGAGGCAATCGAGAAAGCAAACGAAGCGATGCTCCACATTAACGCTATAAGCAAAAACATTAGCGAGGAGAATATCGAACTTCTTGACCTAAGCAAAGTCCTTATCTTGAAGGAACAGGTGTCAGAAGTCGTCCAAGCGTGCCAAATGGCGAAGTCTGGCGTAATCAACACAAATCTTCTTGATCGAGACGAGATTGGAAGGCTCATAATGGAGGAAGATTCCCTACCATATCAGAACACCATTGAAGCCATAGAGTACGGGTCGGCCTCAGTGTATTCAAACGGTAGCACACTTTTGTACGTACTCTCAATGCCAAAGGTAAAACCAGATGGCTACCGACTCCTAATAACACGGGCCGCTGTTATAAAAGGACAACACGTTGACCTCAGCTATAAAAAAATGCTAATAAACGAAGTTGAAACGTTCGGGGTGACCGAGGATTGCCCTTCGATCAGCAACACAACAATTTGCTCTCCCAAATCCCTGACTAAACTACGGGAAAACGGGTGCCTAGCTAGGCTAGTTAAAGGTGGCGATGCCAAATGCCGCTTTGAACCAGACAACACCAAAACCGTCGAGATGATCACAGACTCAACAATATTTGTTACAAACTTTGAAGGCCTATTACAAGGGAAGAACTACTCCACAACCCTAAATGGAACGTACGTCATTATTTTGAACAACGAAACAGTCACGGTGGGAAATCAAACATTCACCAGCAGATCAGTACGCACAGCGCAGGCCCTGGCACCGCCCTTGGTAAACATCACGAGCGAAGGACTAAAATTGAACCTTAACTACATTCACGGCCTGAGCATGGAAAATATTAATCAGCTTAAACAACTTGGCAATAATTTTCACTTTTCGCTAATTTTTGACGCTCTTGCCTTGGCCATTCTAGCAGCCGTATGCTACATTATCTGGAGAAAACTCACTACTACAATCAACTTTCCTAGACTAAATCAGACCACAGATCAGGACCAGCCAAGCCATGCAAAGGATCCTTCTGAAAAAGGAGCTCATCTGCAGGGACGCAGATGTTTACAGGGGGGGGGGGGGGTACTTAACAAGGGGGCAGACACACTTAGTTGTAAGAATGTGCTGACACCACACTTCAACAAACACAAGCAAAGCCAACGTAGGTAATTGATCCGATATCATATTGCGTAAGCAGACAAAATGCAATCCATGGGAACTGCAGCGTAAGCGATATGATATGCGGACAAAATGCAAGCCGTGTGATTCGCCACGCAAGCGATAAAATATTATTTTGGCCAATCGTGGGAAGTGCAGTGTCAGCAATTATGAAATCACTTAGATTAATGTAGAAGCTTAGAGCTTAGTTTAAGTTAATGATAAAGTCAGTCTGTTTTTGACATTGAACGGAAATAAATGGTAAATATTGTTAAGCGGAAAAACCTATTTTTATTTGAATCTTTTCAGGTTGCAATGGGGCCGCGGGGCGGCCCCCAACTTTAACTTTTTGGAGCCCTAGTCCTTGGGCTCCTTAACTTATATATATGTCTGTAAGATGCGTTGTTTGATGACATACCTTTTTTTCCTCAATACAAATGTTTGTTTGGACCCAGAGACCCTGGAACTGAGTTCCTTTTCGATATATGTTTTATATTTTAGAAGATATATGAGAATAAATGAGAGATGGTCGCTTTGGTGACTTCAAAAAGTATATATATAAAAATAAAATATGTAACATGGTCATTTTGATGACTCTATATATAATTATATATAGTCATGATAATGACCATGTTACATATTTTATTTTTATATATATATTTCCTATGTGAAATGGTCATTTTAATAACAATATTTACCATATATAGCGCCACGAAAATGACCATCTAACATATACTTTTTTTATATATACATTTATCATACCACATGGTCATTTTGATCGCTATCGTCAGTGTCACGATAATGACCATTTCCAATATGTTTTCATATATATATACTAATATGGGGCCCCTAGTATGAACATTTTTCGCCGCTGTATCGTATTAGAAGAAAATTGTTTGAAATGTAAGTTTTTTGTGTTTGTCTACTTTTTTGCTACCTAATAGTAATTTCAAACTATTTTTATTAATCGTATGTAGTGTAGGATGCTTCATTTTTATTAAAATTAATATTCACACAAAAATTATTTACAAGAAAGTGTTATATTTTCATGATGCAAAATTGAATAATAACGAAAATTTTTGAAAATAGTAAAATCAATATTGAAAATTAAAATATTAGGGGGACTCATGATAGCATATAAACTTATAAGGTGTAAAATTATATCCATTTACACACGCGGTTATATGAACGCACCTAGTAATACTCTTGATAAACTTGATTGTTTTTCAGCTGTATTATTTCCAAAAAAATTTTTTTGATTGTTATACAAATTAAAAAATACCAAGATTAAGTGTAAAATCAAAACTAAAACGCCTTTACTTGCTGATGTTGGAGATTTTTGATGAAAATGCCGTCTGTAATGTCTGCAAGGTTGCATTCCTTTGAGTTTACCGCGTTTACACAATGAAATGTGCGCGTAAATTTATACAAATCGTGTAAATGATTTTTCATACAAAATTTGACAGCTCCTGCGTAAACTAGATAAATTTATACGTTTACACACTTTATAAGGCATTTATACGGTTACATGAGTCCCCCTATTGTAAAACATATTAAAATTACAAAGTTCAAAGTAACACAATAACAAAGTTAAATAAAAATAATTTAGTCAATATAATTTAAGAACCCTGCATATAAGTGCAAGGTCGTGAATACAAAACAACTGCTTGGAAGCTGATTTCATAAATTGGACAAAATCCGTTTATAACAAAACGAACATGCAGAAAGGATCAGGTGGAAAAAATTCCGAATGCATTCTCGTAGCCGATGCTCAGTTCAGACAATCCCTAGCGAAAAAACTTAGAATTGTTGCCAATTTCAAAATGAATAGACAGCGGTTTATACTTCTGGCTAGTTCCAGTACTTAAGCTATTTTCTTCATAATAAATAATTTTGCTTTTATTTCGTGACAAATGATGGGAATGTGCTTTTTTGAACGGTTGAATTTATCGAATTATCGAACAATGACACTAGTCTGGAGCCACAAATCACAAACACAATATTGCGCATTGCGCATGTAAACAAAAGATCAGCTGTTTTTTATGAGTTCTTGACTTTTCCTCTCTTTCTTTCATTCGCTCAAGCAGTCACTTGTGACGTAGATGCGCAGTTCGAAGCAATTTTGAACTCGTGAATGCGCAATCTTGTGTGTGTTATTTGTGGTCTTGATCGAATGAGTGTCATAATACCCAATGAAAATTCGTTCGATCAGCTCTTTCGACCACAGTCGAAGATCGAATTTGTCTCATAATAGGGGCCTGGGTCTTTTCACAGTGTCCAATCATTGTGGTTAAATGCGTGGATCGAGATGAAAGCTTTTTGCAAAAAACTTTTTCCTAAGGTTAAGCCAAATGCTGACAATGTTTCTTTTTAATATAGCAAACTCAAATTTAGTTCAATTTGTATGACTCAAACTATTTATATTTGGTTGAAGAATGCATGCATTTTTTTTTTCGTCTAAGATTGTATGAGCAGTTATCAGTCGCGGTTTAAATGGCCAGCTGATTGGTAAAAAAATAATCCCGGAAAAGATATTAAATTCCGAAGAATCGGAAGGGGCGTTCAAACAATGCAAGTATAAATAATTTTCCAAAGTAACGAAGTTGTCGCAGTTGCAACATTTTCGAGTTAAAAACAAAACAGGGGTTTACTCCAGCTTCTGAAATAAGTTTCTGGTATTTGGAAGTTTGACGTAATGCTTCCAAGTCCATGGTCTGAATGGACTCGTTGCAACTGCAAAGAGAGATGTACACGATATATGCTTCCATCTGTGGATGTCAGTTTATCGCTGCATATTTCTGTCAAAGTAACTGGGGAGGGAGCATTCATAATCAGTTGTCAAATTCTAAATAAAATTTAGGTGACTCAATCGCGCTTCATGCTTCCACCTTGTATAATTGGGCTTCATGCTTCCACCTTGTATAATTTCACCATGAGTATCGAACAAAAGTATCGAAAACATTTAACGCACAAATCTTCACAAATAATATCCCAGATTGCGCATTGACGAGTTCAAAATTGTTTCGTCCTGCGTATTACGTCAAAGTTGCCTACCTAAGCGAATGAAAGGGACATAGAAAAAAACCAGAGCTAAAGGAAAATGACGTAATAATTGGCCATAAAACACAACTGAACTAATGTTTACGTGCGCATTGCGCCACCTATTATTCCATCATGCTATATTTTTGCCATATACCTAAAGGCTCAACCATAATCGACTTTTGCGTTGCTTTGGCGGTGGCGTTACTTTGATGTAACGCACGTTGCAAGTTTGTCTGCCACAATGAACGCGAAACGAAAACTCAAATTTTGATTTTTTGACATTGAAAACAATAAAATACTTTGATTTTGGAAGTCTTCCGGGGTCGTTCCAAAATTTGAACGAATTCGCTCCATTAATCTCCCGTCTAGGTCGATGTAAATTTTCTGCGACTGCTCGCGCTGTCTAGTTTAACCACGATATATTTAAAACTTTACAATTTATTTAATAATTTGGGAAAACTTTAAACAACGTTACATCAGGACGGACAAGGCGACAGCTGTTTCGATTATACCTTGTAAATCTCTTCAAATCCTTTTCTCCCGCACTCCTGCGATAGTTGAAATGGCTACAAACACATTCAGCTACGTCATGCCTTAGTTGTTGTAAAGTTTTTCCCAATTGCCTTCTTTTGCACTTTACATTTAATACCATACAATTATTTAGTGCCTCTCACAATTTTTACTGTTTTCAATATTCTTTTCCATACTTCCAAAATGCACTCTCGGTCTAGGGAGCATTCATAATCAGTTGTCAAATTCTCCATAAACTTTAGGTGACTCAATCGCGCTTCATGCTTCCACCTTGTGTAATTGGGTTTCATGCTTCCACCTTGTATAATTTCACCATTAGTATCGAACAAAAGTACGCTTCTACTACTTACTTACTTAATTGGCGCTTAACCGTCTAAACGGTTAAGGCCGTCCAACAAGGCGCGCCAGTCGCTCCTTCGCTCCGCTTCTATATCTTCACTAATAACTACCCAGATTGCGCATTCAAAAGTTCAAAATTGCTTCTCCTGCGCATTGACATCACAGTTGCCTTCTTAAGCGAATGAGAGATAGAAAAACAAGAGCTATAGGAAAACGACGTAATAATTGCCCATAAAAAACAACTTAACTAGTGTTTACATGCGCAATGCGCTACCTTCTATAATTCCATCATGCTATATTTTTGCCATATACCGGTGGCGCTACTTAGATGTAACGCACGTTGCAAGTTTCTCTGCCACAATAAACGCAAAACGAAAACTCAAATTTTAATTTTTTGACATTGAAAACAATAAAATACTTTGATTTTGGAAGTCTTTCGGGGTCCTTCCAGGGTCAGATACCATCAACCAAAAATGACTTGTTTTTATAAAATTCTGTCTTTATTTGCCAGTATATTAGTATACAAATTAAGTGAATTAATGAGCACTTGGCGTGATGAAACAAACATTTATGCAGCAGTTTCTTTGCTTTGACAAAATAATTCAATACTACGAAAAAAGGTGCAACACAGATATACAGATTTTTTATCTGATATCTGTCTTAAAGATGTTCTTCAATTTGGAAGCAAAATTGATAAAAGCGTGCTCTTACCACAAATTAAAAATTATAGAGCAAACAAGATAATAATGCGAAAAGTTTTTATCAGTATAAAAATTCATAAAAAAACAAATGTATTATACATACACTGTTGTGCAAAACAAAAGCAACAAATTTCTTGCAAATATATAATTGGTTGTATTTCTCATGCTAATCTATTTAAGGAAACGGTTTTGCTAAAATATGATGTAGTCATTTACAGGCCAACTATTTATAAAACATTCACTGACTTAAAGAATTTACATGTAGTGATCTTAGCGGCCAAACCCCATTGGTCCTTAATAGCAGAGAGTAACGATTTCGCGCTAAATAAGCTTTAACTGGGAACATTACTTTTTTTATAGCCCGATGGGGGTTTTAAGGGGATTCAAGGCTTTTAAATAGGTCAACGAATAATAGAATATAAGCCCGTTGATTCCTAGATGATAATTTGTTAGCTTTGAGTGTTACTTCAGGTCGTTTCCGTATTGAACAATTTTCCTTTGCCGCATACTCAGCTGCGTCTGCACGATTAGTTTTCGTTTAGAACTTAATTTTATTTTTTCTTTTCTAGTTAAAGCTTATTTTTTTCCTTCCAGGGTCTTCATAGGATGATTTTGGGGAGACTTCCGGGTACTTCCCTAGTCTTTTCGGGATGAGTTTGGGGTTTATCTAAGGGTGGTACCGGTATCTTTTCGGCATGGTTTTGGGGAGTCTTCCGGGCTCCCTCTAGGATCTCTTGGGGATAGTTTTGGGAAGTGTTCCGCGCTTTTCCGAGGTCTTTTCGATATGATTTTATAGAATCTTCCGGGGTCCTCGGCATGATTTTGGGGATACTCGCTGTTCCTTCGCAGGTCTTTTCGGGATGAATTTTGGGAGTCTTCAGGGGCCCTTCCAGGATATCTTCGGGATAATTTTGGCGAGTCTTCCGGGCTTTTCCGGAATGGTTTTGGGGAGTCTTCTGGGTTTCTTCCGGGTCCTTTTGGGGAGTCTACCATGTTTCTTACGGGGTCTTTTGGGGAGTCTTGCACGGTCTTTTCAGGATGATTTTTATGTGACTTCCGGGTCCTTCCCAGGTGCTTTCGGGATGAGTTTGGGGAGTCATCAGGGTTATTTCCGGGATCTCTTGGGGAGGCTTCCGGGTCTTTCCGGAACCTTTCGGCATGATTTTGGGGAGTCATCAGGGGTCCTTCCGGGGTCTTTTGTGGAGTCTTCTGCCCTTCTCCCGGTGTCTTTACGTGGTCTTACGGGATTGAATTTGAGGACTCTTCCTGGTCCTTCCGAGGTTTTTGGTGATGAGTGTTTGAGGATGATTTTGGGGAGCTATTCGGGGTCCTTTCGGGATGATTTTGGGTAGTCTTCAGAAGTCCTTTCGGGATCCTTACTGGATAATTTTGGGGAGTCATTCGGGGTCTTTCCGGCATGATTTTGGGGAGTCTTCCGGGGCGTTTTGGAAAGTTTTTCGGGGCCGTTTTGCGATGATTTTGAACCAGTGTCTAATTGGGAGCTTCAGATCAACCAAAAAAGACTTGTTTTTATAAAATTCTGTCTTTATTTGCCAGTATATTAGTATACAAATTAAGTTAATTAATGAGCACTTGGCGTGATGAAACAAACATTTTTGCAGTAGTTTCTTTGCTTTGACAAAATAAACTAAAATAATTCAATACTACGAAAAAAGGTGCAACACAGATATACAGATTTTTTATGTGATATCTGTCTTAAAGATGTTCTTCAATTTGGAAGCAAAATTGGTAAAAGCGTGCTCTTACCACAAATTAAAAATTATAGAGCAAACAAGATAATAATGCGAAAAGTTTTTATCAGTATAAAAATTCAAAAAAAAAAAAAAAAAAAAATGTATTATACATACACTGTTGTGCAAAACAAAAGCAACAAATTTCTTGCAAATATATAATTGGTTGTCTTTCTCATGCTAATCTATTTAAGGAAACGGTTTTGCTAAAATATGATGTAGTCATTTACAGGTCAACTATTTATAACACATTCACTGACTTAAAGAATTTACATGTAGTGATCTTAGCGGCCAAACCCCATTGGTCCTTAATAGCAGAGAGTAACGATTTCGCGCTAAATAAGATTTAACTGGGAACATTACCTTTTTTATAGCCCGATAGGGGTTTTAAGGTGATTCAAGGCTTTTAAATAGGTCAACGAATAATAGAATATAAGCCCGTTGATTCCTTGATGATAATTTATTAACTTTGAGTGTTACTTCAGGTCGTTTCCGTATTGAACAATTTTCTTTGCCGCATACTCAACTGCGTCTGCACGATTAGTTTTCGTTTAGAACTTAATTTTATAATAAGGTAGAAGAACAAGTTCCTTTCATAATTTGATTACATTCGTTCGAACGGACCATCAATGAACCAACGAGATTTTCTTAACAGCGTTGATCTAAGAACCATTCGAAATTCTCTTTACTTATTAATTTTTGGACTTAAAAAGTTTTGTAGGCCCTTCATGAAAGCGAGAGTTGAGAAACTAACCATTTCGAACCAATGTAATCAAATTAGGAACTTGTGAGAGACCCATCTTCAAAAAATAGTTTATATCACTCCCCAATTTTATTATAAAATTAAGTTTTAAACGAAAACTAATCGTGCAGACGCAGTTGAATATGCGGCAGAGAGAAATTGTTCAATACGGAAACGACCTGAAGTAATACTCAAAGCTAATAAATTATCATTTAGGAATCAACGGGCCTATATTCGTTGACCTAGTTAAAAGCCTTGAATCCGCTAGAAACCCCTATTGGTCCATAAAAAAATAAATATTCCCAGTTAAAGATTATTTAGCGCGAAATCGTTACTCTCTGCTATTAAGGACCAATGGGGAGTGACCGCTAATGTCATTACTCGAAGCCCAGTTGCACCTTTAGGTCGGAGGTGTAATAATGTAGTCAAAAAGAAAGATCCTGTTTCAAAAATGAGTTTGTTGCTTTTGTTTTGCACAGTTCCATACTAGGCAAACTTCACATTTTTATTGTTCTGCTTACATGTAACTGCTTTAAGTCAGTAAATATTTTATAAATAGTTGACCTGTCGATAACTACATCATATCTAAAAAACAAACCGTTTTCTTAAATAGATTAGCATGAGAAAAACAACCAATTATATATTTGCAGGAAATTTGTTGCTTTTGTTTTGCACAACAGTGTATGTACATATTCTTATTCATCTCATTTTAATGAACTTATACACAAGGCATACATTTATAGCTTTTAATATCCAAAAAATAAAACTAAAATTGTCAGTATCTTTTTTTTTGCAAAAGTGGCAAACAGTTAATATATTTGTACACCCGCCACTGTTATACTAAATAAATATACATGTCTAATATACGCTTTTAAACAAACTATACAAAGCATATACATTTAAGTAAATCAAATTGTGTAATACAAAACGGTTCAATAGGTATAAACATACCATTACTATAACATATAAAAAAAAATTTCCTGAATAGTATGCAAAGTAGATGCATACATTTAATGAACACTTCAAACTGTGGAATGCAAAAGAAGCTTACATTTCTTCTCTTAGATCAAATCAACTAAATATTTAATACATTTTGTTTGTGCATACAAAGAAAGGCCGCGATTCAAAATTTGACGACGAGAAGTCGCCAAAAAAATTGTTTCACGAAAAAAGAAATTCTCGCCTTTCTTCCTAGTAAATATAGATTCTACACCTTTTTCAAGTGTAGTTCAGAAAGTTGCAATTGAAGTTTAGAAAATTTCAGTTAAAGTTCAAAAACTTTCAACCCATACGCTTAAAAAAATAAAACTAAAAAAGAGAAGAAAAGACAAGACAAGACAAGAAAAGAAAAGAAAAGAAAAGAAAAGAAAAGAAGAGAAAAGAAAATAAAAGGAAAGAAAAGAAAAGAAGAGAAAAGAAAAGAAAGGAAAAGAAAAGAAAAGGAAGGAAAAGAAAAGAGAAAAGAAAAGAAAAGAAGAGAAAAGGAAAGGAAAGAAAAGAAGCCATTTGCTGGTATTTCCGAGATGAATTTTTGGAGTCTTCCGTTTCGGTTGCAGGTCTTTTGGGGAGTCTTCCAAAGTCATGTGCGTATTCTTCCGGGATGATTTTGGGAAGCCCGAAACTTTCACGATCTCCCGAAAATACCCCGGAATGCAAAATCTCTAAAAATGTCGGCAGTGGAGTTAGGCACCTGTGATATGTATATAAGCATGTAAATATTTTCCGTAGAATAACTCCGCTCTCCGCGCGTTTTAGGATCGCTTATCGATTAAAGACATAAGAGAATTAAATAACAATTTCATGAACCCAACAGGTTTTTTGTAGCTTTAGTACAAGGCAGTATAAAACATGTTTCGGATTAAATGAACTTAATTAGTTTATTCTATGTATTAAAAAGAGCTAAGTGCATTTAAATTAAATTTTTTATTTCTCGCAGAATTTTCCTACAAGCAACCCGTATTGAAAGTTTCTGAACTTCAAATGAAAGTTTCTGAACTTCAATTTTAAATTCTGAACTTCAATTGTAATTTTCTGAACTACAAATGGAAATTCTGAACTTCAATTGTAATTTTCTGAACTTCAAATTGAAAATTCTGAACTTTAATTGTAATTTTCTGAACTTCAATTGAAAATTCTGAACTTCAATTGCAATTTTGTGAAATTCAATTGAAAAATCTGAACTTCAGTTGTAATTTTCTGAACATCAATTGCAACTTTCTGAAGTACACTTGAAAAAGGTGGAGTCTTGTTTCGTCGTCAAAATCGTTTGTCGTCTTTTTTCGTCGACAAAATTTTTTACTCTTTTTTCATATGCACGCGCGATTTGTACATATATACAATCTGTTATATACCAAATTGTGATATAACATTTCAAATATTTGTAATTTTTTTTTCAGCAATGGTTACTGGATAGTATGCAAATGCAAACTGTATATACATTTAATGAACAATTCAAACCGTGGATTATAAAAAAAAACCCATATTTGCATTTATTTGCTTAGAGCAAATCAACTAAATTAATAAATTTGTACATGAAGTCTGTTGCACATCAAATTGTGATATAACGGTATTTTAAAAACTTGAAGTGTTTCCCCCAGTGCTTGCTGGGTAGTATGCAAATTAAATGCACACTACATACATTTAATAAATATTTCAAACGGTGGAATACAAAACAAACTAACAGTTGCATTTCTTTGCTTAAAGCAAATCAACTACTGTTATTCCAAATAAAATATACATGTCGAATATACGCTTTTAAACAAACTACAAGGCATATGCATATAAGGAATTCAAATGGTGACATACAAAACGGTTTAGTAGGTACCAAGCTACCCTTATTATAACATTTAAAAACTATATCGCTCATTTACTTCAATAGTGTCACAACTCAAAAAAAATGATTTTCGACGCTTTTAAACAAACTACAAGGCATATGCATATAAGGAATTCAAATGGTGGCATACAAACGGTTTAGTAGGTACCAAGCTACCCTTATTATAACATTTAAAAACTATATCGCTCATTTACTTCAATAGTGTCACAACTCAAAAAAAATGATTTTCGAGTAATAACGTAAAATGGTACTTAATATCAAGATCGATGGTATATACAAAATGCTTTGCGATCCGTGCAAAATTGAGCACGTCAGATCAAATCAAAAACGGCCTTTACATACACAACATATGGCAGTTGAAATCTTTGGATGGCTCTCCTGAACAATTGTGTTTTTTGAGTTATGGCACTATTGAAGTAAATGATATGTTGAATGAACACTTTGATGCAAAAGATTATAAAGATAATATGAT
The DNA here is from genome assembly GCF_040869045.1 of Eurosta solidaginis. Taxonomy (NCBI): domain Eukaryota; kingdom Metazoa; phylum Arthropoda; class Insecta; order Diptera; family Tephritidae; genus Eurosta; species Eurosta solidaginis. Next base: position 107,951,836 of record NC_090322.1, on the reverse strand, counting down.
GCAGTATCATTACTTTCTTGGCATGTTCCTCAAAAATGAATTAAATTGAAAGTATTTTATTTTCTTAACTTATGCTTAAGTCTACTTTAGAAAAATTAACTTCTGTTAAAAAATATTGCCAGAATTATTCACGCTTAAGGACATATTTTTTCTTTTCGTTGGATGCCCATGTTCGAAGTTGGTTCACGGTACGTATACAGGTTGGGTTATCAATTAAAAATTTCTTTAAATCTGTAGTGTTCGGCAGTCGGTTTTTTTTGATAGTCTCGCCAAATGCCTCGAAGGCCGCTTTTCTTTCTTCGGCTGTCCACCTGAGTTTCCTTTTTATATCCTCATTTTCATCGTTTTTCTTCACAGGCTTTCGCTTGACAAAGCGCGTTGTAATAGTACTAGTTTTTCTTGGACTGCTTTCATCGGAAGAGCTCTCCTCTGAAGATGAATATATAACTCGGTTTTTCTTGATTCGGGGAGCAGCATTCGAAGCAGATATACAAGAAATTCGAGAAGTTGATGGAGTCTCATCATCGATTACTTCATTCTCCACAGATACCTCTTCTTGAGACTTTGAAGTGCTGTCGTTTTCATTAACATTGTTTCTAAAATCCTCGTCACCCTGTGCTTTAATAAGTACGTTGGCTACCCCAAGGACGTCTCTCGACACTACATATCTTCTATAGTGTGACCGATGAATTGCCTCCCCGTGGCCCATAACATTTGCAATATTAGTAATTTTGTTTTCATCCATATTTTCTTCAGCACAGCTTGTGGCAACGTGCTTCCTCAAATAGGTTCCACGTAACCTTTAGGGGTGTTCTGCGCCACATTCATCAGCGAACTGGCGCATCAGCTGACAAGCCCGCAGTTATTTGAACCTTCCGTCGGTAAATCCGGGAATACCAAAAATGTAAGGGTTTTTTGCTGGAATTTTTGGAGAGGTTCTATGCAACAAAATCAAATTGATGGATTTTTTCATTTCGGGATCAAGCAGAACCGGGACATCACGTCCCAATTTTCCTGTTATTATAAATCTTGAAAAATGTTGTGCTAAATTTTTATCTGCTGCGGACAATTTCTCATACATCTCAGTATTTTCGGTTTCTGATATTCTTTCCCTGGACTTTAAGTCTGCAATCAACGCTCTTTCAATTTCACCCGCCCGACGACGATTAAAGGTCTGAATTGAAATCAAGGTATATTGAAGAAGACTGAGCCAGCTCTGATAAGTGTACTGTTCTTGTAATAATTCGTAAGAACTAATTATTTTATTTTTAACATAGTTAGTTTTTTAATGTCGCTGGTTGTGGGCAATGGTTTTATGTGTTGACGATGTTTTTCGGATTGATCCTCACGTGCGACCCTATTTATGACTTGGCTGTATTGAATTTTGTAGAGAAATAGATATTTGTCCACAATTTTTTCTTTTTGTTCGTCTGTGTTTTCCACATAATATAGTTTAAGTAAGTCACCGACTGTTTTAATGTAGGTGCCAATAGAAGTGGCCAGTGAGGGAGCCTGATGTACACCAGTGAGTGGATCGAAGCCCGATATTTTTCTTACAACCTCTACCATAGCTCTATAGAGTCGCGGATGATAGATTGATTTAAAATCTGTGATATCTTTGTCAATGTCTCGCATTGTTGCAAGAAGGCGACCAAGGTCCGTAAACGATTTCGGATCATTTCTTCTTGCTGCTGTTTATAGTATTTTTCACAAAGACAATTTCCAAATTCAATCAATAGGTCATCATACCTGACCAATCTTACAATATCATCTTCTCTCAAAACTGCCATTACTTTGACAAGTCTTTGATTGGCCTTACTATGCAACCGTCCTTCAATACGCCTGGAAAGAACAGTGTTGGAACGTACTCCTTTCGCCGAAGCGCCCATACAACTTTGGCGATGCCTTCTAATACTACTAAGCGAAAAAACTCCTTTGCAGTGGTGACAGGTTTTATAAAGAGCTGCGGATCTATTTTTTGAGGTCGTCGAGATACAAACAGCTCCCCTGTTTTATTATAAATTCTGTTTGTGTTATATAAATAATTTCCTTTCAAGCGTATAGTTTCAATAATTTTCTTTCTTTCCTCGTTACCTAAAGAAATAAAGAAAACAATTAATGAAAAAGCTATCTCTTATTTCTCGCCGAGCCAGGAACAGATTTCCATGACCAATCTCCTCGCGTTGGTAGTTGGCCATATATGTATATTATGAAAGCACGTACTAATTTCTATAAGAATACTGAGTGTACAGTTTTCTAGCCTGTCAAACAATATTAAAGCGCAAAACTCGATTCTCCGAAAAACTGCATTGATATTTGACAAATTTTCAAGTTCCTGGACATGTAAAAAATTAATGCAATTTTATGGAAAATGAGAAATGTACTTTGTAAGGCGTTAAAACTATGTATTCAGAAATTTCCTAGAAATTAGAATCGCTGAACCCACTTATGACTCCGCAGCTACCCAATAAAATTTTCATACTGCAATTCTATCAACCATATGGGGAACTATCAGCCGTGAGGAAATGGTTAACCAAATTTGCATCTGGTTTGAGAACTATGTGTATCACTAAAGCTGCGAAACTATCGGTGGCACTTCAATATATTTGATTTTCTTCACTATCAGTGTAAGGTTTTGAGTGCCTGTTTCAAGCTAAAAGTACACACGACCATTTGAGTAGATATTGTTAAACGAGCGAGTACAAGAGTAGGTTAATCAAGTTTAAGGCGAGCTCATACAAATTTACCGACTTTTTATTTATATTTTATGTTATTCATATTTATCTTAAATTTTAAGGAAAAACAAGGAAGCCCAAGTTCGGGTAGAACCGAACCCACTAGTGAGTTTCGGTAAGCAGTTATTTTATATATTTATATTTATTTCTCCATCAATGAAAAACAATTTTATTATTTTATCTTCTAAAGTTTATGATATGTAATCTGAAGCAGGGGTGGGCGGTGCCACGCCTACTTTGTAGATATGTACGTTTCGAATATTGCTTTTAAATTTTGATGAAGAAGTGGGCGTGGTTATGAACCGATTTCGTTAATTTTTACTATTCCCATCGACATATCCAATTCACCCATAAAGTTTGGTTGTCTTACTTAGTTTTCGAGTTTCACCTCATTACCAGCCTCGATAGCCGAGTTCGAAAAAGAGGCAGTGCCACGCCCAGTTTTGAAAATTATCAAAATAATATTATATTGGCTATATTTTCATTGCAAAGTTTTAAATAGAGCTTATTACAATGAAAAATAACAGAAATATTACAGTTCGAACAATGATTTAACACCGTTTAAACAGTTTTATGTAAAAGTGGAGATGGTCATCACCCGATTTACGACATATTTGGCGGAATTAAGAACTTTGGCAATACCAGGCAGACTGGCAACTTTAGTATCCATATCTTAATATCTCTATAAGTTATAGCTCTCCAAAATTTGTAATTTCATTTATCTATATGGGGGCGGTGCCACGGCCATTTTCCAAAAATTTCAAAAAAATATTCCTTTGTTTCACTGGACACCCTATGTACAAAATTTGAGCCGTGTGTGTTGAACAGAATCTGATTTAAAGCATTTTTGGCGTTTTCCGATATCGAAAAAATGGGCGTAGTTATTGTCCGATTTTGCTCATTTTAAATACGAAACCAGTTTGTGTAAAAAACAATATACATTCCAACTTTCGTTAAGATATCTAAATTTTTACTCAAGTTATCGTGCCTACATACAGAGGGACGGACGGACGGACGGACATGTCTCAAACGATTTCTTTTTCGATGCTTATAATTTTGATATACGGAAGCCTATATCTATCTCGTTTCCTTTAGGGAGTTACAAAGTTATAATACCCGTATGCGAAGCATAGCTGGCTATAAAAATAGTAAAACTACGAAAAGAATGAGAAGGTGAGATCGGCAAATTGAGTACTATGATTTTTTTTGTGTTTGCAGTGTTTTTAACATATTTTTTGATAATTTCGCAGTGATATTAGACCTTGTTGACTATATGCAAAATCTGTAAACAACCTTTAGGAAGAACAGCGAATTTCTTGACTGGAGACTCGTTTTTGTGGACTTTTTCTAGGTGACGGCTTATGACCGTTTGCATTTTTTTGCAAAAAAAAAAACAAAAGTTAAGTTTAGCTTTTCGTGTGCTTGCTTGGGCGCATAAATCCTTGTCATCAATATTTCCTGTGAACGCTGGAATGTTTATTTGATCTGAACTGTCTAAGTCAGTTTCAATAGAAAATTCTCCTGAATGGTTCCAAGATATGTCGTTCCCATTTTTGTTAGGATCTTCATACTTCAAAAGACGGAGAGAGGCCACCATTTTCAGAATCTTTGCCCTCCAAGCTTGCATCCAATTCCGGATCATCCAAGCTGTTTATTATCTCAGCCGCTGTTTTTGGACCTTCAGTCCTAATGTAGTGCTTATCTAGCTCAGTAATGTTTTTCTCAAGTTCGTCTTCAAGCGGTCGTGGTGGAACATCATTAAATGCGTTACTCTCGAGACCTAGTAAAGTTAGAAGTATTAATATATTTTTTAACATGAAATTACAGTAGCCCTTATTTTTATAATTTTCTTCAGTATCTAATCTAAAATACAATACGATTTAATCACTTACTTAAAACTTCGTCTAATATAAGACCACTGCCGAGATCCTCTTCCTGCATGATTTTTACTCGTAGATTAAATAAATTTTGTAGTTATCAAGCCATCAAGCCGTACATTCAATTAATGTTTTCAGTTACTTATAATTTATTGATGTTTTAAAAACTCCAACTCGAAGGCCCAGTAAAAAAACAAAAACAGATAAAATTATATATATTTTTTAAAGCTCTCGCGGAAGTTAGCATTACCATACCAAATTAATAAAAAGAAAAAAATCAGTTTATCTCTGCACAACTAATTTACAACAAATTCGTACAACACACTTCACGTAAAATAATTTTGGATTTTTTCTGCTTAAACTAATGGTAGTGACAACTTCCGCGTGTAGTTAGCATTACCATACCAAATATAATAAAAAAAGAAAAAAAGTCAGTTTAACTCTGAACAACTAATTTACATCAAATTCGTACAACACATTTCAGGTAAAATAATTTTGGATTTTTTCTGTTTTTACTACACCTTTTTCAGTTTATATTCAGAAAGTTTCAATTCATATTCAGAAAATTACAATTCATATTCAGAATTTTCATTTCGTATTCAGAAAATCACATTTCATATATAGAATTTCCATTTCATATTCAGAAAGTAACAATTCATATTCAGAATTCCATTTCATATTCAGAAAGTTACAATTCATATTCAGAATTTCCATTTAATATTCAGAAAATTTCAATTCAATCCGCAGCTCTACGAAACTCTTATGAAATGGAAATTATGAATATGAATTGTAATATTCTGAATATGAATTGTAACTTTCTGAAAATGAAATGGAAATTCTGGATATGAAATGTGATTTTCTGAATATGAAACTGAAATTCTGAAAATGAATTGTAACTTTCTGAATATGAATTGAAATTTTCTGAATATTAAGTGGAAATTCAGAAAATGAATTGTAACTTTCTGAATATGAATTGTAATTATCTGAATATTAAATGGAAATTCCGAATATGAATTGTAACTTTCTGAATATGAATTGAAATTTTCTGAATATTAAATGGAAATTCAGAATATGAATTGTAACTTTCTGAAGATGAAATGGAAATTCTGAATATGAAATGTGATTTTCTGAATACTAAATGGAAATTCTGAATATGAAATGTGATTTTCTGAATATGAAATGGAATTCTGAATATGAATTGCAACTATCTGTATATTAAATGAAATTCTGATACGAAGTATACAAAATCTGCTATGAAGTACTATTTCTTGTATGTCTTATGTTCGGACACCATGAAGATGACTTAAGTCTTTCCTGGTTTATAATTAACTACTTGTTTGTTTGTTTTCGAAATGGTACCATCGCAATATACCAGTAAATGTTTGTTTCTTTTCAGTTGCCGTCGCTTAGCACTCAAAACAAACATATAATTATAAGCCGGTATTAAGCTCATGAATTTTTATACTCAGTTGAACAGAGTTCACAGAGTATATTAACTTTGATTGGATAACGGCTGGTTGTACAGGTTTAAAGGAATCGGGATAGATATAGACTTCAATATATCAAAATCATCAGGATCGAAAAAAAATTTGATTGAGCCATGTCCGTCCGTCTGTCCGTTAACACGATAACTTGAGTAAATTTTGAGGTATCTTGATGAAATTTGGTATGTAGGTTCCTGAGCACTCATCTCAGATCGCTATTTAAAATTAACGATATCGGACAATAACCACGCCCACATTTTCGATATCGAAAATTTCGAAAAAGTGCGACAATTCATTACCAAAGACGGATAAAGCGATGAAACTGATGACGCTGAATAGAAAATTAGTAAAATTTTGGACAATGGGCGTGGCACCGCCCACTTTTAAAAGATGGTAATTTAAAATTTTTGCAAGCTGTAATTGGGCAGTCGTTGAAGATATCATGATGAAATTTGGCAGGAACGTTACTCCTATTACTATATGTATGCTTAATAAAAATTGGCAAAATCGGAGAACGACTTCGCCCACTTTTAAAAAAAAATTTTTTTAAGTCAAATTTTAACAAAAAATTTAATATCTTTACAGTATATAAGTAAATTATGTCAACATTCAACCCCAGTAATGATATGGTGCAAAAAAGCCAAAAATAAAAGAAAATTTGAAAATGGGCGTGGCTCCGCCCTTTTTCATTTAATTTGTCTAGGATACTTTTAATGCCATAAGTCGAACAAAAATTTACCAATCCTTGTGAAATTTGGTATTTAATTTAATTTAATTTATTTATTTATTTACGATCTTGAAGATCTATATAATTTAATAAGGTACAAAGTATTTTTAATGTTTACATATTTGTTTCAATTCATTGAATTTCTTTGACTTCAACTATATAATAATCTATAAAATATTTACTAAATAAATTTAACTACTTTACAGGTAGCGCTTTACAGTAGCTGTATAATAACTTTCTGAATTTTTTGGTATTATTACAGTTTTTAATATCAATTGGCAGATCATTATATTCTCTAATTCCTTCGTAGTATATACTTTTTTTATCGAATTCAGATCTCACTACCGGCAAGTAAAAGTTGTTATTGTGTCTTGTTTGATAGCTATGGACCTCTCTGTTTAGTCTGACACGTTCACTTAGGTAATTCGGCAAGTTTCCCAACTTTATGTTGTGTATAAACTTCAATGTGTAGTAAGTGATGTTCTGTTTTACACTAAGCCAGTTTAAGCTGTCTAGTAAATCCTTAATTGGGGTATCATACCGTTTTCTTAATATGAAACGCATAACTTTGTTTTGTTTAATTTGTAGCCTGGATTTTTGCGAATCAGCTAATGCGAATAGGATTGTAGGACAGTAAATAAAATGCGGCTCGATAATGGATCTATAGACCATTATTTTGTATTGCATACTAATATGCCTGCATGAACGAAACATGAACCCTATTTTTTTGGAAATTTTCCCTTCGATGTATTTAAGATGTTCATCAAATTTTAATTTGTCATCTATAATTATTCCCAGGTATTTTATTCGGGTTACTCTTTCTATAGGGGTATTTGCTATTTTTAGCGATACATCATCTTGAGTCACTCTAGACCCCATTATCATCCATTTTGTCTTTTCTATGTTTATTTTAAGCATATTTTGGCACAACCACTTATATATTGCCTGTAGGTCCGATTGTATTTTTGAGGCTGCCTCATCAATTGTGTTACCGCTTATAGTCAAAAGTGCATCATCAGCGAATAATCTTATTTTGCAGTATTTGATACAGTTTTTGATATCATTTATGTAAATTATAAAAAGAATTGCTGCAAGCACCGATCCCTGTGGCAATCCTATTTCAATGTCCACTTCGGGGGAAATCTTATTTCTTATTACAGTTTTCTGTTTTCTTCCACTAAGGTAACTTTTGAACCAGTTAAGCGCTATGTTTCTTATGCCAATTTTATACAGTTTTCTTATAAGAATATCTCTGTCTACTGTTTCGAAAGCTCTTTTTAGGTCGAGGAAAACTGAAATTGTAAATTGTTTCTTCGTTCTACTTTCTTTCCATTCTGCAATTACCAGGTTAAGTGCAGTTTCACACGAGTGTTTTGATCTAAACCCCGACTGCTCCTTTATAATAATTTCGTTTTTATTTAAGTAATCCAGCAATTGGTTCTTAACTACAGTTTCTATTATTTTCTCATCGCTAGGTAAGGTATTTATGGGTCGTATCTCCTCTGGTTTAATTGTTCCCTTTACTTTTTCCACAGGTACAATTACTGAGGTCTTCCAGCAGTCTGGAAATACACCAAATTGGAAACTTTCATTAATTACACATGTGTAGGTATATCCTAAGTACTCCATGCTGTCTTTTAATACACCTTCCGTTACTAATTTTTTTCCTCCGTACTTGTTTTTTAATTTCGTTGTAACTCTCATAATTTCTTCAACATCTATTTCCTTCAATTTAAACACGCTTCTGCTTATCTCCATTTGATTTCCACCTGCTTCGAAGATTTCAATGCTATCTCTGATTCCGATTATGCTCTCATTAAAGTAACGGTTTAATTCAGTTGCTATTTCATAGTCATCTTCAATAAGAGCACCATTTATAGAAATTTTTTGAATTTGTGCTACCTCACTACTCAAATTTATGGCGTCTTTTAGACATTTCCACATTAACTTTTGGTTATTAGTATTTCTTGAGATTTTGTTTTCCATAAATGTTTTCTTTTTTATTTTAACTGCTTTTTTGTAATATCGTTTTATTGTAATATAGTTATCCCAAATATTGGTTCTCTCTGCTATTTTAAATTGTTCATACTTCAGCTTATTCAACTCTGTTAGTTCATGGTCGTACCATTTATTAATCAATTTAACTTGAACTCGCTTTTTATATGTTAAAGTGGCCATTACGTCATTAAGGATGTTGTTTATTCTTTGGACCTTTAGGCTCACTTCGCAGTTGTTTAGTTCAGCTAAGTTGTAAGTTCTAAGGAGATTTACTAAGTGGTCTTTTGCATAGTTATTCCAACACACGCGGTTTTCAAAGATTCTCATTTGGTACTTCTTTTGAATTGGTAGTTTGAATGAAATAGTTTCATGATCCGATATTTTATGCGAATCCAAATTCGATACTTCAACTTCAGCTTTGTTACTAAAGAGTAGATCTATTCTCGTTGGCTTAGATTCTGGGACAATAACTCATTTCTGTGAAAAAGGGCGAAATCGGCTGAAGCCACGCCCAGTTTTTATACACAGTCGACCGTCTGTCCTTCCGCTCGGCCTTTAACACGATAACTTGAGCAAAAATCGATATATCTTTACTAAACTCAGTTCACGTACTTATCTGAACTCACTTTGTATTGGTATAAAAAATGACCGAAAGCCGACTATACCACGCCCACTTTTTCGATATCGAAAATTACCAAAAACGAAAAAAATGCCATAATTCTATACCAAATACGAAAAAATGGATGAAACATGGTATTTGGATTGGTTTATTGACGCAAAATATAACTTTAGAAAAACTTTGTAAAATGGGTGTGACACCTACCATATTAAGTAGAATGAAATGAAAAAGTTCTGCAGGGCGAAATAAAAAACCCTTGAAATCTTGGCAGCGATACTGTTCGTGGTATTATATATATAAATAAATTGGCGGTATCCAACAGATGATGTTCTGGGTCACCCTGGTCCACATTTTGGTCGATATCTGGAAAACGCCTTCACATATACAACTACCACCACTCCCTTTTAAAAGCCTCATTAATACCTTTAATTTGATACTCATATCGTACAAACACATTCTAGAGTCACCCCTGGTCCACCTTTATGGCGATATTTCTAAAAGGGGTTAACCTTTAGAACTAAGCCCCACGCCCTTTTAAAATACACATTAGCACCTTTCGTTTGATACCCATATTGTACAAACACATTCTAGAGTCACCCCTGGTCCACCTTTATGGCGATATCTCGAAAAGTCGTTAACCTATAGAACTAAGCCCCACGCCCTTTTAAAATACACATTAGCACCTTTCGTTTGATACCCATATTGTACAAACACATTCTAGAGTCATCCCTGGTCCACCTTTATGGCGATATCTCGAAAAGGCGTCCACCTATAGAACTAAAGCCCACTCCCTTTAAAATACTCATTAACACCTTTCGTTTGATAGCCATATTGTACAAACGCAATCTAGGGTCACCCCTGGTCCACCTTTATGGCGATATCTCGAAAAGGCGTCCACCTATAGAACTAAGCCCCACGCCCTTTTAAAATACTCATTAACACCTTTCGTTTGATACCCATATTGTACGAACACATTCTAGAGTCACCCCTGGTCCACCTTTATGGCGATATTTCGAAAAGGCGTTAACCTATAGAACTAAGCCCCACGCCCTTTTAAAATACTCATTAGCACCTTTCGTTTGATACCCATATTGTACAAACGCATTCTAGAGTCACCCCTGGTCTACCTTTATGCTGATATCTCGAAAAGGCGCCCACCTATGGAACTAAGGCCCACTCCCTTTAAAATACTCATTAACACCTTTCGTTTGATAGCCATATTGTACAAACGCATTCTAGGGTCACCCCTGGTCCCCCTTATTGGCGATATCTCGAAAAGGCGTCCACCTATAGAACTAAGGCCCACTCCCTTTAAAATACTCATTAACACCTTTCGTTTGATACCCATATCGTACAAACAAATTCTAGAGTCAGCCCTGGTCCACCTTTATGGCGATATCCCTAAAAGGCGTCCACCCATAGAACTATGGCCCACTCCCTCATAAAATACTCTTTAATACCTTTCATTTGATAAACATGTCATACAAACACATTCCAGGATTATCCTCTGTTCATTTTCCTACATGGTTATTTTCCCTTATGTTGTCACCATAGCTCTCAACTGAGTATGTAATGTTCGGTTACACCCGAACTTAACCTTCCTTACTTGTTAAATATTAAACTACTTGAATAATTTGAAGGAGCTATTTTTCCTATTGACCAATTTTACGCCTTTTTTGCACCCAACTCCTAAATTGATTTAACATATCTGATGGCAATGAAAGTATACAAAACAATAACCTTGGAGAAAAAGTATTTAGTACTGAATGGAAAAAAAGTGTGCATTCATTTCAAGTTTACAATCATTAAAGATTGGGAATGGTTTCTACATTCACACTTCATATTGAATTACATGGTAAAAGTCTAGTTGAGGGGTCTACTGCTAAGGCAATCGGTTCTATGTACCGGAGCGACTCGGGATTTTTCCCGACCAAGGACTGTCATCTCAGTGTGACCCTATTTATTTTGTTTCGTCCCTCCCACAAATTGTCATCCTCCCAGCAGCTCCTTGCAGCAGGACTGCTCCATATTCTCTTACTCCGGGAAGGCATCGAATCCAGTCCGGATCCGTCTCCTGACCCCGGTCCTGAGAAATGGTTCTGCTGCATCTGCCGGAAAAGAATCTTTTTAGGACGGTCATACTCTGTTCAGTGTGTCTCGTGCAAGGGATGGTTGCATCGGACAGGTTGTTCTGGGCTTGATCCCAAAACCCGACGTCCACGTAACTTTTATAAATCTTTTGTGGCTCCTTGCTGCTCACGCCCAAGGGCGTCCCGTAGTCTACGCCTAAGCGCCCCTCCCACTACCTTCCAGCAGCCCCGCTGCTCGGCAAGCCACAACAAGTACCCGCTGCTGCTCCGCGCCACACGCGCCAACAACTCAAACAGCTGATACCACTCATAACTACTACCTTCGTAGTAGAGTTGGTAGCAATGCTGAGCATCAGCCCCTGCCCCCGTCTTCTCCCACCCTCTTTTCTGGCAGCAATCGTGCAGGTCAGGGAAACAGACTCTTAGTCCCTACCTCCGTTTGCACCGTCTGCCAGCACAGAATATATAGGTTTGCGACATCCGCCCAATGCAGCTCCTGCCTTGGGTGGTGCCACTTTCCTAGATGTTCTGGTCTCCGCGACGGCAACCCCCCGACGGGTTTCATCGCGCCATGTTGCCAGGTCGCAAACCCAAATCATCCGGGTACCCCAATGCTTGCCCAAGGACGCCCAGTCCCAGGGCCATAACAGCAATTGCGTCCTGGCCTTCCACAACCCAGGCGTAGTCACCCGTCACTTACCCCTAGAGTGGCGGCGTCTCCCCTCATGCACTTCAGAATTCTGCAGTTAACCTGTAATGGACTAACTGGGAAGATTACGGAGATAGTCGATTTCATGAAGCGGCACAACATCCGCATTGCTGCGATTCAAGAGACTAAACTCACAGCAAGATCTGCATTGCAGACCTGCTCTGGGTATAATGTCCACAGGAAAGACCGCGAGAACGGAAATGGAGGCGGCCTCGCTTTTATTATATACCACTCTGTGCAATATTATATATTTGATCCTGGCAACGACCGCAGGGACAATGTCTTAGAACGTCAAGGCCTATCTGTCCGGTCAGGCGATACAAACCTAGAAATCATCAACATCTACATCCCTCCTGTCACCTGTTGCCCCAGTGGATACCGCCCTAATATCGGGGCCTTACTCTCTGGCAACAATCGCATTATCTTAGGCGATTTCAATTCCCATCATGATCTATGGCATTCAAACTTGCGGGCGGACAGTAGGGGTGAGATGTTGGCGGATCAAATAGAAGAAACGACGTTCTGCACAATAAACGGAGACGCCCCCACACGTATGGTAGGAAGCTGTCACAGCTCGCCAGATATCTCAATCGTGAGCGCAGAACTCGTAAACTGCGTCAACTGGCAGCCGATGGTAACATTGGCATCCGACCACCTGCCCATACTTATTTCGCTCGAGCGTACCGCCGACTTCATCGTCACCGAAAAACGCACTTTCATAAACTTCAAAAAAGGAAAGTGGGAAGAATATAAATCTTTTACAGACAGCCGCTTTGCTGCCCTCCCTATCCCGACTGATGCCCGCCAAGGGGAGCGTGCCTTCCGTAAGGTCATTGAATCCGCCTCGGCACGTTTCATTCCCGCCGGGAGAATTCCCGAAATCCGGTCACACTTCCCGGCGGAGGCCGCAAACTTAGCGAGAGAACGTGTCCTAATAAGACAGCTTGATCCAGGCGACCCCCAAATAAGGGATATAAACCAACGCATCAGATTGCTTGTGGACGAATACAAGCGGGCGAAATGGGAGGAGCACCTAAGAGGTTGTGACCTCTCTACCGGTGTGGGTAAACTTTGGTCCACCGTAAAGTCCCTATCGAATCCGACTAAGCACAAAGACAAAGTTTCCATCGCCTTTGGCGACAAAGTGCTGTCGGATGCGAAAAAATGCGCGAGCGTTTTCTGCCGACAATATATAATGCATCCTACGGTCGACAAAGATAGACGGAGAGCCAATAAACACGCACATAAACACGAATTCAGCGCGTCACCAATCACCATCACCGCTAAAGGGGTTGAGGACGCCATTGGTCGGGCTAAACCATCCAAAGCAGTGGGCCCAGCCATGTCGATGCTTAAAAACCTAGAGAAAGAGGGTTTCAAATATTTAGCGCATGTCTTCAACCTGTCTCTTTCCACCTTTGTCATACCCGAGAGATGGAAAATGGCCAAGGTGGTCCCGCTACTAAAGCCTGGGAAACCAGCTAACATAGGTGAGTCGTATCGTCCGATATCTCTCCTATCGCCAGTGGCAAAGACGCTTGAAGCCATTTTGCTCCCTTATTTCCAAGCAAATTTGCAGCTAGCCCCTCATCAGCATGGCTTCAGAAAACTCCATAGCACTACCACCGCGCTAAATGCCATTAGCACCCAGATAAATTGCGGTTTGAATCAATACCCCCACCATATAACAGTACTCGTAGCGCTAGACCTATCGAAAGCTTTTGATACGGTCAACCATGGCTCGTTACTGCAAGACCTGGAAGGGTCTACTGCCCTTCCCCCATGTCTTAAAAGGTGGACCGCAAATTATCTGGGTGGTCGGCAGGCATCGGTGCAATTTTAAAACGAAACATCAAAACCAAGGAGAATTAAACAAGGGGTGCCACAGGACGGTGTCCTATCCCCACTTTTGCTTAATTTCTACATATCTAAGCTACCTGCACCACCGGAAGGAGTCACAATCGTTTGCTACGCCGATGACTGCACAATAATGGCCACAGGCCCAGGCCCAAAGATCGATGCGCTATGCAAAAAAATAAACGGCTACCTCCCTGATCTCTCCAGTTTTTTCGCCTCGCGAAACCTGGCTTTATCACCGACTGAATCTTCGGCGACCTTATTTACAACATGGACGTCCCAAATGTCGACCATTTTGAACATCCACGTCGAAGGCACTACACTACCGACTGTCCTACACCCCAAAATCTTGGGTGTGACGTTTGATCAGGATCTACGTTTTGGTGAGCACGCAGCCGCAATTGTTCCGAGAATTCAGAGCTGTAATAAAATCCTCAAGTCCCTCGCTGACAGTACCTGGGGAAAAGATAAAGAAACGCTCATGACTACATACAAAGCAACTAGCCAGCCGATTACGTGCTACGCGTCACCCATATGGTCGCCAAGCCTAAAAATTACCCACTGGAAGAAACTACAGGCCTGCCAAAATACTGCTCTCAGAATCGCCACGGGCTGTCTTCTTATGTCCCCAGAACACCATCTGCATAATGAGGCGAGAATAACTCCCTCAGGGAGAGAAATGAGATGCTGACCAAACAGTTCCTGTTGAATACCCAGAAACCTGGGCATCCCAACAGACATCTGATTGACGAACCAGCACCGCCTAGGGGCTTAAGGAGTCATCTCCGTAAACTCTTACCTATGTAGAATCAACCCCGACATACAAAATGTATGCCCCGCTTGCAATGTGTCCCCACATCACACCAACCATCTCTTTATTTGTATTGTGGAACCAACGCCTCTAACACCCCTTTCCTTATGGTCCACCCCTGTTGAAACGGCAAGTTTCCTTGGACTCCCGTTAGAGGATATTGATGACAATTTGTGATCTGTCGCGGCTATTAGGTGGGGCGAGCATTGCTACAACAACAACAACAACAACTGCTAATACGTTAACAAAAATATCGAGAGGTATCAAACGGCGCGTCTTGACATCAGTATTACTAATACGAAGGCGGAAAATAATAACTCGTTCAAAAGATATTAACGAAAAACCGAAATAGACCCGCGGCTACCTCTGAAACCGGGGGTGGTATCTATAGTATTTTTGCGCAGAACACCTTTCTGCGTTGGCGGCCTTCGGCCGGGCTTATAAAAACTTAGGTAATTATTTACGATAGCATGACACTGCTAACACGCGTTCAATAATATCGCGAGGTATCAAACGAAGCGTCTTGAATTAGTATTAATAATACCAATGCGGAAAATAAAAATTTTAACTCGTTAAAAAGATATTACCGATAAACCGAAAAAAGACCAGCGGGTACCTCCGAAACCGGGAGTGGTATCCGTAGTATTTGGTAATTGTTTACTTAAGCTAACAGCTGCTAAAACCCACCGATCCCAGGACCACGAATGCGAGAGCGAAAATTAAAAATTTTATTTGTCAAAAGGTATTTCCAAAAAACCGAAAAATGGCCCCGGAGTGGTCCGAATCCGGGAGGTGGGATCTATAGTATTTTTGCGCAGAACATCTTTCTGCATTGGCGTCCTTCGGCCGCGCTTATAAAAAATTACCCTGGCTTGGTCCAACACCGGATTGGAGACTAAAACTATATCCGCGCAAAACACGGTAATAGTCTAGTTGAGGGGTCGACTGCTAATACGCTACCAAAAATATCGAGAGAGGTGTCAAACGACGCGTCCTGACATCAGTATTAATAATCCGAAGGCGGAAAATAAAAATTTTAACTCGTTCTGCGTTGGCGGCCTTCGGCCGGGCTTATAAAAAATTAGGTAATTATTTACGGCAGCATGACACTGTTAATACGCGTTCAAAAATATCGCGAGGTATCAAACGACGCGTCTTGAATTAGTATTAATAATACCAATGCGGAAAATAAAAATTGTAACTCGTTAAAAAGATATTAACGAAAAACCGAAAAAAGACCCGCGGGTACCTCCGAAACCGGGGGTGGTATCTATAGTATTTTTGCGCAGAACACCTTTCCTCGTTGGCGGCCTTCGCCCGCGCTTATAAAAAATAACCCTGGGCTACGCCATGCCACGTCCGGGTGTGTGGTTTAATCGTGGCTACCGCCGCGGTGATGCACAATTTTTTTTGTGGGTACAAACACAACAACCACATGGAAATTGCCAACTTCAACTGCAAATATCTCCGCACAGAGATACAATTTTTCTTTTCCGCCATCGGATTATTGTTCTCGAGATTAATACACGTTGTTGTTGTTGTTGTTGTTGTAGCGATTAGGTTACTCCCCTAGGCTTTGGGGAGTGTTATCGATGTGATGCTCCTTTGTCGGATACAGATCCGATACGCTCCGGTAACACAGCACCATTAAGGTGCTGGTCCGACCATCTCGGGAACGATTTATATAGCCACATTGAACCTTCAGGCCATTCCTCCCTCCCCACCCCCAAGTTCCATGAGGAGCTTGGGGTCGCCAGAGCCTCGTCTGTTAGTGAAACGGGATTCGCCGCTCGAAGGTGAGGTTGACAATTGGGTTGGAGAAGCTATATGTTGCGCTACACAACCCCTTGAATCCCATTAATACACGTCTTTTGACACCTCTCTCGATATTTTTGGTAGCGTATTAGCAGTCGACCCCTCAACTAGACTATTACCCATTAAAATTGCCAACTTCAACTGCAAATATCTCCAGACAGAGATACAATTTTCTTTTCCGCTTTCGGATTATTGTTCCCGATATCAATTCGCGTCTTTTGACACCTTTCTATATATTTTTGACGGGGAAAATTTTAGAATAGCACCCCCCGAGTTCGGGGTTAAACTTGGTATCAAATGAAAGAGGGAGTTCTCCCGATCACAAATATATATAACTTAAAGTGCGCAGACTTAAGGCTCCATTACTGATACTTAGCATAGACTTGACTTGGCTTGCGAACAGTCACTTACAGTTCTGTTAAATGAACATTGCATGTTACTGATTACTTAAAACTTAACTTGACTTAGAAGTCTGTTGAATTTTGATGTTCTATGTAAGTTCTAAGTGACGTTTACATTTTGAGATGCCATTTGTTTGTTTCCATTTCATTTTGACATTTTGTCATACAAATTGACATTTATTTAAAAATAAATTTCAACGCTGATTATGATGCCAGATTTTATGCGCCAAGTGGAGTATAATCGTGGCTAAGTTGCCAAGTTTACGCCAAGTCAAGTCAAGTCTATGCTAAGTATCAGTAATGGGGGCTTTATAGTTTACGAGTTATTTGATGTTAAAGTTTGCAAATTTAGCAAATTTCTATAGCACTTTCACTTACAATTTACACATCTTTCAAAACCTTTATGCACATAAATATCTATATAAATTGGCAACGATACACTTAAATTTCATTTTAGTATATTTCACATATAATTCTTGCATTGTTTTTACTTAATATAAGTTTTTATTAAATCAATCGCGCTTTTGTAGCAACATTCACATTTATGTATATATATATTTTATTGATGACATTACAAAGCTGTGCTGCCACATCTAAAAAACGGAACAAGTGCAGAATCGAAAAATAACTTATACAAATATCTTTCATCTGATGTATATATATCTTTAACTTTTCTAGTCTTTATTTACCAAAAATTTGAAAAAGCTCTTTTTTGCATTCGTGAACGAGCTGATATTACCTTATAACTCTTATGTTTATTGTTATGTTAGCCGATCCAACAACGGCTGCGCCATGCACAGTAATTCTGCGTAGAACACCTTTCCGCGTAGGCGGCCTTCGGCCGCGCTTATTTAAAATAACCCTGGGCTCCGCCATGCCAAGTCCGGGTGTGTGGTATAACCGTGGCTACCGCCACGGTGATGTCCTTCCGCATATTACCTTATAACTCTTATGTTTATTGTTATGTTAGCCGATCCAACACCGGCTGCGCCATGCACAGTAATTCTGCGTAGAACACCTTTCCGCGTAGGCGGCCTTCGGCCGCGCTTATTTAAAATAACCCTGGGCTACGCCATGCCAAGTCCGGGTGTGTGGTATAACCGTGGCTACCGCCACGGTGATATCCTTCCGCATATTACCTTATAACTCTTATGTTTATTGTTATGTTAGCCGATCCAACACCGGCTGCGCCATGCACAGTAATTCTGCGTAGAACACATTTCCGCGTAGGCGGCCTTCGGCCGCGCTTATTTAAGATAACCCTGGGCTACGCCATGCCAAGTCCGGGTGTGTGGTATAACCGTGGCTACCGCCACGGTGATTTCCTTCCGCATATTTCCTTATAACTCTTATGTTTATTGTTATGTTAGCCGATCCAACACCGGCTGCGACATGCACAGTAATTCTGCGTAGAACACCTTTCCGCGTAGGCGGCCTTCGGCCGCGCTTATTTAAAATAACCCTGGGCTACGCCATGCCAAGTCCGGGTGTGTGGTATAACCGTGGCTACCGCCACGGTGATGTCCTTCCGCATAGTAGTAAAAATATATATTTTCCTTTTTCTTTATTAACTGAAAGGTGGCACGTTAATATTTATATTTGTTTTTTCTTTGTTGATGTGGCAGCACAGCTTTGTAATGTCATCGATAAAATTATACATACATAAATGTGAATGTTGCTACAATAGGGCGATTTATTTAATAAAAACATTTAAATTAAGTAAAAACAATGCAAGAATTATATGTGAAATATACTAAAATGAAATTTAAGTGTATCGTTGCCAATTTATATAGATATTTATGAGCATAAAGATTTTGAAAGATGTGTAAATTGTGAGAGTGCTATAGAATTTTTTCTAAATTTGCAAACTTTAACATCAAATAACTCGTAAACTATAAGTCTGCGCACTTTAAGTTATATATATTTGTGGTCGGGAGCACTCCCTCTTTCATTTGATACCAAGTTTAACCCCGAACTCGGGGGTGCTAAACTAAATCGCTGCCATGGAGACCAAAACTATATCCGCACAAAACACTTATGTCCACAACTTTGAAATCTCCAACTTCAACTGCAAATATCTTCGGACAGAGATACATTTTTTCGTTTCTGCCTTCGGATTATTATTCTCGAGATTAATGCACGTCTTTTAACACCGCTCTCGATATTTTTTGACGCGTATTAGCAGTCAACCCCTCAACTAGACTTTTACCAATTATATTTTACCTTTCAATAACACACACACTTTAGCTTTGGGTAATAGTCTAGTTGAGGGGTCGACTGCTAATACGCGTCAAAAAATATCGAGAGCGGTGTTAAAAGACGTGCATTAATCTCGAGAATAATAATCCGAAGGCAGAAACGAAAAAATATATCGAGAGAGGTGTCAAACGACGCGTCTTGACATCAGTATTAATAATCCGAAGGCGGAAAATAAAAATTTTAACGCGTTCAAAAGATATTAACGAAAAACCGAAAAAAGACCCGCGGGTACCTCCGAAACCGGGGGTCGGATCCATAGTATTTTTGCGCAGAACACCTTTCTGCGTTGGCGGCCTTCGGCCGCGATTATAAAAAATAACCCTGGGCTACGCCATGCCAAGTCCGGGTGTGTGGTATAACCGTGGCTACCGCCACGGTGATGCACAATTTTTTTTGGGGGTACAAACACAACAACAACCACATGGAAATCGCCAACTTCAAATGCAAATATCTTCGGACAGAGATAAAATTTTTCTTTTCCGCCATCGGATTATTGTTCTCGAGATTAATACGCGTCGTTTGACACCTCTCTCGATATTTTTGGTAGCGTATTAGCAGTCGACCCCTCAACTAGACTATTACCTAGCTTTTTTTTTTTTTTTTTTGTTGTTTAAGTTACTTCATTGCGCGTATATAAAATACCGGATGAAGATCGAATTAAATTCGAATTATTTGGCCAGCTCAAAAGCTAAAACGCCAACGCCAATTCTTCAGATTACTTTGTTACTTATAGTTCCAATTTACATTGTTTGAGAAAACTAGTGATGGTATTGTACATTTTGTCACCATATTTCTTCTGTATATCAATTAATGTGGTGTGATTTTGTAATAATGGGTATTTACTTCTAATGTTTGCATATTTGTTACAGTGGAATAAAATGTGATTAGTATTTTCTATTGTGTTGCATGTTTCACAGCTATTGTCATCATATATGTTCATTTTGTTTAATGTATCTTTGCAAAATGTGTGATTCGATAATATTCTGTTGATTACTTTTATATCTCTTGATTCGAGTTTGGTATTTTTCTTTTGGAACCATGGTTTTTTTATTATTTCTGGGTAAATTTGTCCGTAATCTTTGCCTTTGTTTGTTATTTTTCCTTTATATTCTGTCTCCCATTCTTTCCTTATTTTGTTTTCAATTTCTTTTATGGCATCTTTGATGGTCCAGGGTATTCTAATTCTTTCTCCATTCTGGTTTGCATTTTTTGCAGCTTCATCTGCTTTCTCATTTTGATTAATGTTTTTGTGGGCAGGAATGTAATGTATTTCTATTTTATCTAAATTTGATGCGTTAATTATTTCAATGATTTCTTGTACAATGTGGTTGTTACTTTCTTCATTTTTTATAGCAAAAATGCTGCTTAGGCTGTCTGTAAGAATTGCTATTTTTTTAAAATTTTGTATTATGGCAAATTCCACCGCTTTTTGTATTGCTATTAATTCCGCTGTCATCGATGCCACTTTTTTATTGCTATAGAATGATTTAGTAGTGTTAGATTTTTCATGAATAAACGCAGCTCCCATTATATTGTCTTTGATTGATCCATCCGTAAATATTAGTTCAAATTGTTGTGATTCTAATAGATGTATTTTTTCCTTTAAGATTGTATTTATAATATTCTTGTTACATTCTTTATTTTTTGCCGTATTTTTGAAAAAATTGTCGTCTGTTACTATTTTCCTTAATGATTGTTTTTTAGTATTGATTGTTGCAATGTTGTAAAAAATTAGTTTATATTTTTGGTATATTTTGTAATAGCTGGTATTCTTACTTAATTTATCTGTGATTATTATCTTTTTCATTGGTAGGTTATATGCTATACATTTTATAATTTCTTTAGCTGTTGCCATTTCTATCCTGTAACTCGTTGGCATCTCCGCAGCCATGTGGTATATGACATGTGTTGGTGTAGATCTTATTAGCCCAAGGCAACGTCTTAGATTGGTATTACTACATATTGATAGTTTCTGTAAAGCCGATTTTGGGATCTTAGCGAAAGTGGAAGCCGCATAATCCATTTTAGCTCTCGCGAAAGCTTTATATAGGTGTAAAGCCTTCGGAGGTGCTATACCGAATTTACAGCCGCTCAAAATATTTAAAAATTGGCATGTTCTATTAGTTTTGTCAACTATTTTGTTGATATGCTGCATACAAGCATTATTAGTACTAATATATCTTCCTAAATATTTGATGTTTGTTACCTGTTCAATCGATGTGCCATTCATTTGTATATTTATTTGTGATTTTTTCTGATTGAAGTATATAGTTTTGGTTTTATTAAGATTTATTTTTAATTTAATTGTATCACATTCGTTAATAAATTCTTGTATTTTTATTTCTAGTAATTGTTGTGTGGTTTCTTTCTTTTTGTTAACGCATACTAAGAAGAAGTCATCTGCGAATTGGAATAGTTTACAGTTTTCATTAGTTATTTCATGAATGTGTGTTGTATAGAGATTAAACAGAGTTGGACTTAATCCACTTCCTTGAGCCAGTCCATTTGTTGTATCAATTTTTTGTTTACCTAATATCAGTGTACGTTGTTTTAAAAATGATGTTATCCATCTTATTACTTTGCTATTGATCTGGGTTTCGTTGAGTCTGTTTTCTAGCATTTCAATGTCTACCGAGTCGTATGCTTTCTCCACATCAATACAGGCCGCCATTACTTGGTATTTGTTTTCTTTGTAATATGTTACTGTATTTATAAGGTCATTTATACAGTGTGCTGTTGATCGATTCTTCCTAAATCCATATGATCTTTCCGGTAATAGTTTATGTTCTTCGATTTGATTGTCAATATGGATTTTTATTATGCCTTCCATTATTTTTGCCATCACTGACAGTAGACATATCGGTCTGTATTTGTAAATATCTGTTGCATTTCTTTCTTTAGGAATCGGTATGATTTTAATTTCTCTCCATGTTTGTGGTATCAACCCTTCATGCCAGATACTCTCTATTATATTGTATAACTTTTTCTTTTCTGTCTCTTGTAGTTCTAGTATCATACGATATGATATTTGATCAGGACCGTTAGCTGAATTAATCTTTCTGCTGTGTAGGAATTTGAGGAAATTCTCCAAATTCATTTCCTTTAATGGTATGTCCGTTCTGTTTGTTATGTTGTTGTCCATACCATTTCTGTCCGAATTTCTTGCAATAAATTGTAAGTATTTTTTTGAATCTTCATTATTCCAACAGTTGTTAATATTTTTTTCACATTTATACTTTTTGATGTTTTTTATCTTATTCCACATTGAATTAGTGTCAGTTTTTGAAATTTCATCTATGAGTTCATTAAAATTTTTCCTCTTTTGTTCTTTAATATGTTCCATCAATTTTTTCTTCGCCACAATCAATGCTTCATTGTTTTGTAATGTTTTATATTGATTTAATTTCTTTTGAGCTGCGTTTCTTATTCTGAACAATTTTTCGGTTTCTTGCGTCGCACCATTTTTTTGGTATATATTTGTTGTTATGGTTTTTTTTTACTGTATTGTTTTTTATGGTGTTTTTAATCGCATTATTAAATTCTTCTAAACTGTTTCCTATTGACATTGTATTTATATCTTTTAGGACTTTGTTCATAATAATTTTTTTGGATTTTTGTGGTTTTAAAAATTCTTCGAATAGATTTATTATTATTGGTTTATGATGACTATTTGTGAGTTGATGTGTTGTTTTCCAATTATTTCTAATATTTTGATTTAAAAATGTGACATCTATTGCTGATGATGTATTGTTTATTTCAAATGTATGTTCCCCAGTATTGAGTGTTTGAAATCCGTTGTCCATGACTAAGTTTTCCAGTATATTTCCTTTATTGTTTGTTGTTTCCGGGTCCCACATTGCCGCTCTGGCGTTGAGGTCACCTCCAATCAATGTTAAGTTGTTAAATTTTCTTGAAAAAATAAATATTTTTTCCATTTCAATTTTAAATTCTTGAGTTGAAACGCTAGGTGCAGAATATACGCTTATTATGTTTATATTTCTTTTAAGATTGATGGTTGTAACCCCGATGTTTTCAATTTTACTTGGTATCTTAAACAAAGTGAATTTAATATTTTTTTTAATGTAAATTCCAACTCCTCCATATCCATCTTGTCTATTTGTAAAAGCAAAGTTATAGTTATTTATATTTGAATCAAAATTGTTTGTTAGCCATGTTTCGGCTAAAATGGCTATATCTATTTTATTATTTAAAAGATAAATTTCCAGTATTTCTTTGTTCCCTTGTTTTTTCAAGCTTTGGATGTTAAATTGTAAGATCTTGATCTGATCAGCCATTAGGGTCATGGGTTATTAGTGTTGTGTCAAAAATATTGCTAATTTTATTAATTGCAATACGAATATTGCTCAGTAATTCCATAGTATTGTGGTTTAGTCTCTCATTTACATTTGATGCTAAATGTTTTGTTATTTCTACACTTAGTTTATTAAAGACTTCTTGTGTGTCTTTAATTTTATTTGTGTCTATAGTAATTTCCGTCGTTATTGGTTTTATGGCCGCCCTCCATTCATTCATTGTGTTGATTGCGTTTTGTTGTTCTCTCTGTCTGTTTTTGTTGATGTTTTTTACTACCTTCGCATATGGTACCATTTTGTGAATGTATTCTGTGGTATCGTTCCCAACACTTTGTTTGTTCGCCTCCTTCTTCTGTAGTTGTGGGAAATTTTGTTCAAAGTTGTCTAGTAGTTCAAATCTGTTACCCAAAATGTTAGTTACTTTTTTATGTGCATCTTTGTATGAAATATTGTCTAATGTCATTGTTCTTTTGATTATATATGCTTTTACTCGTGCAGGACAGTCTTTTGCAGTTGGCGGATGTTGAAAATTACAGTTAACACATGTTATTGTTTTGCACTGTTCTTCTGAAAGATGTACCTGATAACATTTTTTGCATCGTTCGACCCTTTCTTTGCAATTCTGCGCAAAATGGTTGTACCTGAAGCATTTGTAACATTGTGTTATGGTAATGAATGGTTTTACCATTATTTTTGTATGTGCATAAATTATTTCGCTCGGTAGTGTTTGTCCCTTGAAAAATATTTTTACACGTCTTGTTGGAATTCTTTTTTCTTTATCATCCTTATCTTTTATTTCTATTCTTTCAATTTTCATTATAGGTACTGTTGAAATAATGTCTTTTTGTAATTCCTCCATTGTCATTTCCGTTGGAATATCAAAAATGATACCCATTTTTGAAAGGCAGTGTTGTAGAATTTTAGGTTCGTACCCTTTGTTTTTTATTGTGTCATCATTACAAATTTTATTAGCTGTTTCTGCGTTTTTACAAATAGTTTTTACTCTACCAAAACCTACTTTGCTTACCTCATCCACTTCTTCGTAATTAAGAATTTTTAGAAGGTTGGCTACGGCTATTACATTAATTGAATTTCTTTCTTGTGCAGTTTGTTTTTTGTCAATGTATACCACAAATGGTCCTTTGTGATCTTTGTCATAGTATAGATATGAATTTGTTGTCCTATTTGCTGCAGGTTTATTAGTATTTATATCCTCGTTTTCATTCCTTTTAGTTGTATTTTTCTGAGTATTTGTTGCTTGAGTGTTATTTTTATCCACGATATTTTCTGATGTATTTTGTCTCGCTTGTTTATGAATATTTGTTTGTTGAGTAAACAATGAATTGTTTTCCTCATTTTTCAAATCCGGTGTAATGTTCTTATCGATTTTCGGTTTTTTATTTCTGTCTCTATATTGTTGTACCCAGGAGCCCCCAGGCTCCTCGGCGTCTACATCCATTTTGAGGTTATGTTCACTTAGTAGTTAGTGTATTCTTATTTTTGTTGTATTATCTTTTTATCACGTCAGATTAACTTATATTTAAGTCAAATTAATGTTTATATTGTTTAAATTCTATTATTCACTTCTCCGATTACTAATAATAACTTTTATAAAAAATTTGTTCACGACACGCGCCTTTACACTTTCAGGGTTGCCAGTCGAATAATGATTACCTAGCTTTGAGTTAAATTATTTTAAGCCATTCAGGAATGGAGATTTATAATATCCAACCAAAAAAAGTAAAAATTTTTGAAAAATGCTGAGAAAATGCACACAATTGTTTCAATCTTTTTACAGCTCTGGTATGTGGGTATGTATATTGCAAAAATATCGAAGCGTTAAATGTTTTCGATACTTTTGTTCGATAGTCATCATAAATAAATCACCCATTTTGCGCATTCACGACTTCAAAATTGCTACGTTCTGCGCAACTACGTCACAGTTGGTTACTTAAGCGAATGAAAGAGGGGAAAAACAAGAGCTAAGGAAAATGACGTAATAATTGCCCATAAAAAACAGCAGAATAATCTTTACATGCGCAATGCGCTACCTATAATTCCATCATGGATACTCATCACAAATCACATAGTAGATTGCGCATTCACGAGCTCAAAATTTCTTCGTTCTGCGCAACTACGTCACAGAACTTAAATTTAGATACAGCTTTTTTGACAGATTTCCCATTGAAGTCAACGTCAAAATGCTGCATCTAAATTTAAGAACCTACTTAATTATGACTATGAAGGTGCCCGAATGTTTTTAAGTAAGAAAGCATATTATACCACTTCAATTTTGACGGTTAGCAAAAACGTAATTGTTGTTCACTATAAACCGTTTGACATAAGCCTTTTCTATATCTTGATCTTTATTGTACTCTGCACCAAAGGGTGTTTCTTCGACATATTTTTTGTCTGGTATAACTAAGGCAGCAGTACAAATGTATTGAATCTGTAGTTGATTTTTTCGAAGCTAACAAAAGCAAATACTGAAGTGTTTTATTTTTTATTCTTTGGAGTGTTCATAAAGTGTATGCATTAAATTTGCATACTAATATACTGAAAAATTGAAAAAGTTACATCGGAAGAATATTCACTTTTGTTTGTTCTTCTCCCTCTTCCTCCTTCACTTTTATTACATAGAGAAGGTAAGGCCCCATTTATTGCATACTTTTTGTACGAGTATCCTATCTACTAAAACAAATGCCAACGGAAGAAATAAACTGTGGAAAATATTTCTTATTTACTATCATTATGGCGGCCACCGTGGTGTGATGGTAGCGTGCTCCGCCTATCACACCGTATGCCCTGGGTTCAACTCCCGGGCAAAGCAACATCAAAATTTTAGAAATAAGATTTTTCAATTAGAAGAAAATTTTTCTAAGCGGGGTCGCCCCTCGGCAGTGTTTGGCAAGCACTCCGGGTGTATTTCTGCCATGAAAAGCTCTCAGTGAAAACTCATCTGCTTTGCAGATGCCGTTCGGAGTCGGCATAAAACATGTAGGTCCCGTCCGGCCAATTTGTAGGGAAAATCAAGAGGAGCACGACGCAAATTGGAAGAGAAGCTCGGCCTTAGATCTCTTCGGAGGTTATCGCGCCTTACATTTATTTTTTTTTTATGAGTAGGCTTTTTCCAATGGTTACAGCTTATTTGTCAAACCCTCTTCCATTTCAGGCAATTTAAGAAAAACGAGGGGTAAAAACCTAAACATTCCTCTTTGATTCCGGAGCGTCCACCATTTTCAAGGCAGATATCGCTTTTGTTACCTGATTATGAAAATAGAAAAGGTGCTCAGAACGATCGATTTTTGCTTTTTTTAACTTTCTAATTATTTTGTTGTTTATAATTATACGAACTAGAAACTTTGTAGGACGAAAAACAAAAAACACTTGTCTCACTTCTGCTTTTCAGCCGTTTCCATTCATCAAATGACTTAAGGGGCAAACACAATCGACTTTTGCGTTGCCTTGGAGCTTACGTTAAGTCACCAGCTGATTTTGAACCCACACATCCAATTCCTATGTTCATAATCCACAAAAAACCCAACGCCATCGCCAAAGAAACAAAACAAGATTCCAAAACTTACATTTTCACTTGCACTGTCAGTTCATTTGTGCAATTTCTTGCAGCTTTCAAAAAAAACTTGAACTTTTATTTTTGTTTTATTTCATTCTAAAAATATTTCAATTTTCAAGACAAAAAAAAATATATTTTATTGTTTATAATGTCAAAAAATCTAAATTTGAGTTTTCGTTTTGCGTTCATTGTGGCAGGCAAACTTGCAACGTACGTTACATCAAAGTAACGCCACCGCCAAATCAACGCAAAAGTCGATTGTGGTTGGGCCTTTAGGCATATGGCAAAAATATAGCATGATGGAACAAAAGAAGGTGGCGCAATGCGCACGTAAACATTAGTTCAGTTGTTTTTTATGGACAATTATTACGTCATTTTCCTTTAGCTCTTGTTTTTTCTATGTCCCTTTCATTCGCTTAGGTAGGCAACTGTGACGTATATACGCAGGACGAAACAATTTTGAACTTGTCAATGCGCAATCTTGGTATATTATTTGTGAAGATATAGAAGCGTTAAATGTTTTCGATACTTTTGTTCGATACTCATGGTGAAATTATACAAGGTGGAAGCATGAAGCCCAATTATACAAGGTGGAAGCATGAAGCACGATTGTCTCACCTAAAGTTTATGTAGAATTTGACAACTGATTATGATTGCTTCTTAGACCGAGAGTGCATTTTGGAAGTATGAAAAAGAATATTGAAAACAGTAAAAATTGTGAGAGGCATTAAATAATTGTATGGTATTAAATGTAAAGATTTAAATATTTCGTGGTTAAACTAAACAGCGCGAGCAGTCGCCGAAATTTTACATCGGCCTAGACCGGAGATTAATGGAGCGAATTCGTTCAAATTTTGTATTTGGACTAAAACTGGGGTATCCAGCAACAGGGAATACAAATTTTGAAAAATGGGCGTGGCTCCACCCCTTGGTGACTTAGTATTTCGCCAAAATTTGGGAGCTGTAACTCCGGTAATAATTGAGGTATCGTCGAAAAGTTTTATGGAAATAATCCGCATGCAATGGCAGTAGCGTCTGACAAAAAAGATCAAATCGGTTCATAATCACTATCATCTTTTTAAAAAAATTGATAGGCACAAATATTTTTTTACTTGCTATGAGCCATAGTAAATAGTAGAGCGCACAATAAAGAGTTGAATTTACTTTCACTGCAATTTTTATGTAAAAGTGAATGTTTTGTTTCAAAATTTGTATTCCCCGTTGCTGGCTACAGCAGTTTTAGTCCAAATACAAAATTTGAACGAATTCGCTCCATTAATCTCTGGTCTAGGTCGATGTAAAATATCGGCGACTGCTCGCGCTTTCCGCGATCTAACTCAGAATTGGTTGAGCCCACAGAAAAATATTTAAGGTTGGACTTGTGGAGAACTTCATGATGTCCAACTTCGTCATGAGCATGAAATGCGAGTAAGCCATAGGAAGCGAGATATTTGCGAAAGACGAAATTTCGCGACTTTTGACCTCGAATATCTCAAGAAGCGGACATGCGATTTTTTGTGACTTTTAATGACAGCTTTACACGTCTATTGCAGCTCAGAAGAGACCCAAACATTAATAGGGTTTGTCCTGACATTGTCAATTTTTAAAAGGAACACTGATACACCTTGATGACAGTCATGAAACTGCCCCAATTGAAATGTTACCAAACTGCGCACTTTAAGCTAAGATGCTTAGTTTGATGACCGTCACCTAAAACGTCATTTTACCTAAGGTGAGTAGTTTTATTACTGTCATCAAACTCATCACTTTGTCCTCCGATTTTCACTTTGATGACTGTCATCAAACAACGCACTTTACATCAAAGGCGATTGGTGACGGTCATCAAAGTAACCAGAAGTAGTTGAAGTGCGCACTTCTCATGTTGAAATGTCATCAAACAACGCACCTTACAGACATATATATATATATATATATATATATATATATATATATATTTTATTGATGACATTACAAAACTGTGCTGCCACATATATATACGTATACACATATAAAATTTGCATAGAAATTTACAAACTTTAACACCAAATAACTTTTAAATTATAAGTTTGCGCACTTTAAAATATATATATTTGTGATCTGGAGAAGTCCCTCTTAATTATAAATCTTTCCGGAGATATTCCACTTAAAACTCTCAAAATTTAAAAAATTGTCCACCACCAAATGTTTTGCTGTCTCTGCTGAATGAGAAATGGCGGATTTTTTGCACGCAAAAATGACATATTTTGCTATCCCTATAAAAATAATAGGTGCGAGAGAGCACGATACATTGTGGGAAAGCTAAATTTGTCAACATGCTATTTCATTTGGAGAATTTTTCATTCCAAATCGTCACCCCTGTCAAAAATTCGTGTGGCTGTGTGCGTTTTTGGTCACACGACTTTTGCAGGGCTGTCTTCGATAGATAGTCGGACGAGCCGCTACTCGGCGAAGTAGAGATGACCGTTGTGTCGGTGGCTGCAGTTACAACAGCAGTTTCTAACTTTGGACCATCCGTACAGTGTGATGAATGCTTCACTGCCTTTTCCAATTGCTTGGCGCCAGCAATTTTTGCTGTTTGTAAAGCTTTAGCTGTAATGCAAATATATAGATGGGTTAAAGTGGTTTTCGTATGTTATTCAACAACTCACCCTATACCATCATCACAGCCTTCTCATCGATTTTGAATATGTGTACTGGTTCAGTATTCAGACCCAGTTCGTTTGGTGCAATAGTTGTGATTTGATGAATATGTATACTATCCGTTAGGCAGACAATTGGGTGCGTTCGATTCATTCATATACTGTGGGTATTTGAGCCGTAGACGCAATGGCAGATATTTTGATTCTTTTTGAAGTGTAACATTTGTAAACAGTTCGGTTTCGGCTCTGGGATGTTAGCACCCCATTTCTGGAATTTTATAACAAAACATATGCCAAATAATTGGTCACTAATTGGTCATAATTGGTCAGCAGGTTTCAGTAATTGGTCAGCATTAGAAAAAATTTTATGGAAATTTTAAAATTTTCATGGTCGGGTGTGGGATGTTAGCACCCCATTTCTGGAATTTTATAACAAAACATATGCCAAATAATTGGTCACTAATTGGTCATAATTGGTCAGCGGGTCCCACTAATTGGTCAGCCATAGACAATTTTTTATGGCCATTTAAAGTTTTCCAAGGGAAAAACAATTTTCCTGTTTAAACACCCTGTATACATAAATTTTCCAAAAAAAATTATGCCAATTAATTGGTCACTAATTGGTCATAATTGGTCACCAGGTTTCGTTAATTGGTCAGCCATAGGAACTTTTTAATTAATTTTTAAAGTTTTCTTTGTTATCGGATGTTACCCTGTTATCGGATGTTAGCACCCCATCGGTGGATTTTGAATTCGAAAAGCATGCCAAATAATTGGTCACTAATTGGTCATAATTGGTCAGTGGGTCCCACTAATTGGTCAGCCATAGACAATTTTTTATGGCCATTTAAAGTTTTCCAAGGAAAACCAATTTTCCTGTCTAGACACCCTGTATAAATAAATTTTCCAAAAAAAAATATGCCAATTAATTGGTCACTAATTGGTCATAATTGGTCAGCAGGTTTCGTTAATTGGTCAGCCATAGGAACTTTTTAATTAATTTTTAAAGTTTTCTTTGTTATCGGATGTTATCGTGTTATCGGATGTTAGCACCCCATCGGTGGATTTTCAAATCGAAACGTATGCCAAATAATTGGTCACTAATTGGTCATAATTGGTCAGCGGGTCCCACTAATTGGTCAGCCATAGAAAATTTTTTATGGCCATTTAAAGTTTTCCAAAGGAAAAACAATTTTCCTGTTTAAACACCCTGTATACATAAATTTTCCAAAAAAAATTATGCCAATTAATTGGTCACTAATTGGTCATAATTGGTCAGTGGGTCCCACTAATTGGTCAGCCATAGACAATTTTTTATGACCATTTAAAGTTTTCCAAGGAAAATCAATTTTGCTGTCTAGACACCCTGTATACATAAATTTTCCAAAAAAAATTATGCCAATTAATTGGTCACTAATTGGTCATAATTGGTCAGCAGGTTTCGTTAATTGGTCAGCCATAGGAACTTTTTAATTAATTTTTAAAGTTTTCTTTGTTATCGGATGTTACCCTGTTATCGGATGTTAGCACCCCATCGGTGGATTTTCGATTCGAAAGGTATGCCAAATAATTGGTCACTAATTGGTCATAATTGGTCAGCGGGTCCCACTAATTGGTCAGCCATAGAAAATTTTTTATGGCCATTTAAAATTTTCCAAGGGAAAAACAATTTTCCTGTTTAAACACCCTGTATACATAAATTTTCCAAAAAAATTATGCCAATTAATTGGTCACTAATTGGTCATAATTGGTCAGTGGGTCGGCTCTGGGATGTTAGCACCCCATTTCTGGAATTTTATAACAAAACATATGCCAAATAATTGGTCACTAATTGGTCATAATTGGTCAGCAGGTTTCAGTAATTGGTCAGCATTAGAAAAAATTGTATGGAAATTTTAAAATTTTCATGGTCGGGTGTGGGATGTTAGCACCCCATTTCTGGAATTTTATAACAAAACATATGCCAAATAATTGGTCACTAATTGGTCATAATTGGTCAGCGGGTCCCACTAATTGGTCAGCCATAGACAATTTTTTATGGCCATTTAAAGTTTTCCAAGGGAAAAACAATTTTCCTGTTTAAACACCCTGTATACATAAATTTTCCAAAAAAAATTATGCCAATTAATTGGTCACTAATTGGTCATAATTGGTCACCAGGTTTCGTTAATTGGTCAGCCATAGGAACTTTTTAATTAATTTTTAAAGTTTTCTTTGTTATCGGATGTTACCCTGTTATCGGATGTTAGCACCCCATCGGTGGATTTTGAATTCGAAAAGCATGCCAAATAATTGGTCACTAATTGGTCATAATTGGTCAGTGGGTCCCACTAATTGGTCAGCCATAGACAATTTTTTATGGCCATTTAAAGTTTTCCAAGGAAAACCAATTTTCCTGTCTAGACACCCTGTATAAATAAATTTTCCAAAAAAAAATATGCCAATTAATTGGTCACTAATTGGTCATAATTGGTCAGCAGGTTTCGTTAATTGGTCAGCCATAGGAACTTTTTAATTAATTTTTAAAGTTTTCTTTGTTATCGGATGTTACCCTGTTATCGGATGTTAGCACCCCATCGGTGGATTTTGAATTCGAAAAGCATGCCAAATAATTGGTCACTAATTGGTCATAATTGGTCAGTGGGTCCCACTAATTGGTCAGCCATAGACAATTTTTTATGGCCATTTAAAGTTTTCCAAGGAAAACCAATTTTCCTGTCTAGACACCCTGTATAAATAAATTTTCCAAAAAAAAATATGCCAATTAATTGGTCACTAATTGGTCATAATTGGTCAGCAGGTTTCGTTAATTGGTCAGCCATAGGAACTTTTTAATTAATTTTTAAAGTTTTCTTTGTTATCGGATGTTACCCTGTTATCGGATGTTAGCACCCCATCGGTGGATTTTCGATTCGAAATGTATGCCAAATAATTGGTCACTAATTGGTCATAATTGGTCAGCGGGTCCCACTAATTGGTCAGCCATAGAACATTTTTTATGGCCATTTAAAATTTTCCAAGGGAAAACAATTTTCCTGTTTAAACACCCTGTATACATAAATTTTCCAAAAAAAATTATGCCAATTAATTGGTCACTAATTGGTCATAATTGATCAGTAGGTCCCACTAATTGGTCAGCCATAGACAATTTTTTATGACCATTTAAAGTTTTCCAAGGGAAAAACAATTTTCCTGTTTAAACACCCTGTATACATAAATTTTCCAAAAAAAATTATGCCAATTAATTGGTCACTAATTGGTCAGTGGGTCCCACTAATTGGTCAGCCATAGACAATTTTTTATGACCATTTAAAGTTTTCCAAGGAAAATCAATTTTGCTGTCTAGACACCCTGTATACATAAATTTTCCAAAAAAAAATTATGCCAATTAATTGGTCACTAATTGGTCATAATTGGTCAGCAGGTTTCGTTAATTGGTCAGCCATAGGAACTTTTTAATTAATTTTTAAAGTTTTCTTTGTTATCGGATGTTACCCTGTTATCGGATGTTAGCACCCCATCGGTGGATTTTGAATTCGAAAAGCATGCCAAATAATTGGTCACTAATTGGTCATAATTGGTCAGTGGGTCCCACTAATTGGTCAGCCATAGACAATTTTTTATGGCCATTTAAAGTTTTCCAAGGAAAACCAATTTTCCTGTCTAGACACCCTGTATAAATAAATTTTCCAAAAAAAAATATGCCAATTAATTGGTCACTAATTGGTCATAATTGGTCAGTGGGTCCTACTAATTGGTCAGCCATAGACAATTTTTTATGGTCATTTAAAATTTTCCAAGGAAAACCAATTTTCCTCTCTAGACACCCTGTACACATGGAATTTCCAAAAAAAAATTATGCCAGTTAAATGTTCACTTATTCTTTATAATTTCTCAGTAGTAGGTCAATTATTTATCCCCTAACCATAAAGAAAATGCGGTTAGCGTTTTTAACAATTTTTCACGGTTGCACTAAAAACTTGGTTATTCCATAATGCTTTCTTAATAATTATTTTTATCTTACGTGGCATCACAGTCGAAAAATGCGCGCAGAAGGCGTAAAGCTTAAATACAACATTGCTTATAATAGTAGAAAAGAAGCAATAGCAGAGATAATAAGATTTGCGCCTAAATGGATTCGTTCGCGGGTTCGAATCCGTCTATTTTATTATTATTATTTTTTTTTTTCATTTAATTCTTTTAACATGTTTTTTTAATTAATAGTTTTATTATTTAAGTATTATTTTTATTTAAAATATATTATTTTCCTTCCAAATTAAATATAACAATCATATGTTATAGACGTATACAACACAAACCTGCTTACAGCACCAAATTAAATACCTTTAGCTTAATCTCAAAATTAAACAATCATATGTAGACATAAAGCAAGTACAAGTATTGTTAAAAGTGTTACAAAATCACTTAAAAATAAAAAAAAGCAGCTAAACAGAGAATACAATATGAAATGTTGTTTAATTTGCTTAGAGAATTAATTTTCACAAATTGATCATCCATAGAAGATTTTTTATTAAGGTTTAAACTTGATGTTGTTGTTGTTGTTGCAGCGATTAGGTTACTCCCCGAAGGCTTTGGGGAGTGTTATCGATGTGATGGTCCTTTGTCGGATACAGATCCGATACGCTCCGGTAACACAGCACCATTAAGGTGCTGGCCCGACCATCTCGGGAACGATTTATATGGCCATATTGAACCTTCAGGCCATCCCTCCCTCCCCACCCCCAAGTTCCATGAGGAGCTTGGGGTCGCCAGAGCCTCGTCTGTTAGCGAAACGGGATTCGCCGCTCGAAGGTGAGGTTGACAATTGGGTTGGAGAAGCTATATATTGCGCTACACAACCCCTTGAATCCCGTTTAAACTTGATCGAGGTACCAAGTTACTTGTCCAGACATTCTGTATAGTTACATGTTTGAAAAAATATATATGCCAAATAGTAAGTCACCATTGGTTATGACTTTTCAGTATGTTTTATTAATTAGAAACTCTTCCATACATTTTTTATATTTTTCGTTTTCGGCTACATTTATACGAAAATATAAAACCCGTTTTGAATATGACAAATTAGTATAACAATTCATTATTTACAGACCAATAAAACCAACATAACATTATATTTTATATTGGTAAAAGTTTGGTGAGACATGGAGTAACTTTAATTAAGTTTTAATAGCTGTCAGCTTTAACCCATACGTTTTTGCGGAGTATTTTCTTACTGGGAATTTGAGCTTATACGAATGTTGGCATGTAACTAGATGCAACCCAGTGTTGCCGTTCTCAAATTACCCAAAAAAACAATTTTCAATTCTCCAAAATATCAAAATTTCGTCAAATAAATTGTTTTGTTGCTTAGTGATAGGCAAAATAAGTTAACTTCGAACTTGTGACGACTGTAAATTACTTTGAAGCTGTAAAATAAATTGAAGCTAATTTCATTTTGACTATAGCAAGCTATGTTAGCCATTGTATCGTAAGCGCGAAATTATGGATTTCTATTTTTTTAAGTGAATACCTCGCAAGTGATAGTGTAAAATTTCGGGAAATAATAAGAAGTTTATTTTATTTTTTGGTTTGTTTGTGATTTCATGTCATCACAATTATATCGTATTTATGAATTTCAAAATGTTCCTACTCATAAAATTTTGGACACATGTCTTTACTTTCCATGAACATTGGGTGGGTATCATACTAAATATAATTGAACAATATTTCACACCCATTTTCTGCTCTTTGTTTATTTTCTGAGATTGTAAGACAAAGGAAGACTTTCCGGTTACCCATATTTTGTATTTCGACATGTATTATTTTTGTTTACTTTGAACATTTTTGTATAAGCCATAAAAGCGACTAAGGCTTATAGCATATAAGAACATTGTAAAATAAGAAATATAGGTTTCATAATTTGGTAATAGTCTAGTTGAGGGGACGACTGCTAAGACGCGTCCCAAAATATCGAGAGAGGTGTTAAAAGACGCGTATTGACCTCGACAATAACAATCCGAAGTGGGAAAATAAAAATTTTAACTCGTTCTAAAGATATTAACGAAAAACCGAAAAATGACCCGCGGGTTCCTCCGAAACCGGGGGTGGTATCCATAGTATTTTTGTCCAGAACACGTTTCTGCGTATAAAAAATTACCCTCGGTGGTCCAACACCGGTTTAGAGACCAAAACTATATCCGCGCAAAACGCTTATGTTCATAATTTTTTTGTGGGTACGACAACATTACAACAACCACTTGATAATCGCCAACTTCAACTGCAAATATCTCCGGACAGATATACAATTTTTCTTTTTCGCCTTCGAATTATTGTTGTCGAGGTCAATACGGGCCTTTTGACACCTCTATCGATATTTTTGTAGCGTATTAGCAGTCGACTCAACTAGACTTTTACCCATAATTTAACGCAATCACGCCAATACTGGCCATGACTTCATGGGGTCGGAATAAAAAAAATTATTTTCAGCCGTGAGCTTTAATAAATGCTGCAAACTACTGCAACTGTAGCCAACGAAACACGACGCAACCGAAATAGTGAAGTAAAAAATTTATTTAAGACCTTTCATGGAACTCCTTGCCTTCATAGGTAATAAAGAAGAGCGTACTCGAAAATTACCCACGCGCTTTCGAAACTCCCCAAATTTAGCGAATTACCCAGAAAACGGCAACGCTGGCAACAATATAAAATCTAACTGTTTGCAATTAAACCAATATAACCCAGTCAGCATTAATACATTAATATGATTAGAAAGTACAAAGTTTTATGAAAAACCTGATTCCCTTTATTATGTATATTTATACATATTTTATATATTAAAATGTTAACAAATGTTGATTAGGTTATAACTATTTATTCATATTCATCTCTCTTAATTCTGTCATCGCTTAAAGAAAGGGTTGATTTTTATGTAAATGGTTATTTAACTATATCAACCCCGATTACAGAGAATAAACTAATAAACTGAGTAATAATAGACTTGTTTTTTACACGGATATACGTCTATGTTTGCGGTTAAAAAAACGCTCATCCTCACTCAGGTAATGGTTAGGGGACCCATCTAGCGGCCACTAGCTACAGAACATGTTGTACCGAAAAGCGGAGACACACACCTCTGTTGGCAATAGTGTATAACCTATAGCTGAATCGGTTGCGGTGAACAGTGGACACACACCATTTGTAGAGTTAATACATAGAGGTGAAACATAGACACATATTTCAATTACAACTGAGTATAATGCGTATTGAAATTTAGGAGTACTAATTTTCTGCGCAGCAATTTCAGAAGAATAGATAAAGTTTAACGCTTAGCAGTCCATATAAGATTTAAGCGTATATGTATATAGATGTAAAAAAAATGCAGCTAATAACTAGGGTTAGCAATGAGTTAACTTTGTTTTGGCGAGAAAACTTCCATGCTAAAATCCATTTTTTAATTACTGGGATGGAATGGAACAATATTGCGAATGTCCATTATTAAATAAAGTTTTCATAGAAAGGACCTTTTTCTTCTTTAACATGGTTTATCTATTCTGGGTGATTGGTACCTAATTTTATAAACGATATAAAAAATCACTGCCCCGTTTCCTTGACTCGTTTATCTCTAATCTGAAATGCAGCTACATACATATTTTATAGTAAGTGTATTCGCAATTTGTTGCTAAACGAAAACTAACATCATAACCAAACAAAGAAAATTGATCTTCGTCTATTAACTGAATTCACTAAGTACCATCATATTATGATGTTCTTTGTTATACTTATTTGCGTAAAGTGGGCGTATTGTTTAGTTCTTTATGACATATTTAAACTTTCATTTAGCGTGCATTCGGCGAAAATATGGGCGTACAGGGGCTAAACTAGTATGGGTATTTCCATAACATGCAAATTGTTGGTGAAGGGACTTACGTACTTAGGTCCAGATTCAGTTCAAAATATGTATATGTTTCTCGTAAAAGAACAAATAAGATATTTATTATAGATACAAGATTCTAGCTTTACGACAAAAAGGTTTCACATATACATAGCTTGGTAAATGAAATATAAACACAAAATATAATAAGGAATATGTTTAAAATCGGTTATTATTAGTAATTATTTTCCTTATAGATGTATAGATATGTACGATTACTAACGTTGTTGCTACAGTAGTGATACTAGGTAATAACATAGCAAAAACATAACCTACTCATTTGAGGCAAAGAAAACTTGTAAATGTCCTTACCGCACTAATTAACAATTTTCCCAATACAAAAGTACGGTTTTATTATTTTAATTTTAAAATAACCAAAATATTCAAAACTTCTCTACCACGTAGTGCTGTTATATTTTCATCTTATAGATCAGATTTATTTCAGGCACAAATTCAATTTCAGCTAGTGTGCAATCATAACAAAATTTAAACAACAGGTCTATTCATCAAGCGTGATTTATATTAGTTTGCCTGATTAAAGAATTGAATAGTGCACAAGATGGGATGTCCTTATTATACGGTTTCACAATGTGCGGCATGCCCAGCCGTAGGAGTATTATTCGTAAGCTACCCACGTACACAGGTAGTTACATTAGTCTCTTAGTTTTTCTGCTACAAGCACAATAACGGAATTTAGACAATCGATCGCGCGACACAAGGATAAAACATTATATTTGTAGTAATTTGCGTAAGTTTGATGCTAATTATAGCGTTCATTATTATGTGCGAAAAAATAGCCTTTTTGTGACATTGAGGATTGTCAATCTTGCGAAATAATTGTATGTATCCATGTATATGTTTGGGTATAATCTTCGTCGAAAGAATTGAATAGAAAAGGATCTACATTGGATGTATGTTTTTGGCTAACATTTAATGAGCTCTCACTAGTAGTGCTAAAGTTTTATTATTTTGAAAAATAAAAGATTTTCATGTTTGGAAAATTGCTATGGGACCAAACAAAATTGGAATCTGTACAATAAAAGCCAACTAGAAATTGGAATTACTTTGCGTGAATTTTCGCTTTTGCACTATGGTTTTGTTGTACATACATATGTAATAATTTCAAAATGTTTATAAAGATTCCGAAAAAAAATTAAAAAGCTCTGTTTAGAAATAGATTTTACTTAGCGAGTAATTTCTCTCTCATTAATTAAATTATATGTAATGAATTTATTTGATACATACTCAATCTTGTTGTATCTACAAACTTTGCTTCCTACAAATATTACTAAGTCATGAACGCCACTATAAAGGTACAAATAAACTTAGCGTTTTTAAATCTCGTAATTTACCAAATTAAATACTTTAGTGTTGTATTACAAATACTCACACAGAACACATTAATTCAAGAAGGAACTTTCAAATGTGGTTAGTTCTAGGTAGTCGATGATAACAAATCTTTACCAAGTGCCATGTGCACTAAGATGTAATAAGTTGACGGTAAATATTAAAAAATGCTCAATATTCTGAAATAACCCTTTTCCTAGGTAGCAAATATTCGTTATTTTTTTTAAACAAAGAAAAGGATTTTTGTATAAATAGTACAGAAACTGAAGTACTTTCAGTCAGTCTTTTCTGAACTTGTTGAATGATTAACGCGTAGTCAAGCTGTTTTTTTACGATACAGAATATTAAGATATACATTTCAAATATTCGCTAAAGTGTTCGCGGAAAAAGTCATTGCTATTTGATTGCGAAGCTTGTGTTGTGAGATAACGAGTTGTTTAATGGATTGCTACTCCAAGAAAAAGCCTGGCCGAGCTTCCAGAGTGCCGCTAGATGACTGCCTGGCTGTACTTAGAGAGTTTTTGGATCATCTACCTGAAGATAGAACACTGCTTCCGGGACCATCGCATCCTATTTGGTCGAAAATAAGCGAGAGGTTCAACGGAAAATGGAAAGAGCGAGACGTATACAGAGAATGCCGTGAAAATCGGCGTGATATATGGACAAAGTTGTATCCTACAACCGACTCAAACCCTATGGTGGAGAATACTTTCAATTCAACGCAGTCTTTTGGGAACGAAATTGATACTACATTTGACGACAATTACAGTGAGGAAGATTGGGAGGCCCCCGATCTGGATGAGTTCGAAATTAAAGTATCTGAGAACTTCTACAAAAAACTTCGTGAGGATAATAGTGTTAACTATGATGACCGAAATTACCCCGTTTTGCAGAGATATGCTTGGACTGATTACATAACGGAAGAATTCCTGAAAGTAAGCGAGTCCAAATGCGCCTTTGTATTTAAAAATGCCAAGATCTACGAGAGGGAGGGCGCAGCTCATCACGTAACGATCCGAGGGAAGTGCAAAAGCCAAGCTTGCAACAATCCATTTTATGGATTTATTGACTCCGTTCCAGAGACGTTTCCTGTAGTGTTACGTGTCAGATGTAGAGACACGGTTTTTGATCTACAACATGAGAATGTCCGTAGACCTACACGAAAACTGAAGCGTGCTCGGATTGGTGAAGAAGCTGCCGCTGTTGGAGCTAAAAATTGGCTCAAAAGCCAAGTTTGTGGACTACAAACCCAACGCATACCTCCTACTATTCCGACAGCAGCAGTCGTTCAAAAGTGTGTCAATGAATATCGCGATGGCAAGTTGGGAATTGGGAAGGAAAAAATTGGTGTCATAAA
Organism: Eurosta solidaginis; assembly: GCF_040869045.1. Lineage (NCBI taxonomy): Eukaryota > Metazoa > Arthropoda > Insecta > Diptera > Tephritidae > Eurosta > Eurosta solidaginis. Next base: position 107,911,294 of record NC_090322.1, on the reverse strand, counting down.
AGCCATTGAAAATATGAGATATAGCTCCAAGTTTAATAACTTCATCAGAGACATAAAAAAAGATAAATTTTATGTGTTCTACGGATCAAACGTCCAGCTGCATGCATACAAGCGTTACCACAATTTGATGAAAATTAAAAAGCAGAAGTCGTCAATAGCCATAGATGGAACAGGGACCATCTGCAAAAAAATTGTATATGACAACGGGAAACAAAGTGGCCATATATTTTTATATGTTATCGTAATTAATTTTAGCCATTCCACAATATCCGTGCACCAGCTTTTGACAGATGATCAAAGCACAATTTTAATAGAGCTATGGCTGAAAAAGTGGATACGAATGGGTGCTCCTAAGCCAGATGAGGTGGCGTGTGATTGCTCGAGAGCGTTGATTAATGCTCTATCTCTAGCGTTTAATGAACAAAATATAAAAACATATATTGAGACATTATTTTTGGTGGCCTCCGATGATCCATTGAGTAGGAACCGGCCTGCAATCTCTACATATATAAGGCTTGACGTAGCTCATTTTGTTGAAATGATTGCAAATTGGAAGTGCATCAAAGCAATAGAGAACAGCCAGATAAGAAAGTTTTACTTATTTTGCATTGCATTGTTGATTGACGCTCAAACTTTGGCCGAATTCGAATCAATCCTGAAAAGTCTCTGTATCGTCTGTTTAAATCAATATAATGACTCCAATTTATCTCATGGTAAGACAGTAAACGATACAAGAAGGGATTTGGAAAAGGCAATCGGTGATCGCACTTTCAATCTAAGTGAAGATAGATATACTCCCACAGATAAAATTGGACAAAATGTGGACGATAACTCAAACGATTGCAGCCCCACTGTGAAAACATGGATTAGTAGAATTCGGCAATCAGCAGAGGAAGTTGCTGAAATAGGAAGAGAAAGCAACGGATTCTATAACAAACGTTTTATCGATGACTTTTTTAAAACAAGTGCTTTGGAATTTCCTCTTTGGTCAGCAGCTTGTCTACCTGGACAGCAGGGCCATGCCAGTACAAGTTACGCTGAGGCTTATTTTAATGACAAGAAGCATAGAGTACTGTCGGGATACAAAAATTTCTTACGAGCTGATAAATTCCTCAAAATTGAATTTCGAGACCACCACGGAGGATCAGCGATATTAAATACGCACTTGCTAAACGAATATCAAAAAATAAGTAAAGAAGCCATCGAAGAACGAGAAGAGAAAGGAGCTGAACTTCAAGTTACCAAAGTTATCAACGAAGACGCAAATTCTTATGACAATTGGAGAAATAAATCTAAAAGGGAGAGAAACGACTTTGAGGAACCTATAGAGGAGTATGTTTTAAAGAAGGAACCCAAGCAAAAGAAACTCGGCTATTACTTCCAAAGTCAGCCCAGCATATCCTTCATTAATATGCATGCAGATTCTAAAGTAGCAGTTAAAAAAATGACAGTATTAGAAAACGGAAACTCACTCAGAGCAGTTCTTATAGGTGATACTCACTACAGCATTAAAAATAGCTGCCCCTTTGACTCCATTATACAAATACTGGGAACAGCAGCGATGGATCACACATCTTACTATTCTTTCGCGAAATCGAGTACGTCCAAAATTATGAAATTTATTGTGGACTTCATCACCGCATCAAGAGTAGGTACAATTTATAAGGACCGCGCAAGGATACTCGTAGACTATTTTCAAGACAAACTAAAAGATAAGTCATCAAAGCCTTTTTTTCCGCTTTTTCCCAAAGTATTAAATATGTACTCAACGTTATCAGAGGTATGGTCAAAATGTTTTTTTGATTGCATCAGTGGACATGACACCTACAACTGCGAAAATTGTGGTCAATATTCAAATGAAGTATCGACACTATGGATTAAGGACCACAAAAGGTTGTGTGAAGAAGGCTATCAGTCACTAGGAAATCACCTTGCCGAAATATCCACAAATTTTACTTCCCGATGTTCCAAATGTAGTGAAGAATGTTATGTAAAACGATCATTCAACACTCATGTATTCGTAGAGTTGGAGCTAAGAAAAGACTTAGCATCAGAGCTGCAAACATGCAAGTTGTCGGAAATTGAAAAAAGTGTAAACTTTTCAATCGAAAATAATAAATTCAGGTATATAAACATATCAGCGTTAAATATAAGCCTCATACAAAATTAACAAAACTAAACAAATCTTTTCTTTTTTATCTCTTCCTTCAGTTTGAAAGGTATAATTGATTATGTACCTGAACACTTCCGAGCGTATTGCCGAAGAAGCAATGGAAAATGGGAATTACATGACGATTTATGCAACAAACCAGTATCAATCGTAAATGACCAGAAGTTAGCTCCAAGTGGAGCAATTTTTATAAAAGATAATACTGAAAATTAATAAATATTTAGATAGTTATTTCTATTTACACCACTACCACTTAGCGTTAACATAAGAATTATGTGATAATAAAATTATAAAGAATTAAAATTAAAACTTTTGTGCACTAATTACATTCGCCTCGATGTAGATTCAATAGGAAGTAGATGGCACAGATTGAGTATGTATCAAAGAAATGCATTACATATAATTTATCTCTAAGTAAAATCTATTTCTAAACGGAGCTTTTTAATTTTTTTTCGGAATCTTTATAAACATTTTGAAATTATTACATATGTATGTACAACAAAACCATAGCAATTTTCCAAACATCAAAATCTTTTATTTTTCAAACCCTAGTGAGAGCTCATTAAATGTTAGCCAAAAACATACATCCAATGTAGATCCTTTTCTATTCAATTCTTTCGACGAAGATTATACCCAAACATATACATGGATACATACAATTATTTCGCAAGATTGACAATCCTCAATGTCACAAAAAGGCTATTTTTTCGCACATAATAATGAACGCTATAATTAGCATCAAACTTACGCAAATTACTACAAATATAATGTTTTATCCTTGTGTCGCGCGATCGATTGTCTAAATTCCGTTATTGTGCTTGTAGCAGAAAAACTAAGAGACTAATGTAACTACCTGTGTACGTGGGTAGCTTACGAATAATACTCCTACGGCTGGGCATGCCGCACATTGTGAAACCGTATAATAAGGACATCCCATCTTGTGCACTATTCAATTCTTTAATCAGGCAAACTAATATAAATCACGCTTGATGAATAGACCTGTTGTTTAAATTTTGTTATGATTGCACACTAGCTGAAATTGAATTTGTGCCTGAAATAAATCTGATCTATAAGATGAAAATATAACAGCACTACGTGGTAGAGAAGTTTTGAATATTTTGGTTATTTTAAAATTAAAATAATAAAACCGTACTTTTGTTTTGGGAAAATTGTTAATTAGTGCGGTAAGGACATTTACAAGTTTTCTTTGCTTCAAATGAGTAGGTTATGTTTTTGCTATGTTATTACCTAGTATCACTACTGTAGCAACAACGTTAGTAATCGTACATATCTATACATCTATAAGGAAAATAATTACTAATAATAACCGATTTTAAACATATTCCTTATTATATTTTGTGTTTATATTTCATTTACCAAGCTATGTATATGTGAAACCTTTTTGTCGTAAAGCTAGAATCTTGTATCTATAATAAATATCTTATTTGTTCTTTTACGAGAAACATATACATATTTTGAACTGAATCTGGACCTAAGTACGTAAGTCCCTTCACCAACAATTTGCATGTTATGGAAATACCCATACTAGTTTAGCCCCTGTACGCCCATATTTTCGCCGAATGCACGCTAAATGAAAGTTTAAATATGTCATAAAGAACTAAACAATACGCCCACTTTACGCAAATAAGTATAACAAAGAACATCATAATATGATGGTACTTAGTGAATTCAGTTAATAGACGAAGATCAATTTTCTTTGTTTGGTTATGATGTTAGTTTTCGTTTAGCAACAAATTGCGAATACACTTACTATAAAATATGTATGTAGCTGCATTTCAGATTAGAGATAAACGAGTCAAGGAAACGGGGCAGTGATTTTTTATATCGTTTATAAAATTAGGTACCAATCACCCAGAATAGATAAACCATGTTAAAGAAGAAAAAGGTCCTTTCTATGAAAACTTTATTTAATAATGGACATTCGCAATATTGTTCCATTCCATCCCAGTAATTAAAAAATGGATTTTAGCATGGAAGTTTTCTCGCCAAAACAAAGTTAACTCATTGCTAACCCTAGTTATTAGCTGCATTTTTTTACATCTATATACATATACGCTTAAATCTTATATGGACTGCTAAGCGTTAAACTTTATCTATTCTTCTGAAAATGCTGCGCAGAAAATTAGTACTCCTAAATTTCAATACGCATTATACTCAGTTGTAATTGAAATATGTGTCTATGTTTCACCTCTATGTATTAACTCTACAAATGGTGTGTGTCCACTGTTCACCGCAACCGATTCAGCTATAGGTTATACACTATTGCCAACAGAGGTGTGTGTCTCCGCTTTTCGGTACAACATGTTCTGTAGCTAGTGGCCGCTAGATGGGTCCCCTAACCATTACCTGAGTGAGGATGAGCGTTTTTTTAACCGCAAACATAGACGTATATCCGTGTAAAAAACAAGTCTATTATTACTCAGTTTATTAGTTTATTCTCTGTAATCGGGGTTGATATAGTTAAATAACCATTTACATAAAAATCAACCCTTTCTTTAAGCGATGACAGAATTAAGAGAGATGAATATGAATAAATAGTTATAACCTAATCAACATTTGTTAACATTTTAATATATAAAATATGTATAAATATACATAATAAAGGGAATCAGGTTTTTCATAAAACTTTGTACTTTCTAATCATATTAATGTATTAATGCTGACTGGGTTATATTGGTTTAATTGCAAACAGTTAGATTTTATATTGTTGTCAGCGTTGCCGTTTTCTGGGTAATTCGCTAAATTTGGGGAGTTTCGAAAGCGCGTGGGTAATTTTCGAGTACGCTCTTCTTTATTACCTATGAAGGCAAGGAGTTCCATGAAAGGTCTTAAATAAATTTTTTACTTCACTATTTCGGTTGCGTCGTGTTTCGTTGGCTACAGTTGCAGTAGTTTGCAGCATTTATTAAAGCTCACGGCTGAAAATAATTTTTTTTATTCCGACCCCATGAAGTCATGGCCAGTATTGGCGTGATTGCGTTAAATTATGGGTAAAAGTCTAGTTGAGTCGACTGCTAATACGCTACAAAAATATCGATAGAGGTGTCAAAAGGCCCGTATTGACCTCGACAACAATAATTCGAAGGCGAAAAAGAAAAATTGTATATCTGTCCGGAGATATTTGCAGTTGAAGTTGGCGATTATCAAGTGGTTGTTGTAATGTTGTCGTACCCACAAAAAAATTATGAACATAAGCGTTTTGCGCGGATATAGTTTTGGTCTCTAAACCGGTGTTGGACCACCGAGGGTAATTTTTTATACGCAGAAACGTGTTCTGGACAAAAATACTATGGATACCACCCCCGGTTTCGGAGGAACCCGCGGGTCATTTTTCGGTTTTTCGTTAATATCTTTAGAACGAGTTAAAATTTTTATTTTCCCACTTCCCACAGTCGTCCCCTCAACTAGACTATTACCAAATTATGAAACCTATATTTCTTATTTTACAATGTTCTTATATGCTATAAGCCTTAGTCGCTTTTATGGCTTATACAAAAATGTTCAAAGTAAACAAAAATAATACATGTCGAAATACAAAATATGGGTAACCGGAAAGTCTTCCTTTGTCTTACAATCTCAGAAAATAAACAAAGAGCAGAAAATGGGTGTGAAATATTGTTCAATTATATTTAGTATGATACCCACCCAATGTTCATGGAAAGTAAAGACATGTGTCCAAAATTTTATGAGTAGGAACATTTTGAAATTCATAAATACGATATAATTGTGATGACATGAAATCACAAACAAACCAAAAAATAAAATAAACTTCTTATTATTTCCCGAAATTTTACACTATCACTTGCGAGGTATTCACTTAAAAAAATAGAAATCCATAATTTCGCGCTTACGATACAATGGCTAACATAGCTTGCTATAGTCAAAATGAAATTAGCTTCAATTTATTTTACAGCTTCAAAGTAATTTACAGTCGTCACAAGTTCGAAGTTAACTTATTTTGCCTATCACTAAGCAACAAAACAATTTATTTGACGAAATTTTGATATTTTGGAGAATTGAAAATTGTTTTTTTGGGTAATTTGAGAACGGCAACACTGGGTTGCATCTAGTTACATGCCAACATTCGTATAAGCTCAAATTCCCAGTAAGAAAATACTCCGCAAAAACGTATGGGTTAAAGCTGACAGCTATTAAAACTTAATTAAAGTTACTCCATGTCTCACCAAACTTTTACCAATATAAAATATAATGTTATGTTGGTTTTATTGGTCTGTAAATAATGAATTGTTATACTAATTTGTCATATTCAAAACGGGTTTTATATTTTCGTATAAATGTAGCCGAAAACGAAAAATATAAAAAATGTATGGAAGAGTTTCTAATTAATAAAACATACTGAAAAGTCATAACCAATGGTGACTTACTATTTGGCATATATATTTTTTCAAACATGTAACTATACAGAATGTCTGGACAAGTAACTTGGTACCTCGATCAAGTTTAAACGGGATTCAAGGGGTTGTGTAGCGCAATATATAGCTTCTCCAACCCAATTGTCAACCTCACCTTCGAGCGGCGAATCCCGTTTCGCTAACAGACGAGGCTCTGGCGACCCCAAGCTCCTCATGGAACTTGGGGGTGGGGAGGGAGGGATGGCCTGAAGGTTCAATATGGCCATATAAATCGTTCCCGAGATGGTCGGGCCAGCACCTTAATGGTGCTGTGTTACCGGAGCGTATCGGATCTGTATCCGACAAAGGACCATCACATCGATAACACTCCCCAAAGCCTTCGGGGAGTAACCTAATCGCTGCAACAACAACAACAACATCAAGTTTAAACCTTAATAAAAAATCTTCTATGGATGATCAATTTGTGAAAATTAATTCTCTAAGCAAATTAAACAACATTTCATATTGTATTCTCTGTTTAGCTGCTTTTTTTTATTTTTAAGTGATTTTGTAACACTTTTAACAATACTTGTACTTGCTTTATGTCTACATATGATTGTTTAATTTTGAGATTAAGCTAAAGGTATTTAATTTGGTGCTGTAAGCAGGTTTGTGTTGTATACGTCTATAACATATGATTGTTATATTTAATTTGGAAGGAAAATAATATATTTTAAATAAAAATAATACTTAAATAATAAAACTATTAATTAAAAAAATATGTTAAAAGAATTAAATGAAAAAAAAAAAAATAATAATAAAATAGACGGATTCGAACCCGCGAACGAATCCATTTAGGCGCAAATCTTATTACCTCTGCTATTGCTTCTTTTCTACTATTATAAGCAATGTTGTATTTAAGCTTTACGCCTTCTGCGCGCATTTTTCGACTGTGATGCCACGTAAGATAAAAATAATTATTAAGAAAGCATTATGGAATAACCAAGTTTTTAGTGCAACCGTGAAAAATTGTTAAAAACGCTAACCGCATTTTCTTTATGGTTAGGGGATAAATAATTGACCTACTACTGAGAAATTATAAAGAATAAGTGAACATTTAACTGGCATAATTTTTTTTGGAAATTCCATGTGTACAGGGTGTCTAGAGAGGAAAATTGGTTTGCCTTGGAAAATTTTAAATGACCATAAAAAATTGTCTATGGCTGACTAATTAGTAGGACCCACTGACCAATTATGACCAATTAGTGACCAATTAATTGGCATATTTTTTTTTGGAAAATTTATTTATACAGGGTGTCTAGACAGGAAAATTGGTTTTCCTTGGAAAACTTTAAATGGCCATAAAAAATTGTCTATGGCTGACCAATTAGTGGGACCCACTGACCAATTATGACCAATTAGTGACCAATTATTTGGCATGCTTTTCGAATTCAAAATCCACCGATGGGGTGCTAACATCCGATAACAGGGTAACATCCGATAACAAAGAAAACTTTAAAAATTAATTAAAAAGTTCCTATGGCTGACCAATTAACGAAACCTGCTGACCAATTATGACCAATTAGTGACCAATTAATTGGCATAATTTTTTTTTGGAAAATTTATGTATACAGGGTGTCTAGACAGCAAAATTGATTTTCCTTGGAAAACTTTAAATGGTCATAAAAAATTGTCTATGGCTGACCAATTAGTGGGACCCACTGACCAATTAGTGACCAATTAATTGGCATAATTTTTTTTGGAAAATTTATGTATACAGGGTGTTTAAACAGGAAAATTGTTTTTCCCTTGGAAAACTTTAAATGGTCATAAAAAATTGTCTATGGCTGACCAATTAGTGGGACCTACTGATCAATTATGACCAATTAGTGACCAATTAATTGGCATAATTTTTTTTGGAAAATTTATGTATACAGGGTGTTTAAACAGGAAAATTGTTTTCCCTTGGAAAATTTTAAATGGCCATAAAAAATGTTCTATGGCTGACCAATTAGTGGGACCCGCTGACCAATTATGACCAATTAGTGACCAATTATTTGGCATACATTTCGAATCGAAAATCCACCGATGGGGTGCTAACATCCGATAACAGGGTAACATCCGATAACAAAGAAAACTTTAAAAATTAATTAAAAAGTTCCTATGGCTGACCAATTAACGAAACCTGCTGACCAATTATGACCAATTAGTGACCAATTAATTGGCACACTTTTTTTAGGAAAATTTATGTATACAGGGTGTCTAGACAGCAAAATTGATTTTCCTTGGAAAATTTTAAATGGTCATAAAAAATTGTCTATGGCTGACCAATCAGTGGGACCCACTGACCAATTATGACTAATTAGTGAGCAATTAATTGGCATAATTTTTTTTGGAAAATTTATGTATACAGGGTGTTTAAACAGGAAAATTGTTTTTCCCTTGGAAAACTTTAAATGGTCATAAAAAATTGTCTATGGCTGACCAATTAGTGGGACCTACTGACCAATTATGACCAATTAGTGACCAATTAATTGGCATAATTTTTTTTGGAAAATTTATGTATACAGGGTGTTTAAACAGGAAAATTGTTTTTCCCTTGGAAAATTTTAAATGGCCATAAAAAATTTTCTATGGCTGACCAATTAGTGGGAGCCGCTGACCAATTATGACCAATTAGTGACCAATTATTTGGCATACCTTTCGAATCGAAAATCCACCGATGGGGTGCTAACATCCGATAACAGGGTAACATCCGATAACAAAGAAAACTTTAAAAATTAATTAAAAAGTTCCTATGGCTGACCAATTAACGAAACCTGCTGACCAATTATGACCAATTAGTGACCAATTAATTGGCATAATTTTTTTTGGAAAATTTATGTATACAGGGTGTCTAGACAGCAAAATTGATTTTCCTTGGAAAACTTTAAATGGTCATAAAAAATTGTCTATGGCTGACCAATTAGTGGGACCCGCTGACCAATTATGACCAATTAGTGACCAATTATTTGGCATACCTTTCGAATCGAAAATCCACCGATGGGGTGCTAACATCCGATAACAGGGTAACATCCGATAACAAAGAAAACTTTAAAAATTAATTAAAAAGTTCCTATGGCTGACCAATTAACGAAACCTGCTGACCAATTATGACCAATTAGTGACCAATTAATTGGCATAATTTTTTTTGGAAAATTTATGTATACAGGGTGTCTAGACAGCAAAATTGATTTTCCTTGGAAAACTTTAAATGGTCATAAAAAATTGTCTATGGCTGACCAATTAGTGGGACCCACTGACCAATTATGACCAATTAGTGACCAATTAATTGGCATAATTTTTTTTGGAAAATTTATGTATACAGGGTGTTTAAACAGGAAAATTGTTTTTCCCTTGGAAAACTTTAAATGGCCATAAAAAATTTTCTATGGCTGACCAATTAGTGGGACCCGCTGACCAATTATGACCAATTAGTGACCAATTATTTGGCATACGTTTCGATTTGAAAATCCACCGATGGGGTGCTAACATCCGATAACACGATAACATCCGATAACAAAGAAAACTTTAAAAATTAATTAAAAAGTTCCTATGGCTGACCAATTAACGAAACCTGCTGACCAATTATGACCAATTAGTGACCAATTAATTGGCATATTTTTTTTTGGAAAATTTATTTATACAGGGTGTCTAGACAGGAAAATTGGTTTTCCTTGGAAAACTTTAAATGGCCATAAAAAATTGTCTATGGCTGACCAATTAGTGGGACCCACTGACCAATTATGACCAATTAGTGACCAATTATTTGGCATGCTTTTCGAATTCAAAATCCACCGATGGGGTGCTAACATCCGATAACAGGGTAACATCCGATAACAAAGAAAACTTTAAAAATTAATTAAAAAGTTCCTATGGCTGACCAATTAACGAAACCTGCTGACCAATTATGACCAATTAGTGACCAATTAATTGGCATAATTTTTTTTTGGAAAATTTATGTATACAGGGTGTCTAGACAGCAAAATTGATTTTCCTTGGAAAACTTTAAATGGTCATAAAAAATTGTCTATGGCTGACCAATTAGTGGGACCCACTGACCAATTATGACTAATTAGTGACCAATTAATTGGCATAATTTTTTTTGGAAAATTTATGTATACAGGGTGTTTAAACAGGAAAATTATTTTTCCCTTGGAAAACTTTAAATGGCCATAAAAAATTTTCTATGGCTGACCAATTAGTGGGACCCGCTGACCAATTATGACCAATTAGTGACCAATTATTTGGCATACCTTTCGAATCGAAAATCCACCGATGGGGTGCTAACATCCGATAACAGGGTAACATCCGATAACAAAGAAAACTTTAAAAATTAATTAAAAAGTTCCTATGGCTGACCAATTAACGAAACCTGCTGACCAATTATGACCAATTAGTTACCAATTAATTGGCATAATTTTTTTTGGAAAATTTATGTATACAGGGTGTCTAGACAGCAAAATTGATTTTCCTTGGAAAATTTTAAATGGTCGTAAAAAATTGTCTATGTCTGACCAATTAGTGGGACCCACTAACCAATTATGACCATTTAGTGACCAATTAATTGGCATAATTTTTTTTTGGAAAATTTATGTATACAGGGTGTTTAAACAGGAAAATTGTTTTTCCCTTGGAAAACTTTAAAAGGCCATAAAAAATTGTCTATGGCTGACCAATTAGTGGGACCCGCTGACCAATTATGACCAATTAGTGACCAATTATTTGGCATACGTGTCGATTTGAAAATCCACCGATGGGGTGCTAACATCCGATAACACGATAACATCCGATAACAAAGAAAACTTTAAAAATTAATTAAAAAGTTCCTATGGCTGACCAATTAACGAAACCTGCTGACCAATTATGACCAATTAGTGACCAATTAATTGGCATAATTTTTTTTGGAAAATTTATGTATACAGGGTGTCCAGACAGTAAAATTGATTTTCCTTGGAAAACTTTAAATGGTCATAAAAAATTGTCTATGGCTGACCAAATAGTGGGACCCACTGACCAATTATGACCAATTAGTGACCAATTAATTGGCATACTTTTTTTGGAAAATTTATGTATACAGGGTGTTTAAACAATAAAATTGTTTTTCCCTTGGAAAATTTTAAATGGCCATAAAAAATTTTCTATGGCTGACCAATTAGTGGGACCCGCTGACCAATTATGACCAATTAGTGACCAATTATTTGGCATACCTTTCGAATCGAAAATCCACCGATGGGGTGCTAACATCCGATAACAGGGTAACATCCGATAACAAAGAAAACTTTAAAAATTAATTAAAAAGTTCCTATGGCTGACCAATTAACGAAACCTGCTGACCAATTATGACCAATTAGTGACCAATTAATTGGCATAATTTTTTTTGGAAAATTTATGTATACAGGGTGTCTAGACAGCAAAATTGATTTTCCTTGGAAAACTTTAAATGGTCATAAAAAATTGTCTATGGCTGACCAATTAGTGGGACCCACTGACCAATTATGACCAATTAGTGACCAATTAATTGGCATAATTTTTTTTGGAAAATTTATGTATACAGGGTGTTTAAACAGGAAAATTGTTTTTCCCTTGGAAAACTTTAAATGGCCATAAAAAATTTTCTATGGCTGACCAATTAGTGGGACCCGCTGGCCAATTATGACCAATTAGTGACCAATTATTTGGCATACGTTTCGATTTGAAAATCCACCGATGGGGTGCTAACATCCGATAACACGATAACATCCGATAACAAAGAAAACTTTAAAAATTAATTAAAAAGTTCCTATGGCTGACCAATTAACGAAACCTGCTGACCAATTATGACCAATTAGTGACCAATTAATTGGCATATTTTTTTTTGGAAAATTTATTTATACAGGGTGTCTAGACAGGAAAATTGGTTTTCCTTGGAAAACTTTAAATGGCCATAAAAAATTGTCTATGGCTGACCAATTAGTGGGACCCACTGACCAATTATGACCAATTAGTGACCAATTATTTGGCATGCTTTTCGAATTCAAAATCCACCGATGGGGTGCTAACATCCGATAACAGGGTAACATCCGATAACAAAGAAAACTTTAAAAATTAATTAAAAAGTTCCTATGACTGACCAATTAACGAAACCTGGTGACCAATTATGACCAATTAGTGACCAATTAATTGGCATAATTTTTTTTGGAAAATTTATGTATACAGGGTGTTTAAACAGGAAAATTGTTTTTCCCTTGGAAAACTTTAAATGGCCATAAAAAATTGTCTATGGCTGACCAATTAGTGGGACCCGCTGACCAATTATGACCAATTAGTGACCAATTATTTGGCATACGTTTCGATTTGAAAATCCACCGATGGGGTGCTAACATCCGATAACACGATAACATCCGATAACAAAGAAAACTTTAAAAATTAATTAAAAAGTTCCTATGGCTGACCAATTAACGAAACCTGCTGACCAATTATGACCAATTAGTGACCAATTAATTGGCATAATTTTTTTTGGAAAATTTATGTATACAGGGTGTCTAGACAGTAAAATTGATTTTCCTTGGAAAACTTTAAATGGTCATAAAAAATTGTCTATGGCTGACCAAAAAGTGGGACCCACTGACCAATTATGACCAATTAGTGACCAATTAATTGGCATAATTTTTTTGGAAAATTTATGTATACAGGGTGTTTAAACAGGAAAATTGTTTTTCCCTTGGAAAATTTTAAATGGCCATAAAAAATTTTCTATGGCTGACCAATTAGTGGGACCCGCTGACCAATTATGACCAATTAGTGACCAATTATTTGGCATACCTTTCGAATCGAAAATCCACCGATGGGGTGCTAACATCCGATAACAGGGTAACATCCGATAACAAAGAAAACTTTAAAAATTAATTAAAAAGTTCCTATGGCTGACCAATTAACGAAACCTGCTGACCAATTATGACCAATTAGTGACCAATTAATTGGCATAATTTTTTTTGGAAAATTTATGTATACAGGGTGTCTAGACAGCAAAATTGATTTTCCTTGGAAAACTTTAAATGGTCATAAAAAATTGTCTATGGCTGACCAATTAGTGGGACCCACTGACCAATTATGACCAATTAGTGACCAATTAATTGGCATAATTTTTTTTGGAAAATTTATGTATACAGGGTGTTTAAACAGGAAAATTGTTTTTCCTTTGGAAAACTTTAAATGGCCATAAAAAATTTTCTATGGCTGACCAATTAGTGGGACCCGCTGACCAATTATGACCAATTAGTGACCAATTATTTGGCATACGTTTCGATTTGAAAATCCACCGATGGGGTGCTAACATCCGATAACACGATAACATCCGATAACAAAGAAAACTTTAAAAATTAATTAAAAAGTTCCTATGGCTGACCAATTAACGAAACCTGCTGACCAATTATGACCAATTAGTGACCAATTAATTGGCATATTTTTTTTTGGAAAATTTATTTATACAGGGTGTCTAGACAGGAAATTTGGTTTTCCTTGGAAAACTTTAAATGGCCATAAAAAATTGTCTATGGCTGACCAATTAGTGGGACCCACTGACCAATTATGACCAATTAGTGACCAATTATTTGGCATGCTTTTCGAATTCAAAATCCACCGATGGGGTGCTAACATCCGATAACAGGGTAACATCCGATAACAAAGAAAACTTTAAAAATTAATTAAAAAGTTCCTATGGCTGACCAATTAACGAAACCTGGTGACCAATTATGACCAATTAGTGACCAATTAATTGGCATAATTTTTTTTGGAAAATTTATGTATACAGGGTGTTTAAACAGGAAAATTGTTTTTCCCTTGGAAAACTTTAAATGGCCATAAAAAATTGTCTATGGCTGACCAATTAGTGGGACCCGCTGACCAATTATGACCAATTAGTGACCAATTATTTGGCATATGTTTTGTTATAAAATTCCAGAAATGGGGTGCTAACATCCCACACCCGACCATGAAAATTTTAAAATTTCCATAAAATTTTTTCTAATGCTGACCAATTACTGAAACCTGCTGACCAATTATGACCAATTAGTGACCAATTATTTGGCATATGTTTTGTTATAAAATTCCAGAAATGGGGTGCTAACATCCCAGAGCCTTCGGTTTCTCTGCTGTCACCATCACCACTAGAGAGCTATTGAAGAAACGCTCGACCAAGATAATATGTTGCGATTTACGCGCATAGATTTCTTCCACCTTGTCACAGTTATTGATGGAGAAAATACGAAAGCCAATACGGAAATGGAACTGTAGAGGAAGAAACATTTTATAAAATTTAATAAAATCAAAAAATGTTAGTTGTGTTAAAATGGGGTAAAGTATTGTATGTTAAAGTATAGCGAAGTTTGAATAGGTCTCATTCTTCATTCTTAGAAACATGTACGAAGGTACCTGGTAAGATATTAAAAATCCTGAACGGTTTTTTTGCAATAACTTAAAAAAAACTCATATTCATAAAATTTATGTTTAACTTCTACATACCAATAGCTACCTTTACCACCAGAATGAGTCACTATTGCTTCTACACTTATGCTGTTGTTTCCTATATAGATGAGCTTTGTAATAAAATAAACAGCTATCTCCCCAATCTCTCCCTCACTAGGGTAGGCACCTCGTCGTTGGTGTGAGAGCTTAGCCGATCTCCATAGCGCCCGACTATGAGGCGGAGCTGTTTGGGACTGGCATCTACGCCGCTTCGCCTCATAGGTGGGCGACGGGATGTCGGCGACCAAGAACCGCCAACCCCCTAATCCAGGTTGTTATGCGGACCGCGCCTATTGGACGATTTTCAGCCAGGGGATAAATTCGGCTGTATTCGAACGGAGCCTTCCCGATACCGGACCACCTCGGGAAGTATTGATGGCCTTACCACAGTAAGGGGCGCTGCTGTGGCTTACGGTTCTTTCCCAGTATATAATACTGGACCAATGGGCCCGCCTTGTCGGGCAGGTGATCGTACGACCAAGATGAACGACTCGTTACCAAATTGTAATAAGGAGGATGATAAGAGGAGGACTGAGTCGCAAGCCAAGGACGACGAATACGCATTAAGCGATGCGTCGGACTCGGTGAAGGAGAGTAATGCTGATTCAATGAACTCCGTGTTGGAAAGCACACAAATGAGTAGAAGAGTGGAGAAGGGTACGGAGCAGGGGAAGTAAAAGAGCTCTCTCGCAGTACCGTGCAGCACTAAGAATTGTCCAACGCCTGGGAGCAATGGTCGACCCAACAGAAGTGGAAATCGAGCGCTTGGAATGGACCCATGAGGCGGTAGAAGTAGGTCGAAGGCAGTTCAAAAGGTTTGCTGCTAGAAACCCGCGGTTCTGCAACCGGTACGAGGAAGAGCGTCGAATGGCAGAATGAAGGGGCAACGTTCGGCGGAAGGCGACAAGCCTGCTTTCAAGAGGCAGAAAGGATCCAGTCCCAGGGCCGCGAGGCAGGGCAGTCGCATAGACAAGGTAAGTAGGCCCAAAGCTGTAAGACAGATGAGCCTGGTGCTGGTTGATCATAGCAGTCCTTTCGGACAGAGCGGGTAGTGCCGGGCTTGGTGACCGATAACAAGATCGAGTGTTCAGTGAAGACGTTTTCTAAGTTTAAATCGCCGGGCCCAGATGGTATATTCCCGGCCACGCTACAAGTCTCAAGTAGGGCGGTCGTGGAATGGCTTAAAATAATATTCGATGGGTGCATAACACTGAATCATGTACCGCACTCTTGGAGAGCTGCTTGTGTAGCTTTCCTACCAAAGGCGGGGAAGATCAGTCACGTGTACCCTAGCGGGTTAGGGCGTCAGAATATTCCCGCGGTAGGTATGCCTGTCGTAAGAGGCGACTAAAATACCAGATTCAAGGGGCTGTGTAGGGCAGGTTACCAGCGCAATATATAGCTTCTCCAAACCCAATTGTCAACTTCACCTATCCGCGGCGAATCCTGTTTCACTAACAAACGGGGCTCTGGCGACCCGAAGCTCCTCCTGGAACTTGGGGGTGGGGAGGGAGGGAATGGCCTGAAGGTTTAATGTGGCCATATAAATCGTTCCCGAGATGGTCGGGCTAGCACCTTAATGGTGCTGTGGTACCAGAGCGTACCGGATCTGTATCCGGCAAAGGACCATTATATCGATAACACTCCCCAAAGCCTTCGGGGAGAAACCTTATCGCTACAACAACAACAACATCAGTCACGTGTATCCCAAAGACTATAGACCCATTAGCTTAACATCATTTCTGCTCAAAACCTTTGAGAGGCTGATAGATGTGTACAGAAAGTCCAACGTGGGTGAAAATCTGCTCTCCACAACACAGCAGGCGTACACGAAAGGCAAGTCAGTAGACACCGCATTGCATAGGGTGATAATAAGCATAGAAAAAGCCCTGGAATATAAGGAATATGCTCTAGAAGTCTTCTTGAACATTGCCGGGGCTTTCAACAATGTTTCTAAATGGGCGATTATGGATGGTCTTAATTACGTTAAAGTACATCCAGCCTTACCCAGATGGATCGACTGCATGTTAAACTGCAGTACGATTACATCGCAATGGGGATTGTACGCGGCCACGAAATTAGTGGACAGGGGCACTCCGCATGGAGGGGTGCTATCACCTCTGCTGCGGACGCTGGTCATTAACCAACTGCTCAGGGGATTCTACGAGGGACCCGCAAAACTTACGGTTTACGTAGATGACGTTACATATGGCCTTGTTTACAAAGAGGTACAAGGTCCCAAATTGGACCAGGCCTAAGTTAGGAGGGGTGACCCTACGGGAGAAACCTTGCACAAAATATCTAGGAATCATCCTAGACACTAAGCTGTTGTAGTGCCACCGCATATAAATTAGAATAACATGAACATACTTAAAGCTATAGTCTGTTAACGCCTTTATAACATAAGTATCATATATTTATATTCTACCACTAATTTCTCTTTGTACCAATCATACATTAATCAGCTACTCTGTAACTGTCTATTAAAGTTAATAAACTCAGTCTCAGCAGAACCTTGTAGCCGTGCAGTGCTTTTTTAATTTAGTTCGCATTTATAAAAGTAAGTACCTGTACACGGCGACTGTACATGGCGACCGCGACAGTAGTACAAGTTTGTGCGAACACAAACAAAAGAAAAAACGTTTAAAAAACAATTAACTAAGTGAGAATTTCACTTTTGTCCATAAAATATTTAATTACTATCTGTAATTGAAAGTTAAATAATAGAAAAAAGTGCTCTTATTTTACAATATCATATAAAGGCCCCAAAAATTTCGTTTATTGCCAATTTTTACGGTTACGAAGAAAAGTACGAATAGCTTACAAATGCGTGTGCAATAAATAGCGAAGGACGAACGATATCTTCCGATTTGCGGCAGACCAAGTCGTGGGCGGCCGCTGGAATACTTTTGTTTGCAAAAAGCGCAGTCTGTTGAAAATCTGAACAGTGGCTTGGACAAAGTGCAAAAATATGTATTTATGCTGAGTTTTGATTGCATACAATTTGCAAAATTCGTCATTAAAAAGTGTATGAGGGAAAGGTGTTTTAAATAAAACAACAAACAAAACTATTTAAGATTACTTTTTATAAAAGCCACGCAAAATTTGCGTCACAACCACTGGAGATCAGTGCCAGAAAATTACGTGTGTATTTAAAAAAGAGACGAAAAGTCCAGAAAAATAAAAAAAATGCATATATACGTATGCAGAAATACTTTATTAATATGTAAAGGCGAACAGAGTGGTGTGCAATAAGCAGTGCATATGTACACAAACATCACATGAAAGTTAAAAAATATATAAAAACTACAACGATTAAATTATTAAAAAGTTCACCAGAGAAAAAATGGGAAAAAATTCAGCTAATAGAAGGCAACAACAATAAAAGATAACACTTTAACAATTTTTAAAAAGTGAATAATTGCTAAACAAAAATTACAACTACATGAAGTACGAAAACAAAAACAACAAACACGGGTATACAAATATGTAAAAATCAACTAAATGTAATATACAAACCGTAAGAATTTTAGAGCCGGCAAAGTCAATGTACTTAAAACATATAATAGACGGCACAAAACGGGAAAGAAATACCTATATATACACATAAAATACGCAACAGTTACTTATGTACACATTCTAATGCAAAATTAAAACATCAAGAAAAAAAATTATTACTTTCAATACAACAAACATTAAATATGCAAAACATCGGAAGTCAGAGCGCAAATCGGCTGTTGCAACAGCTAAGCGATATTCGGCAAGAGCAGCAAAGAGTCAACCGATACAACAACGAAGGCATGAAGTAAAACCAGTAAACACCGGCAGAGACAACAACAGACAAAACAGCGAAGAGGAGTTACAGTGGTACAGCTAAGTTAAATTACTAACATTGTACATATATTAATAAATTAAATACAACATTTTTACATACAATTCATACATACATATAAATAATAAGAAAAATTACTAGGGCTTTTTGTTAAACCAATAGTTTAAATATATTAAAATGAAAAACAACAATAAATTAGCAAAGTCACTTTTTGAATAAGCTGAATTAGGGTGTGTAGGAGTTTTCACGACAAATTATTCAATTGCTATGAGTGATATTGAAGCAAGGGCAAAAGAAGCTCAAGAGTCATTTTTAAAAATCACCAAACGAATTTTACAAAGTCGCCCATTATCTACAAGAGAAGAAAAATTAACAGAATACAAAGAATTACTTATCGAATCGTATAATTCAATTATATCTTTAAACTTAGAAAACATTTCAAGTGTTAACGTAAAATCCATTAACGATATTATAGTACGTTGTAGAGAGCAGCTTATCAAATGTTTTGCTAAGCTAGAATGCAGAATAAAGGTTCCACAAGATTTTACTTCATTACTGTGTGAAGATATTATTAAAGATTACGAATCAGGTGACGAATTCGAATATGATACTTTGCAAGTTTCCGGAAAAAATATTAAACGGCACGCTTCCTTAAACGCGTTAGATAATTTAGATAATTTACTTGCTTTCCAAGACAAGCAATACGTATTTACTAAAGAACCAAACGCGAGTATTTCTAAACATTCAAATATGGCTACCGTAGAGCAAAAAAAATTATTTGTAACAATGTGTGCGTCTATAATTCGTGAAAATTATTCCGGGACCCACTGGCTCTCGAATCGTTTATAGATAAAATAGATCTTGTTGAAAGTTTAGCTGAGGAAAACTTAATACCCACGCTAATATCATTTTTGAAATCTAAACTGGAAGGAAAAGCTCGAGAAGCTCTTCCTACGAGTATTTCATCTACCAACGATATAAAACTTTCCCTACGAGCACGAATAAAGCCTGACAACTTAAAGGTTGTTGCAGGAAAAATCGCAGCCCTACATGTAAGCAACAATAATTATTCGGATTTTTCTAAACGTGTAGAAGAACTATCAGACATCTCCTTAATTAAACTTTGCGCCTTAAATAAAGATACGCCCATGGACAGCGATAATATAATAAACATAACAGGTGTCACATCAGGTACAGTGTTGACTCTTGGAAAAATAACAACGAATTTAACAACATCCAATTACTTTTTTAAACATACATTACATGTCGTTCCAGACAATTTTAACATCCCCTCTGATGCCATTCTTGGCAAAGATTTTCTCAAAGCATACAGATGCAACATAAATTATGCAAATGATCGTCTTTCGTTTTGGTTAAATAACCAAAAATTTGATATTCCAATTTTACATAGTACAAACATTAATACATGCATCATACCACCCAGGTGTGAGGTGTACCGTGTCTTTAACTTAGGGAAACCCAACCGACAGCTATTCATAGAATCGCAGGAAATTTGCGACGGCGTTTTCACGGCAAGCTGTATTGCCAACAGTAGCAATCCTATATTAAAAATTATTAATACAACAGATAAAGTGAAGCTAGTTAACAATTGTCACGTTCAGTCAGAAATGTTAAGCAACTACAATGTTTATTCTATTAATAAAACAACAGCAGATGCAAAACGCATAAGCGAACTTACAAATATACTTACTCAGCAAATACCTAGGAATGGAAAAGAAAATTTATTAAACCTATGCCTTCAATACGCAGATATATTCGCATTAAAGGATGACGTGATGACAATAAATAATTTTTATGAGCAAAAACTTAGAGTAAAGGATGCAACGCCAGTTTATATGAAGAATTACCGATTACCCTATTTGCAGCGAGAGGAAATTGATAGGCAAGTAAAAAATCTTTTAAAAAACAATCTTATAGAAGAAAGTAATTCAAACTACAACAGTCCTCTGATTTTAGTTCCAAAAAAAAGCAGTGAAGGTCAAAAAGCTTACAGAATGTGTGTTGATTTCCGTGCTATCAATAAAAATCTTATAGCTGATAAATTTCCTTTGCCCCGCGTTGATGATATCTTAGATAATCTAGGCAGAGCAAAATTTTTTTCCACGTTGGACCTTTTCTCAGGATTTCATCAAATTCCGCTTCATGTTGACTCGCGCGATATCACGTCATTTAGTACTGATCGAGGTGCTTTTAGATGGAAGGTTTTGCCATTTGGATTAAATGTTGCCCCCAATTCATTTTCACGAATGATGTCCATAGCGTTTTCGGGAATTTCTCCGAATGAAGCATTTTTATATATTGACGATATTATTGTCATTGGATGTAGCGAAGAACATCACTTAAAAAATCTTAAGAAAGTTTTTGATACCTGCCGAACATTTAACCTTAAATTAAATCCACAAAAATGTAACTTCCTTCGATCCGAGGTAACATTCCTAGGTCACAAATGCTCGTCAACTGGAATTTCACCGGATAATTCAAAAATTGACAAAATTCAAAGCTACCCTATTCCGACAGATAAAGATTCTTGTAGGCGATTTGTTGCTTTCGCGAATTACTATCGCAGGTTTATACCCAACTTCGCTTTGCTAGCAGCACCATTAAATGCACTAAGTCGAAAAAATGCGCAATTTTTCTGGAGTGATGAATCCAAACATTCATTTGAATGTTTAAAAATGGCCTTGATTTCACCAAAAATTTTGCAGTATCCTGACTTCACAAAAAAATTCATTGTAACAGTCGATGCATCAAAAACAGGTTGCGGCGCAGTACTAAGCCAGCTCCATGACGGCAACGATTTACCTGTGCATTTCGCTTCTAAATCATTTAGCAAGTCTGAACAAAACAAGCAAATTATAGAGCTAGAACTGTTAGCGATTTATTTCGCTATTAAGCAATTTCGACCATACATATATGGAACGCATTTCACGGTTAGGTCAGACCATAGACCACTGGTCTATCTTTTCAACATGAAAGATCCAACATCAAAACTTGCCAGAATCAGGTTAGAACTCGCGGAGTACGATTTCACAATCGAATATATCAAAGGAAAAACCAACGTAGCAGCTGATGCACTTTCGTGCATTTCATTTTCTGATTTAAAACAAGAATCTAAACACATTCTCGCAATGAAAACTCTGTCAATGACGAAAAAATTTCAACCAAATACAAACAATGAAAGTCACACTTTAACAGAGAAAGTTATGGTGTATGATAAATTCGAATTCGAATTTTCCAAGAAAATACCGAAAATAAGATCTCAAATATGTAATGATAAAAATAAAATAAATTTTAATGTTCTTATATTTGCGCATATTAAATCCAAACGCATTTTTTTACCTAATGTTGCTACCGTTAACGAAACTCTGAATTTAGATGATTTGCTTTCGAGGTTGCAAAAGGCGGCCGACAGTCAGCACTTTAAGAAAATAGAATGGCCAAAAGATGACATAATTTTTAAACATATTTCCATATCCGAGCTAAAAGCCAAAGGAAATGACATCCTAAAAACATTAGAAATAATATTAACTGACCCGGTGGAAACAGTGACTGATAATTCCAAAAAACTACAGTTAATGACCATTTACCACACTGACCCATTATCGGGTGGTCATTGTGGAACAAAAAAGCTATACGCGAACTGAGAACAAAGTTTTTTTGGAAAAATATGACGAGAGATATATCCAAATTTGTGAAGCTCTGCGTGGATTGCATACACAACAAAGTTAAGCCCCAAAATAAAGAAAAATTAGTTATTACGGCAACACCAATAAAGCCTTTCGATGTTGTTGTAGTCGACACAATCGGGCCTTTACCAACCTCTGATATCGGTAACAAGTTCGCTGTTACCTTGATATGTGATTTAACAAAGTATCTTGTAACCATAGCAATACCTGATAAAACAGCCAGTACTGTTGCCAAAGCCATTTTCGAAGGGTTCATTCTTACCTACGGTGTAATGAATACCATTCGAACGGATTTAAGCACTGAGTATAAAAACGAAATCTTTAACGAATTATGTAATATTTTAAAAATAACCCATGACTTTTCTACGGCTTACCACCATGAAACAATCGGTACAATAGAACGTAACCATCGCGTTTTTAATGAATATCTTCGCGCATACTTGAATGAAACATCCTCTGACTGGGATACCTATTTAAAATATTTCACATTCCATCATAACGTAACCGTAAACTCAGCTTTCGATAATAAGATAACGCCATTTGAGTTAGTTTTCGGCAAAAACGCTATATTACCGCAAGAGGTACAAACTGTTGCAATCGATCCTATTTACAATATTGATAACTATGCTAAGGAAATGAAGTATAGGATGCAAAAATCGCTTAATCTTGCAAAAAGTTTGATAAGTAAACACAAAGCTCGAAACAATTTGCTATATGATAAAGGCGCGCGACCGTTAAATTTGAAAATAAATGACTTGGTACTAGTCGAAAGACAGCCCTACGAAAAACATAACAGCATCTATGAAGGCCCATTTCAGATTCAAAAGGTCGACGGTGTTAATGTCACATTCTTTGATGAAACACAAAAAAAATCTAGAACGATACACAAAATAGGTTAAGGAAAATTAATTAAAAAAAAAAAAAAAATTTATAAAATGGATATGTACAATTTTAGCCTTAAAATATATATTCACGCGCATATGTATCTATGAATTTTTAGATTAGTGCTGAACAAATTCTTAAACTTATACATTTATGAAAAACAATTTTTTTGAATTACGTACCTACATTTTACATTTTCAATAAAACACTCAAATTGATTAAACTGAACGAATAAAAAAAAAGGGGAAAAATATAACTTACCAATTTAAAAAGTTATTCGTTCAGTTCGTTCAATTAGTGTACAGCCCTGACAGGACGATGATTGTATCAAGCCTGATCAACTTGATGCAGTCTTCTTTCCTTTGGAAGGATGGTGTAGTGCCACCGCATATAAATTAGAATAACATGAACATACTTAAAGCTATAGTCTGTTAACGCCTTTATAACATAAGTATCATATATTTATATTCTACCGCTAATTTCTCTTTGTACCAATCATACATTAATCAGCTACTCTGTAACTCTCTATTAAAGTTAATAAACTCAGTCTCAGCAGAACCTTGTAGCCGTGCAGTGCTTTTTTAATTTAGTTCGCATTTATAAAAGTAAGTACCTGTACACGGCGACTGTACACTGTCATGGAAGCTCAACGTGGAGGAGGGTGAGGAAGGCTTCAACGGCACTGTATGCATGTAAAAGAATGCTAAAGAAACGGCATATATGATCAGAAGGCACTGTTGTTGTTGTTGTTGTAGCAATGCTTCGCCCCACCTAACAGGCAAATTGTCATCAATATCCTCTAACGGGAGTCCAAGGAAACTTGCTGTTTCAACAGGGGTGGACCATAAGGAAAGGGGTGTTAAATGCGTTGGTTCCACATTACAATGAAAGAGATGGTTGGTGTCATGTGAGGACACATTGCAAGCGGGGCATACATTTTGTATGTCGGGGTTGATTCTGGATAGGTAAGAGTTTAACCTGTTACAGAAGGCACTCGAAGACGATGCCTCAAAACTAACAACGAAAAGCAATAATTATCATTTCACTAACACAAATTTTATATTTTTTTTACGGGAGTTGGACACAATCTTTTCATTATATTACTTAACAATTTAAAGGCTTCATTCTGTATTGCGAACGATAGCTCAGACGAACGATTCGCCTCCAACCAATTTCGTCTAGCAACGGTATTCTCTATCATTTTAGTTCGGTCTTTACGTTTCTAACTAACAGGAAGGCAAAAGTAATTGTCAAGTGATAAATTGCCATCGTTTAACATAGTGCAAATACACTAGCGATTCGTCTCTGATCCGCAACGGAAGTTCGTTTCGTAATAGAGAATGAGGCCCTAAGATTAGACATTTTTTTAAATTTGTATTTTGACTTATCAGCAACAACAGAATCATGTTTAATTGTATGCCGCACAATCATTATAGCATCATATAACGGAGCTCAGTTTCTTCCAAAAATTGTTCGGCACCGACACGTAAAATCAATGTACATGTTCTAAAATTAACGCAACCTTTAACTAATTATAAACTATGAAAATAAAATCAATGTCAAACTCACTATCAAACCTTGGAAATGTTGAAACGTTCACCACCAACTTGACGTTCTTCAAAGTAATCACATTGACCCAAAACACTTGAATTAAGCTGTAGTCATAACAGCACCACCACAAGCTTTCATTGTACGTTACAAATCTTCTTCTGGTACACTAACAGCACAGAACATATCACGATCTGCAAAATACTGTGTACCAACATCACCAATTGGTAGTTTAGATAACACAATCTTGGCGCCTTACTTCGCTAGTTTATTGTACAGAATACGCCTTTCAGCATAAACAATTTTCTGATACTCTTGAACATTATCAACACGTACGTCAGCATTAATTAATTTAAATTTTTTTTGTGGCTTTGGGTCCATGAAAGGAAAGTACAGCGTCCACAACCATTTTAGAAACGAAACGTTTTTGTTGATGAATAAGTATGGAGGACATTGCTGTGGCAGCGCATTTTTCCAATAAAGCACTTGTTCGTTTGATTGGTGCTTCGACATGTACAGCCATGTCATATTTTGGTCATGCTTAATTAGAACGCTTTACGTATAGCTTTAATGATGATACGTGCATGCACGCCTTCCTCAACATATGGTTTAACTTCACCTGCATAAAATACTACTGAAGTGGTGCCATCGCCGACCTGATAAGGGAAACATTTTTATTCTACACATTCTAATATAACAAAAAACTTACCTCAGCATCTTGAGATTTGGCGATGTCGATTAGAGTTTTACAGCTGGATGCACAATATCCAATAGTTTCATAATGGTTGCATCATCATTTGAAATTGTGGCCTTACCACTGGAATCAACAATATGCTTGTCCATACTGCGTGGACCCAATGTAGTGCGTACAGCGTCCACAATTGATTGCGGGTCATTGATGTTGGATATGAGTTGAGGTTTACCTTGAGAGCTATCGGTACCCACATTTTTTACACAAAAACTCATATGTACCCAATACAAGTTCAGGACATTCATATTTATCGACACGCCGGCCGGTGTGGCCCAAATGTTGCAAATATACAGTTGGCACTGTTGAGAAAAAATATGGATCAATGAAAACAATTAAAAGTGAAAGATTTTTTTTTACCATCTGTTGTTACTTTACATTGGTATCGACGACCAGCATCTACAAATTGTATATGAGCCCTGCAACGATTACATCTAATTGGACCCAATGCACCAAAATTTACAATGGGTGGCTCATATTCACCCTCAACCGTTCGTGCCATTGGTTAGACGGTAAGTGTAATGGACAAAGCTGATGTTTTTATTAAACCAGCTGTTGCAGGTATGCAATACAAAGAGGACCTGCAAAGAAGAAAGATCAATGTAATTGCCAAAACAAAACATTAATTTCGAATAGCGATACCTAACGTAACGTGGCGAGGAGTTACCCTGATCTTCTACCACATATTTTGTGGTCACCAATGGTGGAAATAAACCCTGTTCATTAGTAATAAAAGCACCACAAGCGCTATTTTCTTATCGGATTTGGCATCTGATCGGGATCTAATTGGCCTTGGGCTTGATCATACTGTTGCGGCTGTTGATATTTACCAGTAACAGGTGCAGGTGGTTGCTAAAGAAAATAATCATCAGCAAATTTTTAAATATATTTGTTGTATTAGCATACATTATAACCAGGACTTCCGGGCGTGTCCGGGTATTGGGGGTTAACCCGGCTTGTGTGGTTGACTGGGCATCGGCACCTGTCCAGGTTGTGTTGGTGGCATCATTTGACCCATGTAACCACGTGGTGCACCTGGTTGTTGTAGAGGATAACCTGGCTGTTGAGGTTTTCCATTTGTACTCGATTTCCAGGTAATGAAGTGTATTGTGTTGTTGATTCCATTTGTTGGAGACGTGCACGAAGTGCAACAATTGTTGTCTGAAAAAATATTAGAATTTGTAATATTGTACAACTACAAACATAAATACATATTAAATTCACTTTCCAAACACTTACATCCAACATCGCTAAGTTATTTTAATTTACTTTAATGCTCCAAAATTAGCACAGGCCTGCAGCTCAATTCGCAGAAAATGGCGGACTCGTTGAAAATTTTTTTCCACACAAAAATGCCATATTTCACAATACCTATTAATATAGTAGGTGCGAGAGAGCACGATACATTGTGGCAAAGCTAAATTTGTCAACATGCTATTTCATTTGGAGAATTTTTCATTCCAAATCGTCACCTCTGGTAAAAAATTCGTGTGGCTGTGTGCGTTTTTGGTCACACGATTTTTGAAGGGATGTTGCGATTTACGCGCATAGATTTCTTCCACCTTGTCAGTTATTGATGGAGAAAATTCGAAAGCCATATTTACCATCCAATACCGAAATGGAACTGTAGAGGAAGAAACATTTTATAAAATCTAATAAAATCAAAAAATGATAGTTGTGCTAAAATGGGGTAACGTATTGTATGTTAAAGTATAGCGAAGTCTCAGCGGCTTTGTCCTGGTGAAAATTGAGTTTGAATAGGTTTTATTCTTCATTCTTAGCAACATGTACGAAGGTACCTGGTAAGATATTAAAAATCCTCAACGCTTTTTTTGCAATAACTTAAAAAAACTCATATTCAAACTTCTGCTTAACTTCTACATATCAATAGCTACCTTTACCACCAGGAGTCACTATTGCTTCTACGCCTATGCTATTGTTTCCTACATCGATGAGTTTTTTAATAAAAAAAAAAACAGATCTCTCTCCAATCTCTCCAGTTTTGTCGCCTCGCGAAACCTGATATTGTCATCAACCAAAACAGCGGTGACCTTATTTAAAACATGGCCGCGCCAAATGTCGACCATATGACATTACCCTACCGACTGTTTTACACCTTAAAATTTTGGGTGTGACTTTCGATCAGGATATACATCTTGGAGAGCGTGCACTAGTAATTGTAACGAAAATCCAGAGCTGTAACAAATATTTAATATAATTCGATAAATCGGATGTACTTGGGGTAAATATAAATAGACGTTTGCATGGTACGCGTCTCCGATATGGTCGCCAAACTTAAAGGTTACTCATTGGAAGAAAATACAGGCCTGCCAAAATGCTGCCCCCAAAACCGCTACGGGCTGCCTTCTTATGTCCTCGGAACACCACCTGCACAATGAAGCGAGAAAACTCCCAATAAGGGAAAGAAATGAAATGCTAACCAAACAGTTTCTGTAGAATACCCAGAAACCTGGGCATCCCAACAGACATCTGATTGTTGATCCAACACCGCTTAGGGGCTTAAAGAAGAATCTCCGTAAGCATTATGAGGAAAGCAGCTTGAGCGCCGACCATATGGCCATAGTAGTATAGCGTCCTCAGTCACAAGACGAACAGACTACATGATTCCCTACCTGCACTTTGAGGGAGATCTTAAGGCCACAATAGAGGTGGACGGTTGGCGCAAGGGTGCGCAAATGGCGGACGAGGCGATATATGTGTACACCGATGGTTCCAAAATAGTGGAAGGAGTAGGGTCTGCGGTATACTGCGCTGATCCGGAATTAAGCAGATCCTACAGGCTGCCGGATTACTGTAGCGTTTTCCAAGCGGAAATATTAGCCGTAACCAAAGCAGTAGAAACCCTGGAAGAGAATAGCTTAAGCTGCAGCCGTGTTAACTTTTATATTGACAGTCAAGCAGCAATTAAGGCAATAATCTCGCATAGCACAGCATCTAAATGCGTGTTAGAGTGTAAGCGGTCTCTAGAGAGAATCGGGACAGGGAGAAGCATACATCTATATTGGGTCCCAGGGCATATGGGAATAGATGGGAATGAAAAAGCGGACGAATTAGCTAAAAAGGGCGCATCCCTTGAAGCTTGCTCCGTAGACGTCCCAATTAGATTGGGCGAGATTAAGCGAATGCGAGAGGTGCACATGATCGACCAAGCAGAAAAGGCGTGGGTTCAAGCGCGGGGCTGTAAAGTGTCGAAGATTATGTGTAGGTCTTACAACCTTAGACTAACACAGTTGCTTCTATCATTAAAAAGAGAGGACTGTAGACTCATGACGGGTATTCTGACTGGACACTGCCTTCTGGCGTCACATGCCTTTAAATTAGGCTTGGTCAGTGATAGCAGGTGTAGGAAGTGCGGGTTGGAGGAGGAAACGATCGAGCACGTTCTGTGCTCGTGCCCTGCACTTGCCAGGCTAAGACTCCAGCTATTAGGAGTGATACAGCTTTCAGATCTAGAAGCAGCAAGTGGCTTAAGTCCTAGGAAGCTTCTAGTATTTGCCAAGAGGACGGAGTTATTTTATAACATAGGTACGGGTTTTTGATAGCGTTTTTCAGTTTGGTCGTTAAAATAAACTTCTGGTAACACTACGGACTCAATCAGTCTATGTGAGGTCCTCATGGACCGGCCAGTTCAACCTACCTACCTATGAGGAAATACGAAACCTGAGAACTCAGCCGTATGAAGCAAAAAAACACTAGCAGGTCCTCAGTGAACTCCACAAACAGGTGTCGGGCCTTTATGCTAGGAATTGCCCGGTGAATCCAGTACTCAAAGAACAGTACCCAAAACTTGCGGAAGAGGACCGCATACTCCCCAGGGAAAAGCGAGTCACTCTAGCTCAACTTCGTTCTGGATACTGTAACAGGTTAAACTCTTACCTATCCAGAATCAACCCCGATATACAAAATGTATGCCCCGCTTGCAATGTGGCCCCATCTCTTTAATTGTAATGTGGAACCAACGCCTCTAACACCCCTTTCATTATGCTCCACCCCTGTTCAAACAGCAAGTTTCCTTGGACTCCCGTTAGAGGATATCGATGACAATTTCTGATCGGTCGCACCTATTAGGTGGGGCGAAGTACTGCTACAACAACAACAACCATCTCGGGAACGATTAATATCATCACTTTAAAACTTCTAAGCCATCCCGCCTCACCCCCTATTTCCA
This sequence comes from Eurosta solidaginis, assembly GCF_040869045.1. NCBI lineage: Eukaryota > Metazoa > Arthropoda > Insecta > Diptera > Tephritidae > Eurosta > Eurosta solidaginis. The sequence continues at coordinate 107,881,301 of NC_090322.1, read as the reverse complement.
CGAGGAACTTGGGATCGCCATTACACATTACACTGAACGAGTCCACGGCGACGTTACTGAGCAATTTAACGCCTTACAGGTAGTTGGCAAAAGAAACGGCATATACCACCAGAAGGCACTCGAAGACGATGCCTCAAAACTACAACCAAAAGCAATAATTATCATTTCACTGACACAAATTTTATAGTTTTTTCTTCCGGAGTTGGGCACAATCTTTTCATAATATTACTTAACAATTTAAGATTAGACATTTTTTTCAATTTGTATTTTGACTTACCAGCAACAACAGAATCATGTTTAATTGTACGCCGCACAATCATTACAGCATCATGTAACGAAGCTCAGTTTCTTCCAAACCCAAACCAGACCCAAAACACTTGAATTAATATCATTAGCTGTAGTCATAACAGCACCAACACAAGCTTTCATTCTACGTTTCAAATCTTCTTCTGGTACATGAACAGCACAGAACATATCACGATCTGCAAAATACTGTGTAGCAACATCACCAATTGGTAGTTTAGAAAACACAACATTGGTGCCTTACTTAGCGAGTTTATTGTACAGGAGACGCCATTCAGCATCAACAATTTTCTGATAATGTTGGACATTGGAGGACATTGCTGTGGCAGAGCATTTTTCCAATAAAGCACTTTGTTGTTCCTTTGATTGGCGCTTCGACATGTACAGCCATGTCATATTTTATCATGCATAATTGTAATGCTTTACGTATAGCTTTAATGATGATACCTGCATGCACGCCTTCCTCAACATATGGCTTAACTTGTTTTAAGATTTCACATGCTTAAAATACTACTGAAGTGGTGCCATCGCCGACCTGATAAGAGAAACATTTTTATTCTACACATTCTAATATAACAAAAAACTTACCTCAGCATTTTGATATTTGGCGATGTCTCCTAGAGTTTTACGGCTGGATTCACAATATCCAATAGTTTCATAATGGTTGCCCCTTCATTTGAAATTGTGGCCTTACCACTGGAATCAACAATATGCTTGTCAATACTACGTGAATCCAATGTAGTGCGTACAGCGTCCACAATTGAATGCGAGGCATTGATGTTGGATATGAGTTGAGGTTTACCTTGAGAGCTATCGGTACCCAAACATTTTTTACACAAATACTCTTGTACCCAATACAAGTTCAGCACGTTCATATTTATCGACACGCTGTCCGATGTGGCCCAAATGTTGGAAATATGCAGTTGGCACTGTCGAAAAAAAATATGGATCAATGAAAGATTTTTTTTTACCATCTCTTGTTACTTTACACATTAGACATTGGAAACGACGACCAGCATCTACAAGTTGCATATGAGCCTTGCAGCGATTACATCTAATTGCACCCAATTCAACAAAATTTACAATGGGTGGCTCATATTCACCCTCAACCGTGCGTGCCATTGGTGAGACGGTAAGTGTAATGGACAAAGCTGTTGTTTTTGATAAATCAGCTGTTGGAGGTATGCAATACAAAGACGACCTGCAAAGAAGAAAGATCGATGTAATTGCCAAACAAAATATTAATTTCGATTATCGATACCTAACTTAACGTGGCGAGGAGTTACCCTGATCTTCTACCACATATTTTGTGGTCACCAATGGTGGTAATAAACCCTGTTCCTTAGTAATAAAAGCACCACCAGCGCTATTTTGATTTTCAATGATAACGCTTATCAGATTTGGCATCTGATCGGGATCTAAACGGCGTTGGGCTTGATCATACTGTTGCGGCTGTTGATATTTACCAGTAACAGGTGCAGGTGGTTGCTAAAGAAAATAACACAAAAATAATCATCAGCAAATTTGTAAATTATTAGTTGTATTAGCATACATTATAGCCAGGACGTCCGGACGTGTCTGGATATTGGGGGTTGACCCGGCTTGGGTGGTTGACTTAGCATTGGCGTCTGTCCAGGTTGCGTTGGTGGCATCATTTGACCCATGTAACCACGTGGTGCACCTGGTTGTTGTAGAGGATAACCTGGATGTTGAGGTTGTGGTGGATAGCCCGGATTTTGTAGCATTGGTAGATAGCCAGCCTGGGGAGGTTGTTGCTGCTGCTATCGTGGCATTGCATAACCCGGTTGCTTTTGTGGTATATACCTTGGTATAACTGGATGTGGTGTCATTGCTCCACCTGGACCAGTTGATGCGGGCGGCATACCTGGAGGACCATGTTTCTCATGGCCACCAAATGGCTGGTGCATATGGTGTTGAGGTGGAATTTGACCGGATTGTGACTGCATTACACCAGACTGTCATGGCATTGGACACGATTGCGGTGGCATTTGCTATTCACCTGTGTGCTGGTATGGAGCTGCAACGCCGCCTGCACTTGATGTTGGTGGCGTAGCTGAAACTGGTTGTTGACCAGTCTAGAAAAATAACAAAATTTATTAAACACAAAGTATGAGGCAAGCCAGGTATATTTGCCCTATTTATAGTCATCGGATTGGGACCACCAGGTACAGCTTTCCCTGGTGGTGTCCTTGCTGGAGGCGATGGCGAATCCATGGAAATTGGTGCATTGGCTTGAGGCGGCGGCTTAGCTGTTTCACCATATTGACCAACTATAAAGTTATTATTGTTGTTTTAATTTAATTTAATTTAATGCTCCAAAATTAGCACAGGCCTGCAGCTCAATTCGCGGAAAATGGCGGACTCGCAGAAAATTTTTTTCCACACAAAAATGAAATATTTCACAATACCTATGAATATAGTAGATGCGAGAGAGCACGATACATTGTGGCAAAGCTAAATTTGTCAACATGCTATTTCATTTGGAAAATTTTTCATTCCAAATCGTCACCCCTGTCAAAAATTCGTGTGGCTGTGTGAGTTTTTGGTCACACGATTTTTGCAGGGTCCTATTACTTTATTTTGTCTTGAGTTGTGTTTTTTACATCAATAGAGTTTACGCATAAGCTAAGGCCACACTGCGCTACACTACACTGCCCTGGAAAATATTCGCATGAATTCTTAAGGCCGCGGCACATTGAAATTTTTCATATAGATGGTTTTAACACAAGCTTATGCATGCCAGTAACATCGGCACAATCAACCAAGATGTTGCGTTCGTAAATATTAAGGTACTTCAGACTTGGCCTTGCCCATTCGCACACAAAATTTTGCGAAGCACTGGTATAAAAATGATTCTTATGCAACAAAAATACTTGCTAATGTATTTTGTTTCGAATTCATTTGTATTACTGCAGTTTTTATTTGCAAAAAATGTTAGAAAATTTACCAACCAGTGGGAAAAATAATTTCACTTGCAAAGTGTGCCAACACCCAACATGCTTCCAATAAAATTTGGGAGTTGTCTACTTTTCAATATCAGATGGCGCCAGTGTGGCTCATTCTACCGTTCTCCATAAAAATACATGCAATCTACTCATAATGCATTAGCTTGTGTTAAACTAATCTATATGAAAAACTGCTTATGTGTCGGGGCTTTTATGAATCACGACTAGCGGCAGCAGCACTGCGCCGCGCGGCCATCCCTGCAAAAATTGTTGGATTACGTGTTCCATTTTCTTCATGTTGGAGTACTCTAACAATACTGCGTTTGCGGACCACCATCAACCGATCATTGCTCGTTTTTTAACGACAGTGATCACGGCACGATGACGATCGAACAGAGTTGCCAAAAGTAAAATATTGCATGCAAATAACTAATAATAAAATTTTACTTTGGCAACTCTGATAAAATGCAACAGCGCACTGTTTTTATGTATACATACTATATTATGTATAGAGAAATATTAGTTTATTCACGTAAATGCTAAATAACATAAGAATATTCGTAGTATAAAATATACAAGTTGTATTGCCCCTCTTCATTTACTCTCATTTTAAATTAAATTCACTTCGATAATTCTTTCCGACACAATTCCTCTTTAGTACTTTGGCATATGATCCTCTGTGGGTGCTCCATGGAGTACTATAGTGAAAGTACTTTGGAAAGTACTCTCACGTGTGTACTCTATGGAATACTCACAAACAAAGCGAGAGTGGGATCACCTACTCCTCTCTTAGGACATCGCAATGTTAATTGGAGCACATTTTTTGTATGAATACAGATTAGATTTGGAGCAGTCCTATACTCCCAAAGGAGTATTCCTTACATTATTTATAGAGTACTCGCGTTTTTTGAAGGGATGTTGATCAAATAGCAAAAAATTGAAGTGCAGTGTAATGCAGCGCCGTGTGGCCTTAGCTTTAAACTTTATAAGGACTGATAATCGTCAAACTTTAAATACCTCTGAAATTGCTGCGCATAAAATTAGTACTACTAAATTTCAAAACGCATTATAATCAGATGTAACTGAAATATGTGTCTATGTTTCACCTCTACACTAATTCTATGTATCACCTCTTAAAATGGTGTGTGTCCACAATTGATCGCAACTGATTCAGCTATATGTTATACAGTGTGGCCCCCAGAGGTTTGTGTCTCCGATTTTAGGTACACCCTGTTCTGGAGCTAGTTATTTAACCACTGCCGCTAGGTGGGTCTCCCAAGCATTATCTAAGCGAGGAAAAGCGTTTTTTAACGCGCAAATGTAAACGTATAAAAAAAAAAAAAACACGCGTAGCCCTACAATAATATAACTCCCTGTACCTCTTTCTTACTTGTGCCTGACACTATGCCTATATAGCATAGCCAACAACCAACAGTTGATGGCAGGCGGCAACAATATGTTATGGAAACGCATCTTAAATGGAGCAGCAAAGAAAGCAGTCGGCATGATCTAGTGGTGCTCTGTGGCTAGTCATGTCGGCTGGGCGGGGTTATTGCCAACCCTGCTTTCCTGCGCCATAAACGGAAAAAAGGTCATATCATGCCTTAAAAAAAACCGTCAAAAAGCGCAGAACTCATCCAAAACTCTTAAAATTCAAAAGAAAACGACATCCGGTTGAACCGGATGCCACGGACAACCCGTTAAACATGCAAAACAAAATTCAAAAAAAAAAAGATATTAAAAAAAAATCTAACGCAAAATAAATGTACCGAACCGGAAGTGACTGGTTACCAAACGCGGAAAATCAAAATGGAAAAAAAGCTAAGAGTTAAAAAAAGGTGAAAATGGTGAAAATGGCCGAATATACATAGGGGGCGCCGCGGGTATTGTTGCGACGCCCTGTGTTGATCCCACCCTCAAACCCATGGCCACCGACGCACTATATTTCGGTGGCTCCTTTTCTAAATTCCCTATGTGCCTTCTAAATCAGAAAAATAATCAGCATTCCCATTTTATATAAAATTTATTCAATATACATTACTAAGCCATAGGTATAATAAAAATACAAACAAAAAAATCAAACAAATTTAAAAATTTCATCAAAATTGCTGTTTGTGTAAATACGCAAAAGGCTCAAAAGAAATAAAAAGCCATATCAGATGTTTATGTAAACTACCGAATGCAAAACTAATAAAACCAAAAAAATTAAATTTAAGTTCCTTTCTTTTCTTTTCCTAATGTGTTCTTCGTTATTTAGTTTAAGTTTAGTTATTTGTATTACCCCTTTCATTTGCTATTCATTTATAATTGACCTTTTGTTTTGTTAATAACTCACTTTATTTATGAGGTTTTATCTTATGTTATTTGTTTATTTTATTGTATTTATTTATGTATTAATTGTATTTAGGCATTTATTTATTTACTGTATTTATTTTACTTTAATTGATTTTAATGTAGTTTTATTCTAATTTATTTTAACCTTACTTTATTTTATTTCATATTCGTTATTTCATTTATATACGCGCAAATAATTTTTTTTGTTATTTACCTAATTTTAAGTTTGTATATTTCTCTTTTTGTTTTGCATATCAATTAAAAATTTTCTCTTTATTTCAATTCATTCTCCTTTTTTTTGTTCGTATCTAGTTAAGTAAGGATAGTCTTATTTAAAATTATCTTTACCCTTAGTTTTAATTAGTTCTTTGATGGATCGGGCGCTTCGGGATATTCATACCTGGGCATCTAATGTCAGGTTGAAAGTCAATGCGGAGAAGACGGATATTGTCTTGTTTACAAAGAGGTACAAGGTCCCAAATTGGACCAGGCCTAAGTTAGGAGGGTTGACCTTACAGGAGACACCTTGCACAAAATATCTAGGAATCATCCTAGACAGTAAGCTGTCATGGAAGCTCAACGTGGAGGAGAGGGTCAAGAAGGCCTCAACGGCACTCTATGCATGTAAAAGAATGCTGGGGTGTACGTAGGGCTTATCGCCCTCTCTTTCTCATTGGGTTTTTACAGCGATTATAAGCCCTATTCTATACTATGGAGTTCTTGTTTGGTGGAAAGCCACACAAAAAACAACATACCTAAAAATTAGAGGGGGTATGCAGACTATCGATGCTTAGCATTACGTGAGCCCTGAAAACAACCCGACGGCTGCATTGTATGCCATTCTGCACATTCCAGCTGTAGACCTGGTAGCAAAGAACAAAGCATTAACCGCAACCAGGCTCGGTGCCTCGGGGCAGCTTGAGCGCCGACCATGTGGCCATAGTAGTATAGCGTCATCAATCACAAGACGAACATACTACGTGATTCCTTATCTGCCCTTCGAGGGAGATCTTAAGGCCACAATAGGGGTGAACGGTTGGCGCAAGAGTGCGCAAATGGCGGACGGAGCGATACCTGTGTACACAGATGGTTCCAAAGTAGTGGAAGGAGTAGGGTCTGCGGTATACTGTGCTGATCCGGAAATACGCAGATCCTACAGGCTGCCGGATTACTGTAGTGTTTTCCAAGCGGAAATATTAGCCCTAACCAAAGCAGTAGAAACCCTGGAAGAGAATAGCTTAAGCTGCAACCGTGTTAACTTTTATATTGACAGTCAAGCAGAAATTAAGGCAATAATCTCGTACAGCACAGCATCTAAATGCGTGTTAGAGTGTAAGAAGTCTCTGCAGATAATCGGGACAGGGAGAAGCATACATCTATATTGGGTCCCGGGGCATATGGGGATTGATGGGAATAAAAAGCGGATGAACTAGCTAAAACGGGCGCATCCCTTGAATTAGACTGGGGAGATTAAGCGAAGGCGAGAGGTGCACATGATCGAACAAACGGGAAAGGCATGGGTTCAAGCGCGGGGCTGTAAAGTGTCGAAGATTATGTGTAGGTCTTACAACCTTAGACTAACAAAGTTACTTTTATCATTAAAAAGAGAGGACTGTAGGCTCATGACAGGTATTCTGACTGGACACTGCCTTCTGACGTCACATGCTTTTAAATTAGGCTTGGTGATAGCAGATGTAGGAAGTGCGGGTTGGAAGAGGAAACGATCGAGCATGTTCTGTGCTCGTGCCCTGCACTAGCTAGGCTAAGACTCCAGCTATTAGGAGTGATACAGCTGTTAGATCTAGAAGCAGCAAGTGGCTTAAGTCCTATGAAGCTTCTAGTATTTGCCAAGTGGACGGAGCTATTTTATGCAATGCGCTGTCTACCGACTTGCCTTTGGTGTACGCATGCTGTGTTGTGGAGAGCAGCTTTTCATGCACATTTTAATTTATGTACAAATCTATCAGCCTCTCAAAGGTTTTGAGCAGAAATGATGTTAAGCTAATGGGTCTATATTCTTTGGGATACACGTGACCGATCTTCCCCGCCTTTGGTAGAAAAGCTACACGAGCAGTTATCCAAGAGTGCGGTACATGATTCAGTCTTATGCACCCATCGAATATTATTTTAAGCCATTCCACGACCGCCCTACTTGCGACTTGTAGCATGGCCGAAAATATACCATCTGGGCCCGGCGATTTAAACTTAGAAAACGTCTTCACTGCCCGCTCGATCTTGGTATCGGTCACCAAGCCCGGCACTACTAGCTCCGTGATCGAAGTGTGAGTGATGTCTGCTGGCTCTTCAAACCCGTCTCCCGATGAGAAATGTGTATCGAGAAGCACCGCAAGGGATTCCTCACCATTACGTGACCATTCCCCGTTCTCTTTCTTTATTATCCCTGGACTATGTTTCCCTTTGCTAGGACTTTTTTCAACCCTGCTGTTTCGCTGGAACACTCTATATCCGTACAGAAACTTTTCCATGAGATTCTCTTCGCCCTGGTAATTTCACGCTTGTAGATCTTCAGTAGATCCCTGTACTCGTCCCGACACGCTTCGCTTTCCGCGGTCTTTGCGAGCTGAAACATTTCTTTTACCGGTCTCCTTAGAAGACTCAGCTCATTGCTCCACCATGGCGGCTTTGCTTTTCCTCTGAATCTTCTTATAGGGCACGCTTTGTTATACGCAGTCATAAGCGTCCTTGTTAGGAATTCATTCGACTCCTCCAGCTCCTCTACATTAGCAACCTCTTTGGGTTGTCCCAGTTTTGTTTCTACATGTTTCTGGAATTTAGTCCAGTTCGTTGACCTAGGGTTTCTAAAGGTTCCTCCCTTCTCTACCCTCTTTAGGGGGGTGTTGAAGCTGATATAAGCATGGTCGGAGAAGGATGGTCTATCAAGAACCATCCAATCATACCTTGATATATCCAGAATATTGCTGGATGTTGGACCAATGTATGTAGGGACATATCCCCTGTTGGCTATCTGCAAATTGGTTTGCAGGATGTAACAAAATTGGGATTCGCCTCTCTCGTTCGTATCTGCTCCTCCCCACGCATTGTGGTGCGCATTTGCATCTGCGCCTATGACCAACCGCCCTTTGCGCCCTTCCTCCTGTACTGGCCTTTTGCACTCCATTGGTGGAACCTCCGCAGTATGGGCCATGTTGAAGGACGCCAGGATAAATGCCTGCTTATTCTTTTGCTCAACGACCACCGCTACGAGATCCTCGGTGGTGTAATTAGGCAGCATATATGAATGCAGCAATTTCCTTACCATTACTACATCTCGCACCCGTCCTTCCGTTTGCGTGTTGTAAACGCCAAACCCGCACGCGTTAAGTCCAGAAACCTTTCCTCCCGATAGGAGCCACGGCTCCTGGATCAGCGCCACGTCAAACGAACCCTCCTCAAGGGTTAGGAGGAGTTCGCTCGACGCAACTTTACTGTGTTGGAGGTTTATCAGTAGGACTCGCAGCACCATTGGGCTGTTTGTCCCCCTCCAGCACCTTCGGCTTGACGTCGTCGTCCTCCCCTTGCCCTTTTGGTTTAGAGTGTTCGAGGTCCCCTTCAACCTCTTCGTGAACCGGGTGTTCCTCTGTGCGAGTCACAGCACCATTTAGCGGTTTGTCCTCTTCTAGCACGTTCGTGGTGACGTCGGGGACCTCCACCTGTCTTTTTTCCTTTAGGCTTTTGATGTTCTTTTCGACTTCGCCCACCTCTAGCGTGTTAGATTTGTTATCCTCAGGACTTCTTTTCCTGAGTCGCATGTAATTTTTGCCAGTGCCAAAGGACATTTTGCCAAGCTGCGTGTACAAAATATCCTCCTCCTGCTTGTTTATTTGGAAGATGTAGAACTGACCATCCTCGGTAGGCCGAGATACAGTAAGTACCTTCCAATCCTGTGTCGGTATGTTCGCATTCTGATTCTGCAGTGTATCCTCCGACCTCATCACGCATGGTATCCATACCTTAACTTTTGGTACCGTGGGGATTTGCGCTTTATCCACCACCTCAAACCGCGCGTTCGTGCCTTGTTTGAACCACTTCCTCCAGCCACCGCAAGCTCGCGATGTTGTCGCACGCTATCATCTTCACACCATTATACCACCCCCCCGAAGCACAGGTTGGAAGGGGCTTACTTCGTTGTTCCCGCATCATCTTAAGAATTAAGCTAATAAGCTCCCTTTCCACAGATCTCCACCTTTCAGTAGTTTGTCCGAAAGGACTTCTACAATCAACCAGCGCCACAGTCAGTGACTGCTTTGCCACATCACTCATCTTCTCGGGAAAAGCAGGAGTCTTAGTGTTATCTCCCTTTGGCACCTCCGAGAAAGCCGGAGTCTTAGGGTTAACTCCCTTTAGCGCCTCCGAGAAAGCCGGAGTCCTAGCGTTATCTCCTTTTGGCTTATATCCTACTTCCGTAGTTGGAACTTTCCTCTGACTCGCAGCTTTCGAGGTAGTTGCTACCTCGCTACTGGAGCCCATCTGTCTTACAGCTTTGGGCTTACTTGTCTTGTCTATGCGACTGCCCTGCCTCGCGGGTCTAGGACTGGGTCCTTTCTGCCTCTTGAAAGCAGGTTTGTCGCCTTGCGCCGAACGTAGCCTCTTCATTCTGCCATTCGACACTTCTTCCTCCTCGTACCGGTAGCAGAACCGAAGGTTTATCGCAGCAAACCTTTTGAACTGCCTTCGACCTACTTCTACCGCTTCATGGGCCCATTCCTTTTGATGTCACTATTGGTGGTGCGGTAGACCGTTTAGGTGGGCCTCTGCCTTTTTGTTGTCGCTGTTGGTGGTGCAGGAGGCCGCTTAGGTGGGCCTCTGCCTATTAATGTCACTGTTCTGTTGTTGCACAGTGCGGCGCAGCTGATGATGTTCATGCGCGGTTGGGGTGTACATTTGAGGGTGGTATTGGCACACGGTGTTGCGCTGTTGGCGGTGATAGCGCGCGGTTTGGCTATGGTGAAGATATTTAACGTTGGTATTACTTTCCAAATTTAATAGATTTTAAATGAATACATTCCGCACACAATAAGTTTATTCTGATTATATGCGCAATGGCAAGTAGTTTTAAATTTATCCATAATGAACGATCACCACGCGAACACAACCGACACTTTGCAACGCACTTTACATTTTTATCTTTTCAAATGGCGCACCACGCCGTCATGGCGTTAGGAAGAAAAATGCCACTCCTATTGCGAGTGCGCCACGGAAAAGCACCGTTAAATGGCATGATTTACCTGTGGTTGCCATGGTGGAAGCCGCGGTAACATTCCTGCAGCCATCATTAAAAGTTCCATATACTTTGTTTTTGTGAACCGAAATCGTACTGCGCTGAAATTGTCAAATCGTATAAAAACTACAAGTCAGCTGTCACCTTGTATAGTCACGCCATGGTGGTTGCCGTTATTGGGAATCTTCCCACACCATTAGATTCTTTGGCGATGCCACCCGCGCGAAATTAACAAAAATTTGTTTTAAGCACCCCAGGCAGACATGAGTGAGGGTGAATCCTAACCTTTTCCCTATTAACTAACCTCCTACCACCAGTCAGTAGAACGTTCAGAATGTGAATCTCCCAAGCGGACCATAAAAAACCTGCTTCGCTTCGAGAACCTGGCGAGGAAGCGAACAGGAAACCGGTTTACCCGTAGAGGGCCACTTCCAGGAATCTCCGAGATCAGTTAACGTGGGGCACGACTCACCCCTAAGATAAGAGTCTCAAAGTTCTACCGCGAAGCTAGCCGGGCAACAGAGGGTCCATCAAAAAACCACTTCAGAAAAAATGGTAAAGTAATTTTATTTCCTAGTTAAAAGGCTTTGCGACAGATAGACATTTATTATGGAGAACTCGTCAAAACTCCGTATGGTATTTACTAGTGGCTATCGCACCCACAGAAAGGCAAACAAAAATTATGCATGTAGACATTTTGATAAAGGAGAACTCGTCCAAACTCCGTAAGGCTAGTCCAACCCAAGTTTGGCCTGCCAGGCTGTTCACGGTTCTCGGTGAGAACGCGTGTGAACACCCTATGAAATCGTTGCTCGGGGAGAATACTGGCTTGAATGGGGAGAATTCGAGTTGTCTTCGACCGCCAAAATGCCCAGACAGGGTAAATATAAAAAATCAAATTTGTATGTTTAAAAAAAAATCAATTAGTAAAAGCAAGAAAATGTTCTCGTTGGTTTATTATGGACGAATATCCGAAGCATGGAAGCGATCTATCAATTTCCCGTTTAGGTCCTCGGGATCATACAATGCATTGTCTATTTTTCGGAGCACTCGACACTTAAAATATTTCGGCAGGAATTTGGCGTTAATGCACTGTTTGAAGTTACTTAAAGCAAAGTTTTTCCGGAAAACTTCCTGACCGTCCTTGTAGTTGACTTGCCTAGAGCGCTTGTTATAGGCGTTTATTCCCCTGTCCTTTGCCTGATCTAAATTTCTACGGATTTGCTCACGAATATTATTCAACTTGTCGGCTCTGTTTGCTATGGTAACCTGGTCTTCCCTGAGGCTGCCGAAATTTTCCAAAATATTGTAAGCTGATGCATGTTGAACCATGTTTTGACCATATAATGCAAAGTATGGAGAGCACTGAATTGCCGTATGAAAATCACTTCTCAAAACTGATAAAACTTCGGGTATATGCTTATCCCAATCGGTATGGTCTGGTTTATCCTTCAGGAAAAATCTCAATTTAGAAAAAATTTCTCTATTAACTTGTTCTGAGGCGTTCGCTTGAGGAGAATATAACTCCGTCCTCGCGTGTGTCACCCCATAATTTTCTAAAAATTTTTTCATTCCTTCGAGATAAACTGTTTACCGTTGTCGGTATGAATAAACTCAGGGACCTCTACAGCTGGAAAGATCTCAGAAACGAAGTAATTTATAACGTTTACAGCTGTGGCTCTCTGCATGGGCTTTAGCCAAACGTACTTTGAAAGATGGTCCAATACTATAAAAAGACACTGATTTCGCCGCTTAGATCTCGGATAAGGCCCTAGGAAATAGCAATATAACCTCTGAAATGGCTTTTCGGATGTAAAAGTACTCCCTATAGGTGGTCTTGACTGTTGGTTCGTGGGTTTTACCGCTTTGTAAGTGTCACATTGCTTCACGTAGTCCCTGACGTCCTTAGATTGCTGTGGCCAGAAGTACTTTTGCCTAATGCGTTTTTAGGTTTTCTGCCACCCGCCATGGTAACTCCGATTGGCGTCACGTGCTAATCTCACGGCTTCATCCGTCAACCCCTTCGGCAACCACAAACGCCATAACGAACTTCTTCACCTTCTACCGCCATCCGAAATTTAACCCTCTTGAAAATGACACCATCAACCACTAGTAAATCCGGAAGCGGCTCCTCGTTCTCAGTGACGGTCCTAATCAAATCTAGGTATTGGTTACTGTTAAATTCAGGGGAGACTAAATCTATTTCCCCGGGTGTGGTAGTAAAAGTTAACTCGTCTACATCGAACCGCGAAAGCGCATAAGGTACTATATTCAGGGTGCCTTTACGATGTTCCATCCTAAAGTCGTATCTTTGCAGCACGAGCGACCACCTCGCCGACCTCCCGCTTAGGTCCTTTTGCATCATCAACCACTTGAGACTGGAGTGGTCCGTGATAATCCGAAACGGCAAGCCTTCAACATAGGGTCGGAAGGGCTTCACGCTGACTATGGCGGAGAGATATTCCAGCTCGGTTACTGTATAATTGCGTTGAGCATTATTCAGCTTTTTCGAAACGAATGCGATTGGATGCTCAGCGCCCTCATCACCGACCTGGAACAACACCCCGCCAACACCTATTTTGGAAGCGTCACATTGGATCACAAACTCTTTGGAAAAATCGGGCCGGGCCAAGACAGGAGCGGAACTCAAGGCTACTCTAAGTTTTTCGAAGGCCTCTATAGCTTCAGAGGTAAGCTTGAATGCTCCTGGCGATTTCCGAAGACAATCCGTTAGGGACCTGCTATGTCAGCGAAATTAGTGATGAATGCCCTATACCAGTTTGCCATGCCTACGCACCTGACGATGGGAAATTCTTAACGGCTTCTACTTTCCCTGGGTCTACCTTTAAACACCCGCTACCTATCAGGTATCCTAAGTATCGAATTTCTTTCTGGCAAATTTGCTCTTTTTACATTTATGGTAAGGCGGGCATCCTTCAAACACTTCGCCGCTTCCGCTAGCAGGTTCATGTGATCCTCGAAATTCGCGCTGCATACCATTAGATCATCCAAGTAAATGAAAACATTCTCCCTCAACCGCGATGGAATTACCTTATCCATGAGTCTGCTCATTGTCTGCGGTCCATTGCATAGGCCGAACGGCATCACTTTGACATGTTACAGTGGTTTTCCTGGAACGGCGAAGGCTGTCTTCTCCTTGGATGATTCCGTCAATTTAATTTGGAAGAACGCCTCCTTTAGGTCAATGCCGCTGATATAATGCGTGTCCTTCAGTCTACTCAATAGGCCGTTGATATGCGGCAGCGGGTACGAGTCCTTCTTCGTGACCTCGTTGACCTTCCTAGAGTCAATGCACATCCGGACCTTCCCTGGTTTTCGAACTAACACTACCGGGCTACACCACGGCGAGTTCGATTCCTCGATCACTCCCATTCCAAGCAACCTGTCTATTCCCCTAAATGCTTCGGCTTGCCTTGGTGGCGAAAGAGGGAAGTGCTTGCTTTTGATCGGAACCGCGTCGCCCTATCAATATGGCGTTCGACCAGCTGTGTTTGCCACAAACCTAACTTCTCAAAAGACGTAAACATCTCTATTACCTTCTGCAATTCGATCTTCTGCATTTTCTCCAAATCATGGAAATTATGTTTTTGACCTTTTTCTTCGCTAACTTCTAAGCACGCTACACTTGGAAATATATCAGGAGCTAAGGCGAAAGCTTTCTAGAAGTCAACTCCGAAGTAGGCTTCTTGAAGTAGCGAAGGTACAAGATAAAAACGAATGGATTTGGTAGTGTTTTTGACAGTCACTGGTAAAGAAATCGAACTTAATATTCTCTGCTTGTTACCACCCGCTGTATATACGAACGCCTGTAGTGGGGTATACTTCAGACCATTGGATTTTAGAAATTCTTCACAATCTTTTCCCAGGATAGAAACGTTGGCTCCAGAGTCCAGCAGGGTATTTCATCTTCGGTAAGAAGAATCGTAGTACTCTGGAGAAGCTTTCGCTCTTTTACACGTTTGGCATATCTTTTACGGCATTTTAAAATATTTTCCGACACCGTGAAATTGGATTGATTTTCAAATATTCTAGATCTCACTAGCTTATAATTATGTTCTCATTGTTCAAGACTAGGTAGAATTGCGGCCTGGCAGGCAACATCCATACTAAATGACTTCAAAATTTTTACTGGCTTGGAAACTACACATGAAGAAGCTGGACTATCTGAATGTGATCCGGTTGAACTATCTCTACTATCAGGGAACGTTACTTTGACCTTCGGAGGTTCCTTCGTAGGAGTGCTACTAACATTTGGGAACCCGCCATTCGCGAAGGTTCTACTAACTGGTTCAGCGCACGAGACGACTCGGGCACTGGCTGATATGGGGGCTATAGCCCCGAACGAGTTACCTCCTCTGTCTTCTCGCTCGGACTCTGGTTTCCCTGCAGACGATGATCCCTAGGACATTTCGGAGTGAGGACTCCCTTTATACCACACTTGAAACCAAACGGGTTTGTAATGGGCTCTTCGCAATAGAAGTACGAATGCCCCATGCTTTGGCAATTCCAACACTGGATGCCTGAATAATCCGGTCTCCTGCTGCGTCGACACTCCAACGCCTCTATCTGTGGGTCAGCTTCGCAGTCCTCGCCTTCCATGCTCATGTCCGGGGTTATCGTGCGGGCCTCGTTCAAGTGACGTCACGGGTAAGTGGTTCCCAATATCTTGTTTTCCTTCAGCACTTGTTCCCCTCGGCGTGCTACATCGCGTAGATCATGAAAGGTTCTCACTTCTGCGTTGAAAAGCATCAGCTTAAGTCTACTGTTGACGTTCCTTTTTATGATGTCAATCAGTAAGACCTCTGACATTGGTTCTCTTAGGCGCGCATTTAAGGAGACTATGTCCGTGTGGAACACGCCATAGCACTCACTTAGCTTCTGCTTACGCAAGGAGATCTCCATCATGATCTCGTGGTCACTTTTCAGGGTCCCGAATTCTCTGCTAGTGAGTAGCACAAAAATGCATAAGTCGTGTTTGGGTTTTGTTTTGTAAACAACCAGTACCACTCTTCGGCCCGCCCAGAAAGGAATAGGTGGAAACTCGCCATTATTTGGTCGTCAGAGCATTGTGTACGCTCACACAGGGTGTCTAAGGAACAGGAAATCCGCGACGATCTCAGTACCATCGAACGATATTTTCCACTCCTGGGGTTTTACTACTATGCTGCTCGGAGCAGGGTTCGTTGGGGTTACAGCCGCTGGAATTGGGTTACGCTCCGTTCTACACGCTTTCCTGTTAAAATTCATCGATTGTTGCGCAGACTCGAGAGCTGCGTTGAGCTGGTCCATGTTGTTTCAGATCGTCCTCATCTCCCTCCGCATTTCTTCCTGCGAGGTCCGGAAAAGTTGGTGTAGCACTTCCACCCACGAGTCTCCACGAGGAGCTTCGGCACGGATCCCTGGGGTATGCGCCCTACCGCCTGCAGCTCCTCCAAAATTCCCATGATTTAATGGCAAAGCACTAGCTCCGTCCTGTGCGTATGTCGACACATTGGTCATTAGCCTCGAGGTATTATGCGCATTTATCAGGGGCGCGTTAAGATTGCTGGTCATTTTGGTCCGAGCTTGCATTCGGCTCCGCTGGAACACCATCTCGTTTACCTACTGGTGTATGCATCACCAGGGTACGCTTAGTCTTCGAAAACGCCCCCTATTATTGCTACCCCGGTACTGGTTCTATCTAAAATTGCCTCCACTCCCGAACGGAGTGTTCCTGTTGGCCATTCGCCCAAATGATTGGTCATCTGACATTATAATCCGGAGGACACGACATTAAGTCTCATGGCTCCTTCAGCTACTGCCCCCGATGACCACTCCGGACAACCTGATCCGTCCAATCCTCCCACCGCACGCAGGTGCGCCTCGGGTGTCACGTTGGGCGCCATCTGTTATGGAAACGCATCTTTGATTGAGCAGCAAGGAAGGCAGTCGGCATGATCTAGTGGTGCTCTGTGGCTAGTCATGTCGACTGGGCGGGGTTTTTGCCAACCCTGCTGTCCTGCGCCATAAACAGAAAAAAGGTCATATCATGCCTTTAAAAAAAAACGTCAAAAACGCAGAACTAATTCAAAACGCTTAAAATTCAAAAGAAAACGACATCCGATCGAACGGGATGCCACGGACAACCAGTTAAACATGCAAAACGAAATTAAAAAAAATCTAACGCAATAAAAATTAACCGAAACGGAAATGACCGGTTACCAAACGGGGAAAATCAAAATCGAACAAAAAGCTGAAAGTTAAAAAAAGGGCCGAATATACATAGAGGGCGCCGCGGGTGTTGTTGCGACGCCCGGTGCTGATCCCACCCTCAAAACCATGGCCACCGACGCACTATATTTCGGTGGCCCCTTTTCTAAATTCCCTATGTGCCATCTAAATCAAAAAAATAATCGGCATTCCCATTTCATATAAAATTAATTCAATATACATTACTAAGACATAGGTATAATAAAAATACAAAAATATTGAAATATTTTCTTTTTGTTTATAAGTTACCCTAACTAATGATTTTACATTTTGGTGCTTTTACGCACTTTTATTAAACAAAAAAAAATTCTCAAAATAATTCAAAAAAATTGAAAATTTCATTAAAATTGCTGGTATGTGTAAATACGCAAAAGGCTCAAAAGAAAAAAAGCCATATCAGATGTTTATGTTAACTACCGAATGCAAAACTAATAAAACCAAAAAATTCCTAATATGTTCTTAGTTATTTAAAGTTTAGTTATTTGTATTACCCCGTCCATTTGCTATTCATTTATAATTGGCCTTTTGGTTTGTTAATAATTCCCTTTATTTATGAAGTTTTATTTTATTTTATTTGTTTATTTTATTTTATAGATTTATTGTATTTATTTATGTATTAATTGTATTTAGGCATTTATTGTTTTATTTATTTACTGTATTTATTTATTTTACTTCAATTGATTTTAATGTAGTTTTATTCTAATTTAATTTAATCTTACTTTATTTTATTGCATATTCGTTATATCATTTATATACGCGCAAATAATTTTCTTTGTTATTTCTTTATTTAACTAATTTTAAGTTTGTATATTTCTCTTTTTTTTTGTGTTGCTTATTAACTAAAAATTTTCTCTTTATTTTAATTCATTCTCCCTTTTTTTTGTTCTTATCTAGTTAAGTAAGGATAGTCTTATTTAAAATTATCTTTACCCTTACTTTTAATTAATATAGTCAAACCTGCCTTATTTTAATCTATTCAAACTTAAGTTTTCTATTTATTTTCCTTCCATTCGGTTTAAATTCATTAACTTAAGTAATTTTTATTTTTTTTCGTTTCCGATCTATCTGCAACTTTAGTTTCCTAACTCCTAATTTACGATTATTTAATTAGATTGTGTTCAATTAAGTTAATTACATTTTCCTTTTTCTTCTCTAACTTCTAAGTTTTCTAATTTCAAAATTTTATTTTCAGTTTTTTTTTGGAACGAACTCACCCAAGTCAGGCTGCAGGCCATTGGTGTTGGCTCTGTCGTTGTCGTTGCAGGTGGTGCAGGAGGCCGTTAGGTGGGCCTCTGCCTTTTGATGTCACTGTTGGTGCTGCAGGAGGCCGTTAAGTGGGCCTCTACCATTTTGTTGTCACTGTTGGTGGTGCAGGAGGCCGTTTAGGGGGGCGTCTGCCTTTTGATGTCACTGTTGGTGGTGCAGGAGACCGTTCAGTTAGGCCTCTGCCTTTTTGTTGTCGCTGTTGGTGGTGCAGGAGGTCGCTTAGGTGGACCTCTGCCTTTTGTTGTCGCTGTTGGTGGTGCAGGAAGCCGCTTAGGTGGGCCTTTGCCTATTGATGTCACTGTTCTGTTGTTGCACGGTTCGGCGCGGCTCATGCGCGGTTGGGGTGTACGTTTGAGGGTGGTATTGGCGCGCGGTGTTGCGCTGTCGGCGGTGATAGCGCGCGGCTTAGCGATGGTGGAGATATTTAACGTTGGTATTACTTTCCAAATTTAATAGATTTTAAATGAATACATTCCGACACAATAAGTTTATTCTGATTATATGCGCGATGGCAAATAAAAAATAAAAAATAAAAAAATAGTTTTAAATTTATCAATAATAAACGACCACCAAGCGAACACAACCGACACTTTTCAACGCACTTTACATTTTGATCTTTTCAAATGGCGCAACACGCCGTCATGGCGTTAGGAAGAAAAATTCCACTCCTATTGCGACTGTGCCATGGAAAATCGCCTTTCAATGGCGTGATTTAACTGTGGTTGCCATGGTGGAACCATACAACGTGGTAGTCGTGGTGACACTCCTGCAGCCATCATTAAAAGTTCCATATACTTTGTTTTTGTGAACCGGTGGACTAATGTCAAAATCATACTGCGCTGAAGGTTGATGTGTCAAATCGTATAAAAAGTACAATTCAGCTGTCTCCTTGTATAGTTACGCCATGGTGGTTGCCGTTATTGGGAATTTTCCCACACCCTGGTATTCTTTGGCGATGCCACCCGCGCGAAATTAACAACAATTTTTTTTAACCACCCCAGGCAGACATGAGTGAGGGGGAATCCTAACCTTTTCAGTAGTAGAACGTTCAGAATGTGAATCTCCCAAGCGGACCATAACAAATACAACCATCATATGGTAAATGGGCATATGCAACCAACAGCTGATGGCAAACCACTGGTGTAATTCTCCGGCAACAAGACAATGACCACATTAGTGGTGTATTTCTCCAGCATTTTGCGGCGCAAACCGTATATAAGGAGTGAATTTGCATTGTGCAATACAGTCCTCGCAGATGAGCCAGCGGGAGTGGTTGTCTTTTTAAAGACATAATAACCACTCCGGCTAGCTAGCTGAGTGGAAGTGTTGAGCGGACCGACGCCTTAATGACCATACAACCCCTTCCCTGCAGTTCTAGCTTCGGCTGGCTGAGTGGCAGGGGCGCCGTCATGGGGCGGGCCACCCTTCACTTGGGTAAGGACAACGGGAAGGATGCCTTTGTGCTACTTTGCCCCCCGCGCCCTCCTAGGTGTTGAGCGGCCCGACGCCTTCATGACGCGATACGACTCCTCTTAGTTCTGGCTTTGGCCGTGAACCGCTATGCCTTTAAGGTGCACTTCCCCTCCGCCCACGGTGTCTCGGCTGGTACAGTCCCGCCCTCCTTAAGCACCTTCTATCTAGTGTGCAAGTAGGGAGGGTCGGTCCAGCGGTGAAGCCAGTACTAACGAGTCCTCGCAGTCTCTTGCAGGTCACCCACCCGTCCGATGCTGCCGGTATCACCGCTTCTACGACGCCCGTGGGCTGTCCGCTATCCTACCGCCGTTCAGATCCCGCAGCTTGTTCCATCCCGTTGCTCGACGATACCCGTGGGCCGTCCGCTATCCTACCGCCGTGCTTATCCGCCGCTACCCGTCCGTTACCCTATCACCGTTCAACTGCCCTACCGATCCCCCTATGCTACGACGACCGATAGCCGCCGCTCTCCTCCCTCCCATACCATCTTGGAACGAAAAGCTGCTGCCCTCCTAACACCTCCAGCCTGTGTGATGTGTTCGTAACACATAAATATTGTGTTTTTATTGAGTAGGGGTTTGTGGGACTTTTACTCGACTCTGGATTGACTGAGCGTTAACCCAGCCTTAGACAAAACCCACCACATAAGCTGTTGAAACTTTGTCGCACCGTCAAATTACAAGAAGAATATCGCAAAAGGGAAAGCATGACCACTCAAAAATGAATGAATTTGGCATGTTATTGTTTACATTTATTTATTTTTTATTAGTCTACAAATTTAACAATTAATCAGACTAAATATAATTACGGATTAGAGAATAAATTACAGAAGCATACATAGTGAGCAAAATTATATTATAAAATACATATGTATACATATTGTTACGAATGCTGGCGGCACTAAGGGGTTCTGCCATCTGCTTCTTTAGAAGAATACGAAATAAATTAGACACTTTAACAGAAATAAAAATATACAATACAATCATAAAGCCACATTTTGAATACTGTTCCACAATTCTGTACAAATCTTGTAACCAATCACAAATAGGAAGAATACAGAAATTACAAAACAAATGTATGAGATCAATAATAAAATGCCACAAATACACCCCAATAGGTCACATGCTTGAAACATTGAAATGGCTAAATATTGAGCAAAAACTGATGCTCAATACACTAATAATGATTTTTAAAATTAAACAGAACATGGCGCCGATGTATTTAACAAGTTGCATTCAGTATGTTAGAGATACACACCAATATGCTGTGCGGAATGCGAATGACTTTCGACTAGGATTACAGCGGACTACTGCAGCCCAAAACACATTATTATATAAGGGCTTTAACATATTTAACTCGTTACCTGATTATATCAAAGAAGAGAATAATATTATAAATTTTAAATGGCTATGCATAGATCTTATTCGAGGCTAAAATACTTTTTTACTACTTTTTACTTTTTATTACTTAATATATATATATATCATACACGTCTGTGAAATGAAAATGAATTTGTGATATTTAAAATTTATTGTGAAATCAAAAAATATGTAAACATATTAATAATAAATATCAATCAATCTATCTAATCTATCTATCTATCTCTAGGCCGATGCTAAGCAGTGACGTGAATTCATATCAATAATTCAATCATTATGTCTACACATACGCGTGTACGCGGCGGAGAAGCAACGCACAATGAAATGGTCCTAAAGGTATGCAATTGTGATTGTGGAAGTGTCGCTCACACATACAAGCGCAGGGTATGAGAGAAGCTATAAAAATTATACATCTGTAGTTGTAGCTGAGAAATTTATAACTAACTAGTAAGTTCTGGAATTAGAAAAGCCTAGAAAAATGCAACGAAGAGGTCGGACAGTATAAAAGGGCGACAACAGTGGAGGCGAGAGATCAGTTTAATTTAAGCTATCAGTCAGTTTGGTTATTAAGTAAGCTAGTTGCAAAATATAAGTGTTATTGTGAAGTACTTTAATAAAGGCCATTTTTCCATTATTCAATATTGGAGTTATTTATTCAACAGTTTAGTGATTCGAACTTAGCAGAGGGTTGCAAATAAGAGGATTTGCAGTAAATTAAGACTTTCGGAATGGACGTGATTTCGAGCAGCTGATGTACATTTAACACACAATAAGTAGGGCTGTGATGTTTGGGAGGTTGGAAAGGACGTGATTCCAAGCCACCCGTCCAAAGTAACTGCAGCTGATGATAAGAGTGGGTGGTTGGAAAGGACGTGATTCCAAGCTACCCACCCGAATCAATCGTATTTATTTATTAATTTAAATATTGAAAAATCTTATGCTTAGCAATCTACATACAAAAGAATTTGCAAAACAGAAGAAATAACAGATTTAGTTTAACATGTTAATTTTGAAACAGTTATGAGTTCAAGGCAGTGAGTATATATTTTTTATACTGTAAAGTGTGTCACAAGTATCAATATTGTTGCAGTGATTATTGAAATCTTGACACAGACAACGAAGAGGTTCACGCATTTGAAAATTCGATCTACATGTAATTAAATATAGCGATTGGAAATACCGGGAGGGTCTAAAAAGGACATTAAACATAACGTCGTCAAGCATAAATGGACTGTTTATCATCCCTCTTAATAGTTTTACCATGAATAAAACACCAAGCACTCCCTACGCCTCTGTAGTGAAGGCAGCTGTAAAAGTTTTAACCGGCTGCAGTAGGGCGGCAGATTCCTTGATGGATCCCAGTGCAAATGATTTAAAGCAAAAAGCAAAAATTGTTTTTGGACCGATTCGAAATTTTTCATTGAATCTGATAACGTGGGTTCCAGATAATGGAAGCATATTCCAATATAGGCCTTACTAACGATAAAAAAAAGTTTTAGTGACATAGGGGTCATTGAATTCATTTGACCACCTTTTTACGAAAGTCAAAGTCCCTCTAGCCCTATTCACACACGATTCGATATGTAATTTGAAGTCCAGTTTAGGGTCCATTATAACGCCAAAATCAGTAAAGTTTGTGACTTGCTTAATGACAAAATCGACTATCAAGTATTGATGGGATTTAAAAGATTTCCTCGTAAAACACATAAATTTGCACTTCGGTAAGTTTAGTGACATGACGTTCACATCACACCACACAACTAGGTTATTCAGATCCGATTAGAGAAGTGCCCTGTTTTCAGGTGAACGAATGGGCATAACCAGTTTGACATCATCAGCGTTCATCAACGGCATGCAGCGCTTCTAAACATTTGGGAGGTCATTAATGAAGAGTAGGAACAAAACTGGACCAAGGTGACTGCCCTGGGGAACTCCAGAAGATACATTGATGAATTTAGACAAGCAATTGTTAAACACAACGGTTTGCTTTCTTCCTTCCAAGTACGAAGAAAGCCGAGAGAGAAGCAGTGATGGAAAACCCAATCGATCGAGTTTTATCAGGAGTAAGGAATGCGAAATTTTAACAAACTCCTTTCTGAAATCAGTGTAAATGACATCGACTTCGCAGTTCGTCCTAAAGTTATTGGATACAAGGGTTGTGAACTCCAGCAAGTTAGACACAGTGGACTTACCCTTGCAAAAGCCCTGTTGTGCAAGGTCGACTGTTGAAGATACTGTAAAGGCAAGTTGCTTTGTGACAATTGATTCAAATATTTTTGGAATAGCACAAAGTTTGGCTATTCCTCTATAGTATGTGACACAAGATCTACTCCCACTTTTATAAAGTGGTATTATAAATGACCCCTTCCACTTCTTAGGGAATATTCCTTGCCTCAAAGAAACATTAAATAAGCAGGTAAGGGATTGACAAAGAAATTGAGCGCAAGTTCTTAGCACAACAGATGGTATTTCATCAGGTCCACTGGAGTAAGAAATTTTCAGACTTTCCAGATGCCTTAGTACCTCATCTGTATGAATATGTGGGATTACTACTGAGTTAAACGAAGGCAACATATATTAATAATCCACCAGAGGGGTTGCCGAAAAATTAGATATAAAAAATCAGCAAACATACTAGCAATCTCGGAGTCATTACTAGAAATCTGATCGTTATACTTCATTACAGAAGGAAACCCTTTAATTTTTCTTTTGGGGTTGACGAAGGAATAAAATGATTTCGGATTGGAAGAGATCCGATGCTTGAGCCAGATAATTTGAAACGCTTGAAGAAGCCTGGTTTTTTTTTTTTTAGATAATTAAGTTCTCTAGAGCTCCAGGCTGTAGCTGGAGGTTTTGGAAAAAGGCACAGATTTGAGAAATGTTGTATGTAAAACATTGGTGAAATGGGTGGAGCTCGCTTCAATATCACCGTCGTACTCAGGCCAACTTCATCGATTAGTAAAGACCAATTGGCCTTCCTAAATAGAAACCGGCAAGAAGACGTATTCGGATCAGTAGTATTCCGCACCGGTAAACTGAGGTAATCCAGGTATATTGAAAGTGCTGGATGATAAACATCCTCAGGCAATACCACTGGATAACATCGAGTTACAGAACAGTTCGATGTGTCGTCTGAAAATATCAATTCAAGATATTTGCCAAATTTATTATGAATTCTATTAAGTTGATAAAGACCAACGTCTGCAAGGTCATTTAAAACTCGTAGAATACAACATTAGAAGAAGTGGGAACTAGCTTTCCTTCAATAAAATTCGACGACACAAAGGGCAGATTGAAGTCGCCAGCCACTAAGACAGAATCAACAGACTTTGACATAGCAAATATAAACTTTAATAGGGAAGAGTGTTTTAGGTATATAGAAATATCTGACTGAGGCGGAATATAAGACGCTACAAAATATTTATAAGTAGATAAGAGTTTTACTCGCACGCAGAGGATTTCAACTCAGCAGAATCATCGAAATACACTTCCTCAGCAGATATTTCGAAGTTTATTATTATTTTTTTTTTTAACCGCGGCCTTTCAGCTGTACTAATCTAATTAACTGAAGTTTATTTTTTACACATTTTTTTCACAATAGAAACAATACAAATAACACAGGACCATTATAATGCGCTCGGGAAAAGCAACATCAAAAATTTTAGAAATAAGGTTTTTCAATTAGAAGAAAATTTTTCTAAGCGGGGGCGCCCCTCGGCAGTATTTGGCAAGCGCTCCGAGTGTATTTCTGCCATGAAAAGCTCTCAGTGAAAACTCATCTGCCTTGCAGATGCCGTTCGGAGTCGGCACAAAATCATGTAGGTCCCATCCGGCCAAATTGTAGGGAAAATCAAGAGGAGCACGACGCAAATTGGAAGAGAAGCTCGGCCTTAGATCTCTTCGGAGGTTATCGCCCCTTAAATTTTATTTTTATTTTTTTTTATTATACTGCGCTCTCCTAGTTCACATATTTCACAAAAATGTTGATTTTGTCTGTATGTTTGTGCACAAAATTTTCAAACTAAAAACAAAATTTTCATGTTTCAGAAAAAAAGTAAGATAAAACATCCGAATGTCAAAAAATTTAACGAAATACAAACTGGCTCGTTTGTTGATTTTATCAATATATTTGTGCACAAAATTTTCATGTGTCAGAAAAAATTAAGAAAAAACAGCCGAATGTCAAAAAACTTAACGAAATACAAACTGGATCGTTTGTTTTTGATGAAGTAGGTTGTATTTTTCTTGTATTTTGTTAGTTTTTTGGAATATAATTTACACACACATTTTGGAATACTGAAGTCGTATTAGGAGGGAGGGAGGCTAAAAATTTAAGAAAAATACAGAAAAAATAAATGAAAGTAAAGTAGTGTCTTATAGGTATAACCGAGTTGCCAGACTGACTTACGGCGAATATTAGCAATTCTGACACATCACTACGTCGCTCGTAAATAAATGCTAGTCATGGAAAAATACAGTGTGGGCGGCTCGACATATATACAAATAAATAAATTTTTTTTTGTTTTTGTTATACCTATATGACACTGCTTTATTTTCGTGTATTTTTTCTTAAATTTTTTGTCGCACTCCCTCCTAATACGGCTTCGGTACTGGTGTAAGTGTGTAAGCTATATTCCAAAAAACAAAGAAAATACACGAAAATACAATCTAGTTTGTTAAAAACAAACCAGCCAGTTTGTATTTCGTTAGGTTTTTTTTGACATTCGGTTGTTGTTTCTTAATTTTTTCTGACAAATTATTTTGAAAATTTTGTGCATAAATACTCAACTAAAATGAACTTTCGTGTGAAATAAGTGAATAACCAGAGCGCGAAATAATTTTTTTTGGCATTGTGTTTGTTTTGAAAAATGTTAATGAAAAAATTAAATTTAAAACAAAGATGTCAAATTATTTTATTTTGTGGCTAATAGTGGTCTCTCTTTCTCTTGTTGGAAATTGTTTTTGTACTTTTGACTTTCCGATAAAGTTTCGTCAGTTTTTTAGCTTGGAATCCAAGCAAAAATAAAGTGGTGTCAGTAGGTATTACTCTCCGAATAATTTGCAACTTTTTATATTAATGCCCGGTTTTGCAGTGCGAGTTTAAACTACAGTTAGGCAAGGGCGTAGGCAGGATTTGATTTTGGAACAATCAGGGGGGCGGCGGGGGGGGGCCATCAAATTTATTTTTTTTACGAGGAGGAAGCATCGAAAGACTCAAAGTTATTGTGGGACTTTAACCGCACTAAACTTCCTACTGTCTGAGTACCATATACCCCCGGTACCACCGTCAAGTATTCCATAGGGAGGTAGGTTGAGCACTAAGCTCTACGTCTGTCGGGGTCAGGTTGCGCAATTCCATCCAATTTAATGTCAAGAATTATACAAGTGCCAAACGGCGTGGATCTTGTGCAAAGCTTTGTCGTTGGATAAAACATTTCCGTTTCTTGAACTACATCACACAGGTCTAACTTATGAAGATCTTCAGCTTTTAAGTTTTTGTCTTTCCAATGAAAATACCACAATTCGGCATCCGCAGAAAAACTTGTAAGACCGTAAAACTGAATTAAATTTTCTGTTGCTTTCTTGAATTCTTGGAAATTGATTTTCAACATGTTAGCTGGGTGCAAGTGAAACAATGTATACGCTGGCAAATTCTCTTCAGCAAATCTTTGCTCCAGTGAGGCGACAAGTGAATCTAAATACGGAATTAAAAGTAATCTCTTCCAAAATTGAGTGTCATCAGAAGCAGGATGATTCGAGCGATGTTTTTTACGGTCCACGGTCCTGGTTTTTTGTAGTTCTAATCCTAGTTGTTCAGCAATCGAATCTGAATCTGTAAAAAGTTCATAAATTTCAGAATCCGCGTTTATTCGATGATCTTTTGCTAATTGAATGATCCGTTGGATTAGTTTTATGCACGAAAGATGATCCAAATGCTTTGATTGTAAAATATTAACCAATGGCTCTAGATAAGACGAGTATTTCAAAATCAAAGAAAGACATATGATGAAAGTTGATTGAGACACAGCTGAGTGCAGCTGAAAGGCAGTTGTTTTTGTTGAAGTGTTTCCTTCGATGGACAGTTCTTTTAATCCATTAAAGATGCTGACAAAGTGCTGTAGAAAGATCGAAATACTCCTGTATTTCTCTGACCATCGTGTTTCGCAAAAAGTAGGAATATGTGGAACATATTTCCTTCTGGCAAGAGAACCACGATAAAAATTGATGACGTTTTTGATTGTTGCAATAGTGTATAAAGTATAAAGCTTGAGGATATTTCTCCCTCAAAATAGCTTGCACACCATTTTCTTTTCCTGACATTTTTGAACAACCGTCATACCCTTGTCCTTTAAGTTTCATAGGATCAAGTCTTGTTTCAGTGATAAGATTATCTAATGCGCTGGCAATTGTTTTGGCATCCATAGCGTCTAGTTCAACAAAACCTACAAATTCTTCTCGAATAACTTGCTTTTCTTCATCGTAGAGTCTGATACCAATTGATGATTGTTCATTTCCTGCTATGACACGGCTTTCGCCCCCATAATACTGAATCCTGTAGCTTTTTTTGCATCGTTTATAATGTCATCTTGAATAACCTGTCCACAAAAAGTGATGATTTCATTCTGGATTTGGGGAGAAGTGTAAGTAGCATCTTTTTCCCTTAAAAATGCTGCTTAAGATGCTGATCACCCGCTTTGGTTTGGAGGCCGAGTAGGTCATAAAATACACCTTAAAGCATAAAATAATTTTCGAAGTTTGCTCCAAATCATGATATATGAGGATAAAAGTAAAAGTTTTGAAACGATAAGCAGTAACAAAGCAAATTAAACAAGTTTTTCAGAAAATTGTAGATTTCAAACTAAATATTTCGTCACTTTGGCAACCAAGTTTCACAACAAAATATAACCAGCTCGGTCGGAAATATGCGAAAACTTCTTTAACTTGAGCCCCTTGGAGTCGCTTTTCATCTGAACTAGATGCCTTAAAGAATTGAACAACTGATATTCTGAGTAACTCCGTAAACAGCACAACTTCTGAATGTCTTCCCACACTGATTTATTCCAGGATATCACTTATTACGGAGGCGTGTTGTTGTTTTTTTTTTTCAACAAAAGTATTCAAATTGAAAATTGTGTGTTTACAAAAAAAATTAAATTTTTCGGAATTCAACGGGTTAAATATTTTTTCATTTGAAACAACAATTCATACAGAGAAGGGAGAACTGTCAAGTTCACTATTATTTTGTTTAATATACTTTTAGCAGAAATATTCAGATTTGTCTTATTTACAACACTTCTGTTCTATCACAACTGAAAATAAAAAGTGATATTTAGCTGAAGTGAAGTTACACAATTCTATATAAATCTGTAATTTACGAAGCTTCACTGGATGAGTCTTGATCTCCATAATACAAATGCATTGCAAAGTGCGCATTACTGAACAGGATAATCAAAATGCGCTTAATTTAGAACGACCAAGTCTCAAATGATACTTGTATTTTTATTTGCTTGCGGGAAGTGTTCTTATGAATATTGTCACAATCAAAATTTTAGATATGATTTTAAAACTGGTGCTAGTTTAAAAATAAATACATCTACTTTATACATAAAATTCAAAATGTGAGGGTAATATCATCATTGTTCTTTCCTCTTAGTGGCAGATCATGGACGCCACAGAATATAACAGTTTCTATAATAGACGATATGAATTTTCTATTCTCCTCCACTATTTTCTCGTACCCAATTTGTAATGACAGGTTGATTGGTGTTATTTCCAAAATGTTCTTTGCTTCTCTGACTGCTCCCAGGTACCATTGATTTGTAGAGTAGTTTTTGCAATATTCATGCATGTTTTTATAACGCTGGAAAGGTTTTTTTATCAATGATCCTAGAACACCTTGAACATTTTTCGGCGGAAAAAGAACACAATATAAACACAATGGACCCTTCAGTTTTTTCGAATACTGAAGCCAAGGATAATACATTTTCAGCCATTTAAATTTTTGGCCTAAGTCTTCGACGCCGTCATTAAAATTTTTATTTTCTGACGGTACCCAACATCTCTTTAGAATTTCTCTCTTGCCAGTAGTTGATATCTGTGATGATCGTCCAACACAAAAGCCTAATTGGTGTGAGTGATATTCTTCAAAACTTGTTTCATTTCAACGTGATGATGCTCAAGTGAAAGAACTTTTTTTTAACATGATCGGAGGAATTTGTAGGTTGATGACTAGAGGTCGAAGTTTGGCCTTCATCACACTTCGAAGTGCATTCTTTCGGATTGTTTGATGGAATATCTGTTAAATTTTCTACAAATACGAGCAGATATTTGTTATTGAGAAACTCACAAAGAATGTTATCAGCATGAAGCTATAATTTTTACCAATCACAATATTCATTAGCATGTATACGCAGGTAATTTTCTAGGAAAGTGGCCGATTGCTAAAAAAATTGGTACAAATCCGAAAGTGGTACCCAGCATTTCTGCGCAAAACACTTTTACCCACAAATTTTTTTGTGTGTACAACAAAAACAAAACAACCACATGAAAACTTCAAATTGGTTTTTATCACTCGGCCACTCTCCTAGAACATTATCTGCGTATACATGCTAATGAATATTGTGATTGGTAAAAACACAAAAAATTTATATCATTCATTCAAACCTTTTGAACATGTAGGCTTCTCTTGCAGACTCAAACAGAAAGGAGTAACTTCTTCAACCCGAGTCGTGGCGGGTTCCACAATATTTCGTTTTGGTGCTCTGAAGACACAAGTATACAATTTAGGTTGAAGCAAGAACAAAACTTTTTGAGGAAGATAAGCTTCAAATGCGAATCCCTTCAATTTGAAAAGTTTTGTGATTATGTGTGGAAATGCATTGTATACTTTAACTCTTTCAGCCTGGCTTTTGGTAATATTCTAGAACAGGGATCAACTTCAAAAACATTTCCAAAAATATCTGCAAAGTTGTCGGAAGACGCGTTTTGCCTTCAGTATCCGAAGGCGGGAGTCCAAAATTTTGCTTTGTCAAAAGATACTAAAAAACACAAAATGACCCCGGATATATATATTTGTATGCGCTAGTGCATATATATATTATGGTGGATGTCAAACCTAAGTGCCAGGTCCCTGACAAAGTTCAGGAAGATTTTGTAGTATCACCGTAACATGTATATTTGTACGCACTTGTACACATATATATTATGGTGGATGTTAAACCCGGCTAAGTGCCAGGTCCCTGACAAAGTTCAGGAAGATTTTGTAGTATCATGGTATTATGGATGTATTTTCTGGCGCCCGCTGGTAATTTGCATTTTTCTGGAGTTTTCGCTTTGCGCCATTGCGATTTTATGAAATATAATAGATTTATTAATTAATACAATACCTCGAAACAAACAATAATACATCACAAAAGTGTGTAAAATGCATTTCAAAAGCGGGCGGCAGAAAACTCACCATCCAAAATTTCAGCAAACTCTGCCGAATAACGTGTTGGCGCCTCTTTTTGGAATTACCAAGGTTAATTGCAGACTGCAATTTTATAGAAATGTGACTAAATTTAACTAAATGGTAGCCACTGTGGTTAAAAGTGCTAAGGTTATCAGTAGTAAACATCTTAGGTTAGGTTGAACTGGCCGGTCCATGAGGACCTCACATAGACTGAATAAGTCCGTAGTGTTACCAGAATTTTGTTTTAACGACCAAACTGAAAAACCCTATAAAAAACCAGGACCTATGTTATAAAATAACTCCGTCCTCTTGGCAAATACTAGAAGCTTCCTAGGATTTAAGCCACTTGCTGCTTCTAGATCTGACAGCTGTATCAATCCTAATAGCGGGAGTCAGCCTGGCAAGCGCAGGGTAAGAGCACAGAACGTGCTCGATCGTTTCCTCCTCCAGCCCGCACTTCCTACATCTGCTATCACTGACCAAGCCTAATTTAAAGGCATGTAACGCCAGAAAGCAGTGTTCAGTCAGAATACCCGTCATGAGTATACAGTCCTCTATTTTTAATGATAGAAGCAACTTTGTTAGTCTAAGGTTGTAAGAACTGCACATAATCTTCGACACTTTACAGCCCCGCGCTTGATCCCACGCCTCTCCTGCTTGGTCGATCATGTGCACCTCTCGCCTTCGCTTAATTTCGCCCAGTCTAATTGGGACGTCTACGGAGCAAGTTTCAAGGGATGCGCCCTTTTTAGCTAGTTCATCCGCCTTTTCATTCCCATCTATTCCCAAGTATGCTTCTCCCTGTCCTGATTCTCTCCAGGGACTGCTTACACTCTAACCCGCATTTAGATGCTGTGCTATGAGAGATTATTGCTTTAATTGCTGCTTGACTGTCAATATAAAAGTTAGCACGTTTGCAGGTTGGGTTTTTTTCTTCCAGGGTTTCTACTGCTTTGGTTACAGCTACTATTTCCGCTTGGAAAACGCTACAGTAATCCGGCAGCCTGTAGGATCTGTTTATTTCCGGATCAGCACAGTATACCACCACCACGGGGAGGCCTATATACAATTTATTTTTGATAAATTATACTTCATTACTGCTTTCAACCAGGTGTTTATTTCTCACAATAAATAGCTGTTGGTCTTGGTGGTACCAAAGACGTTTTTGATTAGGGTAGTCGCAGGTTTTTTTTGGGCGAGATGTGCATAAATG
Organism: Eurosta solidaginis; assembly: GCF_040869045.1. NCBI lineage: Eukaryota > Metazoa > Arthropoda > Insecta > Diptera > Tephritidae > Eurosta > Eurosta solidaginis. The sequence goes on along the minus strand of NC_090322.1, from coordinate 107,849,407 downwards.
TCTTTATGCATTTTCGTGGGGTATTTGTGTTTATTTTTCCGACTGTATTTAATTAATTAATTAATCTCTTTCCAAAAACCACTTTTGCATAAGGTGCTTACACAACATGGATAAATGCGAGACAATTAAAAATGTCCCTCATAGAAAACATTAGGCATCATTTTTTTTTAATTTCCAGCGAGTTATTCGCCACTCGTAGCAGACTGGTGGCTCTTATTATATGTATCCTCTTTGGTGGTACCACCTTGGAGATCTTTTTCAGCTCCACCTCAACTCGGTATGCGGTGTAGGATATCAACTGGAGAAATGTCTTGAATATTCATTTAAGAACTGTGCATTTCTCAAAATCTCTCGAAATTAGGATAATAATTGGAGACAACTTTAATTTTACAAAATTTCCCAAAGGTTGGATAGTGATTGGAGGATGAAGTTGGATATCAACTCGAGAACTATCTAGTTTAAGAATAATTAAATAATTATGTTGGATATCACTTCCGGAACTAGATATATATTACGCTGGAGAATTTTTTTTCCATGTTTGTTGGGTAAACAAAATCCAGCTGTTGCCTTACCCATGATACAAAACAAGAAGGTAGTTCCACTCAAAATTTTTTGACGTATTTGGGGATTTTTGAAGTTTCATAATGTTTATTGTTTTACCAGAAGCGTTGCCATACCGTTACTTTTTAAGGCGAAATTGTGGTTTTTCGGGATGGAAATTTCCTTTAGGATAAAAACACAATGGTCTGCACATCTATGTCAATCCTAAAAGGGCACAGAGTGCGTATAGGCGGGGCTGCCCCACGGTGACCCCTGGTAAAACGGGCAAAAACACTCTCATAACTAGTGGCTAACCTGCAAAGCTGCAGGGTAATGTTCTCCATAAAAAAATGGCTTAACAATTCCCTCCTAAAGCGCAACGGTTGAATTATACAATAAATAAAAGATAAAAAAATTGCGGTATCGGTTTATAAGGACCTACTTTGAGCAAGCAATTGACAAACGTTCATGTTTTGTCAAAATGTTCTGAGCAAACGTACGGACAACAATTTTCGGGAGCTCGAAAAACTTATTAAAAACCTTCTTTTCTAGGCTAATATTTCGTATAGGCTATTTTTTTCTTTTTATTTAAAATAACTATGAAAGTAATTTAGTCGTATTGTTAATACTAAATCCATCAAAATTAGAAAAATTCGTAACCTTTTTCCATATTGTAGCTTGTTTTTGGTGAAATTGTCATCGTCCCCGCAAAAGTCAAGTGGCTAACGTCACACTAATAGCTGAATTCAGTAAGCAGTCTCTAGTCACTATTAGAGACTATTTGGGGTGAAAATCACTTTTGAGACAATTTGCCATTCTGTAAGCTGTCTCGCGTCTCCAGCCTCACGAAAGCAATCACTAATTTGTGAGCTGGTTCGGGGCAGATCACAAACGTGAAAATTTCAGAAAAAGTATGAAAATTATTTGCGAAAAACGCTTTAAATATATTCTTTTTATTCTTCAAATTAAAATAAGCATAGAAAAAATAAAAAACAGAAAATACTTAAAAAAACAGAAATACTTAAAGAACTCTAGTGGCGCCGCTGAGATTCGAACCTACACACTTTCGGATTTTCTATAAATGTTGTGAACGGTGTCTTAGCGAGCTGAGCCACAACACCACTCAACATTGCGTTGACAAAATGCGATGCTATATTATTTGAGTAAATTGTCATTTTGGTGAATTTCGTTGATATGGTGAATTGTTTTTGTGACTTTCGTTTACTGAATACCGAAATCATCTCAAGTCACAAAAATTGTCTCTAAAAGAAAATCTTAAATTTAGAGACTTGAGATGAGACTGAATTACAGAATTCAGCCGTAAATGGAACTACCTCCATTTTTTGTATCATGGCCTTACCTACAAATTATCTATGCCGTCATCCAGTGAGTTTTACAGCTCCGGATCACGCTCAATTCTCACGGGAATGCTCTGGATTATTGAGAGACTTGAGAAGCAGATGTCGTGATATTTTCGCACACGTGAAATGTGATAGGCAGCTGTCGCCGCTGTTTTTCATTTAACTCATACGGCGAAAGGCTAAGCAGCGACATCTATTTTTTAAAAAGTAGGTTTATTAAAGGCAGCGTTGCCAAACTAAAGACAAGTAATTAACAAATTATCTGGCTCACAAATTGAACCAGACTTCTATCTGGATTTATCTGGCTCAAATCGTTGTTGTTGCATTTACATGCAAAATTATTTATCTGGCTCAGGCTCTTTGCCACCGGATGATGGCTGTAGATAATAAAAAAAAAAACCAATGTTGTCGCTCTAAAAAGAATACCCCAAAGGCGGCCTTAAACTGTGACTGAAAAACTGATCAGTAGTTTAACTAGAGTCTAACGGCTGAATTCTGTAATTCAGTCTCATCTCAAGTCTCTAAATTTGAGATTTTCCTTTAGAGACAATTTTTGTGACTTGAGATGATTTCGGTATTCAGTAAACGAAAGTCACAAAAACAATTCACCATATCAACGAAATTCACCAAATTGACAATTTACTCATACATTGAACAAATAATATAGCATTGCATTTTGTCAACGCAATGTTGAGTGGTGTTTTGGCTGAGCTCGCTAAGACGCCGTTCACAAATTTTATAGAAAAACCCAAAGTGTGTATGTTCGAATCTCGCCGGCGCCACATAGAGTTCGATGTTTTTTTAAGTATTTTCTGTTTTTAATTTTTTCTATGCTTATTTTAATTTGAGGAATAAAAAAAAATATATTTAAAGCGTTTTTCGCAAATAATTTTCATAGTTTTTCTGAAATTTTCACGTTTGTGATCTGCCCCGGCCCAGCTCACAAATTAGTGATTGCTTTTGTGAGGCTGGAGACGCGAGACAGCTTACAGAATGGCAAATTGTCTCAAAAGTGATTTTCACCCCAAGTAGTCTCTAATAGTGACTAGAGACGGCTTACTGAATTCAGCTATAAGCAAATTAGTTTAAGCTCAGCTTACCCAACTACTGAAAAACCGGACCTTAAAGTTTGTTACAGTTAAACCCTGCCACTTCGGCCACTTAAGCTGAGATGAACATGTTATGGTCCGTGGTCCGCTTGGGAGACTCACATTCTGAACGTTCTACTGACTGGTGGTAGGAGGTTAGTTAATAGGGAAAATGTTAAATCCAATGGTTTGGGAAAATTCCCAATAACGGCAACCACCATGGCGTAACTATGCAAGGTGACAACTGACTTGTAGTTTTTATACCATTTGACACATCAACTTTCAGCGCAGTACGATTTTGACATTAGTCCATCGGTTCACAAAAACAAGTATATTGTAACGAATTTGCTTGTAAATCCTCTTATTTGCAATCCTCTGCTAAGTTCGAATCACTAAACTGTTGAATAAATAACTCCAATTTGTAATAATGCAAAATGGCCTTTATTAAAGTACTTCACAATAACAAACTGTGCAACGAATAGCTTGCTTAATAACCACACTGATTGATAGCTCAATGAAACTCTACTATTCAAAATAACACTGCTATTGCTCGCTAGATATCGTCTTAATCAAACTGCTTGACAACTCAAATCAAACTGAATTACATTTTACTCGCTTGTGCCGCTTTTATAGTTTACGCTGCATACATCTAGGCTCTTCTATTTCCAGAACTTACCAACTATTTCGAGTGTTTATAGTTCTCATATAGTTTCTACTTGTTTACAATTTTCTACTTTTCAGCGTCTCTCAGATGTATGTGAGTTTGTAGTTTACAGTCTCTCGCACACACATAGGCGTATAAGTAAATGCATCTGTGTGTGACATCTCTCGGCTGCCTTATATATGTGTATACATGATTTGATTATTGACGTGAACATCGCTTAGCATCGCCTTAGTGATGGTATAGCTTAGGGATGCTAATATCCGTGACACTGCCCTCCACCTAAGTCTGATCGTCCCGATCAGACAAATCTCTCGATCTAAACGCTGCTAGCATCGCCAAATGTACCACTCTTCTACTCCGCGGTTTCTCAATGCTTTGTATGCGGTAGATGGTATCACTGATCTTCTTCACAACCTTGTACGGGCCTTCCCAACTGCACCGAAATTTGGATGGAACACCTTTCCGCCGGTGAGGGTTGTATAACAGTACCAAATCTCCATTCCGGAAAGCTTCCGAATTATTTTCCCTGTCGTACCTGTGTTCCATCTTACTACTCATTATTCTGGATCGTTCCCTCGCAATCTGTTTCTTGGCCAATGAAGAATTACTTCGCAGAGCTTGCGCTGGACGGATTTCCTTTGCATAATCAGTATCGTTCCGACGCTTCACAACAGTAGTGTGCCTTGGCTTGAAACCACCATTGCATTCTTTCTTGGTTTTAGTACGTCCGTTAGGGCTTTTCAATGCCAGTGTTTCTCTCGCAGGTACTTTTGATTTTGATTTATTTGGCCCATTCGATCTATCAACCTTTACCTTTGAATTTCGTGGCCTTCGTTGAGTATTCTCCACCAGTACCCGATTACTGCTGAACCCTTTTTCCAAACTAAAGTTAAGTGGCACATCTTGGTTCTCATAACGCATCACCCTTCTCTGCATATCGATCTTGATGTCATGGTCAACCAAGAAATCCACTCCCAATACAACTTCATCAACAATCTCCGCCACAACAAATTTGTGTAGGACCATGACCTTCCCAATCAATACTTCACATATCACTTCTCCCTGAACTTGGTTATACTCGCCAGTGACCGTACGCAACTTTGCTCCAGGTAACGGTTTTACTCTCCTGTTGACCAAGTCAGATCGGATCAAGGAATGAGATGCGCCCGTATCTACAGCAGTATTCGTTCTTTGCCATCCACATTCCCTCTGACGGTAAGACTGTTCGATTTTCTACCAATTTGCGACACAGATATCACAGGGCATTCAATAGCTGGATCTAGCTCTCTACCTCTTACTCGCTCTTGCTCATCTCCTCCAGCTTTGCGTTTACGGCCACCCACATTGTTAGAACTATTAAGACCAAGATCGCAATGACGTGCTATGTGACCGGACTTCCCGCATTTGAAGCATTTGATAACTTTTTCACTTCGCTTTTGTGATCCTTTCAGTGCCTCCAATATTGCGTCTACCCACTCTGGCCTTTCTACTTCCACACGGCGTGCTTTGAAAACTGGCTTACACAGAAGCGGCGCCGTTTCCTGAATCAGAGCTTGTGACACCGTTTCTGCGAATGTTGGCTTTGGGTTCGCGTATGTGGCTCGCTTCGTTTCCACGTCTCGTATGCCATTTATAAAACTCTGGATTTTTACCTTCTCGGTGTATTCCACGGGTGCGTCCGCATTTGCGAGATGAGCCAACCTTTCAACATCTGAAGCAAACTCTTGCAATGTCTCATTTGCTTTTTGGTAGCGGTTTTGCAACTCAATTTGGAATATCTGCTTTCTATGTTCGCTTCCATAACGTCGTTCTACAGCAGCCATCAATGCTTCATAATTGTTCCGCTCTCCTTCGGGAATCGTTTGTAGAATTTCCGCTGCTGGCCCCTTCAATGCCACGAACAGTGCAGCAACTTTATCTTCCGCATTCCAGTTGTTCACTGCTGCGGTCTTCTCAAACTGTAGCTTAAAGACCTGGAAAGAACAGAACCGTCAAAGGATGGTGTTTTTACCTTTGAATTACTCGCTGAAACTGCTGGACGATTTAATTGTAACTGCTCCATACGACCCTTCAAATCATCGACTTCTGCCTGAAATTGAGCGATTTTTGCATCCTGCGCTTCCAGCTTTGATGTTACCCTTGCTTCCTGTGCTTCTAACTGTGAAGACATTTGTGCCACCTGCAATGATAAGCGCTCCTCTTGTTCTTCCATCTTTGATGTTATGCGTGTCTCCTGCGATTCCAGTTGGGATGCCATATATGTTTTCTGTTCTTCCAATTGCGTTTCCATCTTGGATGTAATCTGTGTCGACATTTCTGACATTCGCGTTTCTTGTGCTTCAATCTTCGATGTTATTCGTGTCTCTTGGGATTCCATCTGTGATGACATATACGTTTTCTGTTCTTCTAGTTGAGATGCCAGTTGAGATGTTATATCTGTCTTTTGCGATTCCAGTTGAGAAGCCACTGTCGATGTTTGAGCAGATATTGCAGCCAAAATCATGTTCAAATCTGTGCTGGTAACCGTCTGCGATGTTTCGTTTTTCTCTTCAATTTTTGTTGTCTCCTCCCCATCAAGGTGAAAGACATACTCTTCCACATCAATTCCTTCTGCTTCCATTGCCTCTCGTAGCCGTGCCTGAAGTTCAAGTTTAACGCCGCTTGTATTCAATCCACGGGTCTCCAACTCCTTCTTTAGTTGCTGGATCTTCAATTCACCGAACTTTGCCATGTCCTTGTTGTCCTTTGGAATTTATTCAACAATTCCTCTTCTGACACCAATTGTAACGAATTTGCTTGTAAATCCTCTTATTTGCAATCCTCTGCTAAGTTCGAATCACTAAACTGTTGAATAAATAACTCCAATTTGTAATAATGCAAAATGGCCTTTATTAAAGTACTTCACAATAACAAACTGTGCAACGAATAGCTTGCTTAATAACCACACTGATTGATAGCTCAATGAAACTCTACTATTCAAAATAACACTGCTATTGCTCGCTAGATATCGTCTTAATCAAACTGCTTGACAACTCAAATCAAACTGAATTACATTTTACTCGCTTGTGCCGCTTTTATAGTTTACGCTGCATACATCTAGGCTCTTCTATTTCCAGAACTTACCAACTATTTCGAGTGTTTATAGTTCTCATATAGTTTCTACTTGTTTACAATTTTCTACTTTTCAGCGTCTCTCAGATGTATGTGAGTTTGTAGTTTACAGTCTCTCGCACACACATAGGCGTATAAGTAAATGCATCTGTGTGTGACATCTCTCGGCTGCCTTATATATGTGTATACATGATTTGATTATTGACGTGAACATCGCTTAGCATCGCCTTAGTGATGGTATAGCTTAGGGATGCTAATATCCGTGACAATATGGAACTTTTAATGATGGCTGCGGGAATGTTACCGCGACTACCACCTTGCATGGTTCCACCATGGCAACGACAGTTAAATCTTGCGATTTACATGCCAACCTAATATAAAAGCACGCAAGCCATTTTCTGTCAAAAATGTCTCATGCACATACAACTTGTACGAGAGCAACCCAAATTGAATTTGCTGCGTGAGTTAGGGCAAAAAGCGCCGGTTGTTTGCTTGCGCAAAAAAAAAACGCAGTACGGTTTTATTAGGTTGGCATCCCAGCAAAAATGTACCCATAAATTGATTAGTAAAATGACTAAAATCTGTGTCGATGGAACACGTAAATCGTTAAGTAGCATTTGTACAGGGCGGCGTTAAGTTTTGTGACCAGTCCATTCCGTCGTACCTATTTATATGATTGTCCATACTGCTCACACATATACGGTATTAGGTTATCGAAATGTAAACAAACTGTAGGGCTGTACTGTTCTTACATTCACGTTATGGCAGTCATTTTTTAACCGCCTTTTCACTAGTATTATGACCGTTTTTTTACTTGGATTATACTGCTATATAAATAAAACATTTCTTTAATTCAAATCCATTAACATTTCTTTTATTCAACATTTTTAAAATATATTAGATTATTTATAATAGTTGTAAATTATTAACTATAAGTCTTAAGGAAGGAATAGTTCTTCAGTCTTGTTGGTGAGGCATAAATACAAATTTTATTGTATGCGATTGTATCCATACAAAGTTAAGGGAAACTTAAATAAATTAATTAATGATATAGAAAACAAATGAGAAGAACTAACAGAACTATTGGTTACAGTAAACCATCAAATTGCGAGTAGGCAATTCACAATTTGAGTAAGTTGACTTTTAATTCGCCAATTTTAATACTATACCTTTTTTATTTTAGTTCAGAAAGCTGCAATTGAGGTTCGAAAGCTACAATTGAAGTTCAAAAATTGCATTTCAAGTTCAGAAAATTCAAGCTCAGAACTCAAAACTGAAGTTCAGAATTTCTGTTTGTAGTTCAGAAAATTATAATTGAACTTAAATTTTAATTTTCTGAACTTCAGTTGTAATTTGCTGAACTGCAGTTGAAATTCCTGAACTTCAATTATAATTTACTGAACTTCTCATGATTCAATCACAAGAGGTTTGCTCGACAGACAAATTTTTTGACAATTGCAGCCATTTTGCTCCCAAATCGAATTAACATCCATTAACTGTGTTGTTTCTTTGCAATTTTTCGAAAAATATTAGTAGCAGAAATAGGAAGCAATCAGTTTACAAATACCCGATAAGTACTAAACTGCATAATTCCTTAGAACATTTACAGCCTCATTCTGTTTGGCGAACGATACGAACACAGGAACGATAATCCTTTTGGAGACGATATCGTCAAACAGAATGAGGCACTTATTTTAATTTTATGATGAATTTATTAACTATGCCATGATCTATTAGTGTGGCTGAACATAGGTTTTATGACGTACGGACACCAAGGAATCGTGCACTTTCGTAAACCTATGAACATACGAACCCTAAACCACTTAAAAATTCATCGATCAACGTCAAAAACTCGACTAGTAAATTGATTCACGTAAAAATGTCATTAGTAAATAATGGAGATGCCATAACGAAATATTGGTACATTGAGAATGTTAACTTATTCATTCCGTATGTTCGGAACATTCGTCTCCATTTAAGAATTTGGGGAATCGGTTTATATTTTGAATATTATGTATATTCGGACCTCGTGAGGTAGTATCAAACGAACGTGTTCCGAATATTCTAAATTAACGTTTTATCCGGAACACTTCCATGAATACTTAACGTAAAGGAGCTTTCCGACATTTCAGAATAAAAATGTAAATACTCCCTGTGTAGCAGGACCGCATAAAAGCTGAACTCTTCTGTCAAAGTCAAGACCGGAATATAAAGTTCTAAGACAATAAGCCATTTACTTTTATTTATTTATTTTTTTTTTTTCAGACCATGTCGGCTGCGTTTTCAATATCGTCTTATCTCAAAATATTTTTCAAAAACTTCCCATTTCATGATTTGTCACAAAAACGCCCTATATTAGAACTAGATTGAAGAACGCCTCAGAATGCTTTTCACTAACTCCCTCTTATGTCAAAATGCATTGAACTTATGCTCAGGGAGTTTTGAAACAAATTTTGATATAGTGTATTTTTGAATAAAATTCTAAACCAACATAGCTCTTTATCAATTCACGAAATATTTAGTAGAAACTGAATTATTTCCTCCAAAACCTGTTGGCATTTACAAATTTATTATCACTACTAATATACTACTAAAGGTACTTTTCTACTACAATTTTCGCTAAAGGGGATTCAATTATTACCCGTTTTCCTTACTTCGTAAAAGCAACCCGTCCAGATTTCTCAATTTGGGAGTGTCAAAGCTCTGCCGTCATTGAAGAACAAACCTCTAGTAATTGAATCATGTGAACTTCTATTGAAAATTATGAACTTCAATTGTAATTTTTTGAACTACAATTGAAATTCCCGAGCTTTCAGAACTTCAATTGCAACTTTCAAAATTTTTTTACATAAAACGAACAATTTAACATTTTTTCTGACACTTAATGTGGTGAATTGCCTACCAGAGGTTTTAAACCACTTGCATTCGTGTTGGCGCTTCTCTATATCATTAATATAACAATATATTCTTAATAATTTCATTAATAGACAAATATAAATTGTTTTCCTTTACATTTTAGAACTGTGTACAAAAATATGTAATTTTACATATCGCAACCTTATCCAAAAAGTATTGCAACTCATAATCAGAGAAGCTTTGTGTTGATTTATGTATATCACAAAAATAAAAAAAATTCTTAACAAAACCAGGCTAAACGATAACGTTAACTACCAAAAAAAAACAAGTTATTTTACGATGCTTTCATGGATCGATTTACACTTAAATACTGATTAAATTTCTTTTATTTTTTTTTAAGTTTTCACATTGTTTAGTTTAAAATGCGATATATACATTCAGTGGAATAATTTTACATTGAGGGTACTTCATGCAATTTTCTTTCTTCGAGATTTTGCAATAATGAACGTAGGTACTCATATTAATTTTTTGTTTTGAATTATGTGATTACAATATTTATAAGGACCATTTAGTTGATGGTATTGGTACTGTAAGTTAAATTCATCAGCAATTATTCATATTCAAAATATTTTTTTGTTATACATCTATTTTATAAATTTTGGTTAAAAATTATTGACAAATTCGTTGCAATTAAATTGCTTTAAAAATTGTTGCAAACTTTACGCCATTGTTGCATAGTTTTTTAATAAAGAGAATAAAAGCTTAGAGTAATTAATTAGAATACATTTTTAAGTACACCACTTATCCGGCTCAGTGGCTTCAGTTGCATCCGTCTCTGCGTCGTCTTCATCATCGCCATCGTTGCCCTTATGTTCGTTTTCTTCATCAGATTCTTCTTCATTGTCTTGCATTTCATCTGTCATCAACTTCCATGTCCTCCTGTAAAAAGGTGGTTTTTTCTTAAATTACATCAAACTATTAATATGTAAAAATATCGCATTTTACCTCTTCTTCGTCTTCGTCTTCATTTTCTTCCACCCCATCTTCATCGGACTGTTAGTCATCATTCTCATGTTGTGTGCTATTATCATCGCCGAGTCGCACGCTCATTTTTAGGCGCTGTTGTATTTCAAGTATATCGTATGTTGGATTACCCTCATATTTACGAACCACTGGTTGTTTAACTTCACTCAGTTCCTCTTCATGGTCAAATTCTTTTTCAGCACGTTCGCGTGCAATTTGGTCAGAATCTTGTGACGAAACTTCAGCCCATGAAAACTTTTTTTTCTTCATAGATTTTTTGTCAGATTTTGACCTTAGGTTTTTAGGCGACACCCGATTGGAGAGTGTGCGCTCATGGAATGGCGTGCCCACTGACATATTCTTCATATTACTCCATGCTGAATTGCCGTTATGTCTATTCATTTAAAATATATCACTTTTGTTTTCAATTTCCTCTTTTACTCGCACACAACTACGTACTATTTCATTGTTATCCAAACGCAACTCAGTTAATGAATATCCAAGCTGTTGAAACTCTCGTTCGAATATACGACGATACCGTGCATAATCCGGCCGGTCGTGATAGGCTAATTGACCTACATGATGAAGGAAATCATCTAAATATTCAAGAACCTGCTTGCCATAGATTTGTTTCAGCATTTCGCGTGCATCAGTAATTAGATACTCCTTTGCACGATGAACTTTTTTTGCTGATGTTGTATTGCCGCATCTTTCCATGGTAAATATCCTTGAGACCAAAATATTAAATTATAACCTAAACATTCTAAGTCACTACGGTGTGAATGGGCGCGGATGTGAGCATCTCGTGATGTGAACTCTAAAGTACCATCATGCGCTCGGCGCTGATCCATAACGAAAGGGCGATGTACTCCGTTATCCATGAATTCCGAAATCAATAAGGAATATACGTTCCTCCTCGGCAGCTACAAGTGATTCTGCATCTGCAGTACTCGCTAGATGCGTGATACTTTTACCATTTGAACTATTGAACAGATTTTCTTGAATTCGAGTCAAGCGTTTTGTGCCGGTCGATACGCAGGTATTTGAGGTATTATTAGATTTTTTGACAAAAATTTTTGATTTTGGTAAAAATTCTTCATAATCTTCATCGGACGAAACTGCCTTTGAATCACCTGTGTCTTCCTTAACTGAAATACCATACTAATTGAAGAACTCTGAATAACTAATACGTTTTGCTGGACGTAAATAATGTGACTTCATCATTTCCTCATAGATAGAATTTCTCTTTTGACGTCGGCATGAGCGTATCTGCAATACATTTTAAATTGTATTAATATAAAAATAGCAAATATTTTGTTTTATTTATATACCGGATTCGATCCACTATATTCCACGTTGTTGCGTGGGCGACGCTTCCGATTACGATTTACTGGTGTTTCGTAAATGTCAACACTGTTGCTATTTGTTGTTGCTCCATCATCAAAGTCCTCATCTTAGTCGTCATCGTCGTCCGCATACGTATTACGTTTAACAACAAAATCAGAATCAGCATCGTCATCATTGGCCTCCTGCTCTGAACTATTGCCGCTATCTGTAGTCTGTTGTTATTCTTCATAGTGCTCATCGTATTTTGAGGACTTTATATTAGCCGAACGCGAAGATTTCGTATTGCCCGTGGTAACAGGAGCAGTAGCAGTTTGTGTTTTATAATACTTGCATCATTGTGACAGTAGCCTTTATCGTGTAATTTTTCCAAAACGTTAACAATGTGTATGCCTGTGGTAACACATACTTTTGATGGACACGACAATTTTTATTTAAAGAATGTACATCGCGATCAAAACGCTGCAACACAAGAAAACGGTAACGAGCATCACCAAAATAATGAGAACCTGATGCGATGCTGCAACATTTGGTTGTTTACCCAAGTTAAAATTTTCCACTTTTAACTGGTTTGCTAAATAAAACAAGAGTTCTTATTTATTTTGTCTATGAATTAAAGAAAAATTCTTACCTTCGTCTTTGGCAGTGTTGGAATGTGGTTCGATTTTTACCACGAATTTTGCATTTTCGTTGGTTTCCGGAATGCTGATATCATCCGAAGCCCAAAATATTTCTCCAAAATTTCCTTTGCCTATGTGTAGATAGTAGGCAAAAGGGATAATAGCAGGTATTATGAATGTGATAGCGTTTTCCGACGTGTTGAATATTTTTTTTAATTAGAGCATGAAAGGCTTAGAATAGGAACGTAGGAAAAAGCTTAGAATTATTAGATTCTTAGATACTTTTTAACCAATATTATTTCAAGGTGTTGTTCGTTTGTTGTACAAATTCGTTGCATATTAATTTTCAGATCAAGAATACTCAAAGGTGTCGTGGCATCCATCGTCTTGTTGGTCAATCGCGCGCCGCAATATCCATTTATGGGAATTGACATTCATTATAAAGTAGCGAAGTCACGGTTCTGCGCAAACACATCGCCAACCTGGGTTGGCAAAAGGTATGCTGAACTGTAAAGGAAGAAAAATTTTTAAAATTTAATAATATAAAAATTATAGTTCTGCTAAAAAGGGGTAAAGTATGGTATGTTTTAAATGCGAAGGCTTTCATCATAAGGCCAGTGACTGTAAAGAAAGGGAAGCGTGCACAAAATGTCTGGGTGAACACAAACATACGCAATGGGATAAGGAACCAGTCAGGAAATGTATCAACTGTATGAGGGAAAATAAGGAAATGAATCTTGTGCTTAATGATAACCATGATACTATGGATAGAGCATGTCCTGTATATCAGCAGAAATTATCCGCAAGGAAAAAAAAAGATTGTTTATTAGCAACCAAAGCATAAAAAGTACAAAAATCGAAGTAGTGGGGTGCATAGCTCAGAATGTATATATCTAAATATTTGTAGTATAACAAACAGCAAACATAACTGAACTGGAGAGGCTTGTCGAAATAAGACAACCAAACATTGTACTATGCGCAGAAACATGCACAACTGATCATATAATGGATTATTCCGACATACAAATGTATTCGTTGCGATTCCCATAGTAGACATACGGGTGGTGTTTTGATGTATGTTCATGAAAATTTAGAGTTTAGTATAGTCTGCAATATAGTCATTAACATGAATATATGGTGCATTATTATTATAAAAATCAAAAAATATGCGTTAAAATGGTAAATTGGTGTACTTTGACACTCACCGAGTAGCAGTGACGCCGACTTTATTACGTTTTTAGATGAAGTCCTGACTGAAAATCTCAAGGAATCAGACAATAATATCATAACTGGAGATTTTAACATCAATATGAATGTATCTGTACTGGGTTCCATACCGGCAAAGCTATCATTTTTTTTCTTCCAAAATTCCATTCTTTATTTTAAATAAACCAATGCACTAATTTAATGTATGTCCATTCCCTATTGCAAATAAATTAATTCACTAACTTAAATACAGATATTTTTATTGTGAATAGTATCAATCATTGATTGTCAATATCACATTACTGAAACGTACGAAGTGTCAAAAATGAGTAGAATGCAAGAAAGAAAATTGATAGAAAGGGAAGAAGGTATCCGCTTCCGGTTATATGGGGTATTCCATCCCATTTCGACCAATTTTGAACCCGACCCCTTTAGAATTGGCTGAAAGTTTTTCTTATTTTTCTAGTTTACGAAAGACGTTTTTCAGGATTTTTTCAAATTTTTTCATCCAACTCAAAAAAAGTTATGAATTCTTAAAAAAACACCGTTTAAAAAAAAAAAAAAAAATCGGCCCACTCTGGGATTAGTGGGGATGAATGCAGAATTGATTGAAGTTTTTTATGAGAAAAAAAATGGCGAAATTCGAAAAATCTCGAAAAACTAAAAATTACAAAAAAAAACTTTAAAAATGTTTTTGTATTTTTTCCGAAAAGTACATTTAAAAACAAATTTAAAAAAAAAGATCCCAAACGGTCAATTTTTGAAAAAGTTATAGCATTTTGAAAACAAAAACCGTGTTTTTTTTTTAAAATTCATAACTTTTTTTGAGTTGGATGAAAAAATTTGATAAAATTCTGAAAAACGTCTTTCGTAAGCTAGAAAAAGAAGAAAACTTTCAGCCAATTCTAAAGGGATCGGGTTCAAAATTGGTCGAAATGGGATGGAATACCCCATATACAGGGTTTTCAGCTGAAAACGCTCTCTTTTTCCTGTTCAACCGCCAGCGGTAAGATCTTAAAAGTGGTCTCGAGTATTGATTTTATTAATTCATTTTATAAGTCGGAACGGATTTTGAAAAAAATAGTATAGACGGTTTTTAAATTCGCTTTAATGTAAAGAGAAAAGTTCTCTAGAAATCGCGATGACCGTAGAGAAAAAGAAAAATTAAATCCGAATACGCAAACAAAACTAAAATTTTTAAACAAAGTTTCGAGATTGGATCAGAACATCATTTGGAGCTGGAGAAGGGTATTGCAAGTTGCCCAGAGGATCCGCATCCATCAGCTGAGTGGCAATGGGAATTGGATTCCTGAATTTTTTTTTTCATTACTTTTCTGGTGTCTTAGATCTTTTTTGATTTGATTTTCATACTAGTAACAAAATATACAAAATAGACATAGATAGCAAATATAAGACAGAATTTTGCAAAGAAGCATCGAGAGAAAAATAGAAAGAAAATTATTAGTATGCATATCTTGGTCAAAAATTAACTTGGAAGGAAATAGTAATAAAGAAAGAAAAAGCAAAGTAAGAAAGTTTTTTCTCTCGAAAACATCTAATGTCCAAAAGAAAAAAAAATATTTAACTTCATAGTATACATATGTATAATAATCTTAGAGAGGCGGTACAGTTAGGCTCAAGCTGAACTTCAAATCGAGCTCAGTAGAAACTGAAAAATTTAGTATGTTCGGTAATCTATAAACGTAACTATATATGCAGTGGAAAGGAAAAGGAAAAGTTTAGCTGGAAACAAAATTTTGAAAAAAAAAAATTGTATTAAGCAAAAATGCGGTTAATTAAAACTAAAGTTTAGATTAATTAAGTATTTAAACAAAAAAAAAAAAAAAATCAAGTAAATTACCTACAAAGTGTGAAATATGAAAGAAGAAGAAAACCTTTTACAAAGTGCATAAGGTGTATACACGTGTGGATATATGTAGCTATCAGAGCGCTGATACTACCCCATAAACATATAAATAGATATATACATATACATATATGATGCAAAAAAAGGTATTGCAAAAAGAAGAAAAACAAATTTTTTTTGAAAAGTTTTAATATTTTTAAAATTTTCACTAGAAAATGAATGCGGTTGAAAGAAACAAAGAAAAAAGTTATCATAAAGAAAAGAGAGCTTTTTGGTTTTTCCATAATTATATATGCATGTCGTTAGATGCATTTATATATATATACATACAACCATATATATAATTTCTAAAGCCGTTCATCGATGCTGCAACGAGGGAAGCGCTTCACTTCGGAACCAGTATATAACACCGTGAGTATTTGAAAATTATATAAAACCAGAATAGAAGTAGGATTAATGAAGACAAACAAAAAACCGCTGTGATGGCTGAATGGTTATAGCAGCGGCGCCTAAACGTTGCCGATGAAGGAATTTAGCAGTTCCCGAAATGGATCTATACAACGAGCTTTGGCAGTTGTCTAAATTTTTTCTTTCTTCTATTCTAATTTAAAAATTTTTTCAATTAAGAAAAAATTTATCATAACAATAATAATGATACAAAATTATTGTTAGGCCTTGAGCTCGATTCGAACCCGCGATCTTAAAATCAGTAGGCCGATATAACAACAAAAATTGTTAATACATCCCAGAGCACGGGGAAAAAGTGTCAATAAAATATGACACTATGGCAGCATTGCCAACAAACAAGTCCAATTTTCACAGCCATTCTGCAACAGATGTCGCAGTGTTGTGAATATCAATTGGCACGAACCACAATAGAAGTAGGATTAATGAAGACAAACAAAAAACCGCTGTGATGGCTGAATGGTTATAGCAGCGGCGCCTAAACGTTGCCGATGAAGGAATTTAGCAGTTCCCGAAATGGATCTATACAACGAGCTTTGGCAGTTGTCTAAATTTTTTCTTTCTTCTATTCTAATTTAAAAATTTTTTCAATTAAGAAAAAATTTATCATAACAATAATAATGATAAAAAATTATTGTTAGGCCTTGAGCTCGATTCGAACCCGCGATCTTAAAATCAGTAGGCCGATATAACAACAAAAATTGTTAAAACATTTTTGCTATTTAAAAAAATATTTTTTCTGATAAAATTTGGTTTATCAAAACAAGTATAGTAGAAATCAGTAGCGTTTAAACAACTTTTATTACAAGAAAATACGTGATTATATATATATATATATATATATGTTGCCTACATACATATATGTTTGCAATTTTTTTCATGCTTATATACTTGTTTAATGAAAAGAAAAATTTTGGTTGTAAAATATTGCCATGATAAAAAAATCAATTTTTTTCTAGCACCCTAATATACATAACTTTCTGTATAAGCATGAACATACACATGTGCATAGTTACATAAGAAAGTGTCTGTCTTTTGACCGCCGCTCTGAATAGCATAAGCTAGAGCGAACGAAGAGTAGCTTAAATTGTAGGGGAGAGCCTTTTCTTTCGGCAATATGCATTTTCCTTCCTCTCTGTAATTCCGAAAATTCATTTTTATAACTTTTGTTTGTTTTGATTTGAAGTTCCTACTTCTTTCATTTTGAGGTAATCCTATGTAAAATTATAAGTCAAGTATAACAACAAAAACATATGCATGTAGATATAAGGTCAATCACACTTTTGAATATATGTACGTTATTTGTAGAAATAAATGAATTTTTGTATTGATCAGAGGAAAATGATCGTTTAAGTTTTTTTCTATCTCTGTTTGAACCCGAAGGTAACGTAAGTTGTAGGAAGGCGGGGCTTTCACCCATTTTTAAAATTTCCCCACAGAAATGAAAGCCATGGATAGGGAGGGCAACGGGGCAGCTGCACCATCTAAAGTTGCCAGGATTGTAAATGGTAAGGATCTGTAGTGTGACTAATCACTCAACGTGATTTTGTTGTTGTTATCTTTTTTTTGATGTAGTTAATTTTTTTTGGTAATTGAATTAGTCAGTCCGCTAGTGTGCACAGTTTTTTTTTGTATGGCCTACTTGTGTAGACTCACTAGTGTTACCCTTCTTTCTTGAATCCCGCGGCAATGGCTGAAACTCCGGGCTGGACAAAGAGCGAGGTGCACACGGTGGGGTAACACTGAGAAGGTGGATGTCTGTAGAGGAGCTTTCTAAGCTACACAGGAGGGATCCATTACCAAAAATGACGCCCAACGTGGGGCCCACTGAACGTGGGAGCTCCGAAGTTTTTCTTGATATTTATGTCAACTTTTTTAAAAAATTCACTTATACCATTTTTCACGGAATGCCTTTGTAGTTGTTCAGTGAATTTACAATTGTCCGTGAAAATATATTGATGCTCGTTATACCTTCAGGGAATTACCATTTGCCTTATTGTATATTGGGATGCAGTTAAAATACAAACTTATTGTGCGTTTTATTGACCGATACAATTCAGGTGAAAGGTTCATTACTTGTAAACTTCGAACCAAAGTTCGATGTGTCAGATTTGTTGGAATCATATCTGAGAATAATACGGGATATGACCACAAGTCAATTTTTTTTTTTCATTTAATTTTTCCTTCACACGCTATCCTTACCTTTACAATATTTATGCCTTCTTACAACTTTACGCAACCTTTGGACAGAAGAGAAATACATATCTTGTTATATCTTTTGTGGAGAGTAAACTAAAACAAAAATTATAAAAACAAATAAAATAAAATAAATAATTTTTCTTAAAGCTAGTGAAGATAGAAATTGTTAATATGTCGGTTCGCTACAGCCACGAAAACTTGCCTAGAAATTCCGGTCAGTTTTGTATACTCTGTCAGGAATATATTAGGAAAAACTACTAAATTTTGCAAACCGCTTGTAGTTCCTTATTTCACCGTGCGTGTCTCTACTAAATTGGCTAAAAATAACCAAACTTGGCCACAGTGCAGAGCGACTTGCAGCTCTAAGCAATGTACAAACCCGAATACCTCCGTAATGGGTACCCGAACGAAAACTACGTCTCAAAGCGGAACGTCTACTAATGCAGTGCATGCAACTGTACCACAAACTAGTAGTCATCAACAACAACAACAACAACAGCAGCAAAAAGAGATGCAACATCCGCAACGGCAAACATCTTCGGAACACAATACCGGTAATCCCTCAGCGACTGCAACTGCAGCCCCAGCGAACACTGACCTTAATGAAAGCCGCATTCGTAGCATTGTTACCGCTGTCGTATCTGCTAGGCAAGGTTCAGCATTAGAAGAGTTCGAAAGTAGGGTATCTCAACTTATTGAAGATAGGATTCAAAGCTCGCTAGCTAGCGTTCTTAGTAGATTTCATACACCCATAGACCCAAACAACAATGAGGCTAGCATTCCGCCTCAGCAACCCGATAATGTTAATTGGCCGCAGGACAGACCCAGTTTCTTAAATGAGCCCCTCTTACTTCCTAGGAACGATCATTTCAGGCTAAGTGATATGTCTAGTGTGACTCACGCTGGCAAAATATCCCAACTTATTTCCAGCTGGGACATCAAATTTGACGGATCAAAAAAATTGGCAGTAAAAAACTTTATATACAGAATAGAATCCCTAATTATAGATGCACTTGCTGGAAATTTTAATGTACTGTGTGAACATGCGCAAGTTCTGTTTATGAAGGAAGCGAAGGACTGGTACTGGCGATATCGCAGATCAGTTCAACGTGTCACTTGGTCTATGTGAGGCCTTAAGAACCAACTTTGAGGAGCATAGAACAGACACCTATATAAAAGAAGCAATGAGAGCTAGAAGACAGGGAATCTCAGAAAGTTTCGATGAATACAAAAACCCTGTATTAAAGATAGCCGAAAGTTTACACAATCCCATAGCTGAGTCAGAGTTAGTGGAAATGTTGCAACGAGGTTTGCGTCCGAGAGTAAGGCAAAAACCTTTGTACGTAACGGTTAACTCTGTGGCACAACTACGCAGGTTGGGTTTGAAAGGCGAGACACTATTGCAAGAGATTGCGAAAACCAACTTACCAAGCCGAACCGAAAGCAATACAAAAACAAATTTCCATAAAAGACAAATAAGCGAATTGGAGTTGGAAAATGAATTTGTTATTGATGATAAGATGCCCTCCTGTTATAGAGGTTGATGAAGTGGCAGCTATTAAGAAAACTGATTCCAAAAATATGTGCTGGAATTGCAGGCAAGAAAGCCACCGGTTTTTTGACTGCGTTGCAGCACGTACAATATTTTGCTACGGTTGTGGGCTGGTAGGAATTTATAAACCGACTTGTAAGGTTTGCAATTCGAAAAACTCGAACGCGAGCGAAGGATCGAAAACAAACCTTCGCAAGGACCTATAAAAACCATATTAAAAAAGATAGTATAGAAGAAGAAATTCCTAAATTTAATGAAAATGTACCTATTAAAGATTTGTTTAAAATTACGCCATACGATGAACGTCTAAAAATGTATAATGAAAAAAGGAATGTAATCTTTGAAAGTAGCGATAGGCAAGGTAGAAATAGATCTACACTGCGTATGATTGATTTCTGGAAGAAGGTTAAAAACGAAAGTAGACAGGTTTCTGATTTAGTTTGTACAATAACGAAGAAAGAAAATGATTTAAGGCCATATGCCGAAGTATTTATTGAAGCCAGAAAACATCTTGGATTGTTAGACAGTGGAGCGCAGGTTTCCTGTTTAGGGGGAAACTTGGCCAAAGATATTTGTGAGCAATACAAATTTTCCACTCACGCTGCTTCAATAAGCACAGCAGATGGTCGTAAGCAGGTATTATACGGTACAATTTCACTACCTGTAACTTTCAAATGGGACACACAAATGGTATTAAATTTTATGTTGTACAAAGTATAGCTCAAGATTTAATACTTGGTGTTGATTTCTGGAGAGTTTTTGAAATATCACCACACCTTATCGCTCAAATAGATATTGATAGTGCAACAGAAGAACATGACAGTGGAAATAAACATTCCCTCACAGAGCAACAGGAAATTAAACTGAATAACGTAATTAATCTTTTTCCATCGTACGAAAAGGAAGGGCTAGGAAAAACTTCCTTAATTGAGCATTCTATTGAAATTGAAGGAAACGTTAAACCCATTAAACAAAGATATTTCCCGATTTCACCTGCTACTGAAATTGATGAAATTCTCAAACTAGGGGTAATCGAAGAAGCATCAAATAGCCCATGGGCGAGTCCAATAGTGTTAGTACGAAAGCCAACAAAAGTTAGGTTGTGTCTCGATGCGAGAAAGATAAATAGTGTGACGGCGAAGGATGCGTATCCCTTACCGCATATCGAAGGAATACTAAGTAGATTACCGAAGGCCGAGTTCATCTCATCGCTTGATTTGAGACGCGCGTTCTGGCAAATACCCTTGGCCGAAAAGTCTCGTGATTTCACATGTTTTACCGTCCCAAATAAGCCTTTATACAAGTATCGGGTAATGCCATTTGGCCTGTGTAATGCACCTAAAGCGCTATGTCGGCTAATGGATCATGTGATACCACCTAACTTGAAAGATGAAGTTTTTGTATATTTGGATGATCTCCTTATTATTTCAAATAGCTTTGAAAGACACTTGTCTGTATTGGCTGAAGTTGCATACCAGCTGCGAAGAGCTGGTCTTACTATCAATGTTCAGAAAGGCAAATTTTGCATACGCGAACTAAAATATCTAGGATTCGTAGTAGGAAATGGTACTCTTTGTACGGATACAAAAAAAGTATCATCGATGGTCAACTTCTCAGCGCCAAAAACTGTGAAACAACTAAGAAGATTGCTTGGTATAGCGGGATGGTATCGTCGCTTTGTTGACAATTTCGCAACGCTTACCACACCACTAACAAATCTTCTCAAGAAAAGCCGCGGATTTCACTGGACTGAAGACGCGCAAATAGCTTTTGAGAAACTGAAGGAAAAGCTACTAAGCGCTCCAGTGTTAGCAAATCCGGATCACAAAAAGCCGTTTCTAATACAGTGCGACGCCAGTAAGCAAGGTGTAGGCGCAGTACTTGCTCAAGTAAACGACCAAGGTAAGGAAATGCCGATTTCATATTTTTCGAAAAAGCTTAATAAAGCCCAATCTAATTATAGTGTAACGGAGTTCGAGTGCTTAGCTGCAATTTTGGCAATAAAAAAGTTTCGAACCTACGTAGAAGGCCAAGAATTCACGGCAATTACTGATCACGCAAGCCTCAAATGGTTAATGTGACAGACTGACCTTAGTGGAAGATTGGCCAGATGGTCGATAAAATTACAGGGTTATAAATTCCAAATTGTGCACAGGCGAGGAACTCAAAATATTGTACCAGACTGTTTATCCAGGCAGGACTTTGATGAAATTTCTGAACTCGTGTTTCATCCAATTATTGATATGCAGTCGAGCGAATTTGAGTCTGATGATTATCAGAAACTGAAGGCTTATATACGGGAAAATCAAGCGCGTTTGCTAGATGTGGAAATCACCGAAGGGAAAATATATAAGAGAACAGAACATCTAGATGGGAATGAAGAAAGAGAAAAGTTTAATTGGAAGTTATGGGTACCGAAAGAATTGACTCTGAAGGCCATTGAAAGTGCTCATAAGACATCAAATAAAGTTCATGGTGGGATAGCAAAAACTTTAGGTAGACTCCAGCTAAACTTGTATTGGCCAGAAATGGTTAAAGATGTAAAGAGATTTATAGCCAGTTTCGATGTTTGTCATCAAACTAAATCACCCAATATTGTTCTGCGACCACCGATGACAAACAAATTTCACGTTCAGCGTCCATTCGAAGAGATATATATAGATTTGTTAGGTCCATATCCCAGATCGAAGGAAGGTAATATTGGCATGTTAATCGTAGTTGATCACATGACAAAATTTCCGTGTTAAAGCCACTAAGAAAATTTATTTCTACGGCTATAATTAAATATTTAAGGGAAAGCGTATTTACCATTTTTGGAACTCCAGAAGTTGTTATAAGTGACAATCGAAAACAATTTAAATGTACGCAATTTAAAAATTTTCTGGATGAACGCAATGTTAAACATGTATTTACCGCGGTGTATAGTCCACAAGCGAAAAGTAGCTAAAGAGTAAATCGTTCTATTGTTACTGCCATTCGAATATATGTTATGAGAAAGTAAGAAAGAGTGAAAGAAGACGGACGTATTTTTATTTGATCCGTATCAGTTTTTATTTTCATGCGCAATTGAACTTTTAATTTTTAATCTAATTGTTAAATAAACTCGTTGATGAGCAAAAAATATAAATTCCAAATTGGAAATTGTGAAGACAGTGACTTTATCAACAAATTTTTATGAAAAAGTGGTGGCGGATTAGGCAAAATGCCCCCGTCTGAATGCAAAGAATGCATGATAAAATTAGTGCAAATAGACGATGCGATTTCATGTTCGGGTGGCTGTGGATCTTTTTTCTGCATAAAATGCAGCAACATGAAAAGACAAGAAATTAAACTGTTGAGTGAGAATGCTAATTTAAAGTGGTTTTGCAATCAATGCTCGGTATGTGTTACCAATACCAAATTTATTGAAATAAAACATTTGATACAAAGTTGCGATCAAAAGAGAATCGGAAAGACAGAAATGAAAGATATAATTGAAGAAGCATTATTTCACAAAATAAAGCAGTTGAAAGTTAGTCTGATGACTGATTTTAATTCACTGCTTGAACATAATGTAGAAATTAAAATTACTCAAATGAGAAAAGATATAATGTCTGAGTTATCACAAACATTAGAAAATAATAGTGAAAAGTTAAATGAAGTTTTGGCGGGTACCAGCCTAAACAACAACACAAACGTAAACAAAAAAATTACATATGCACAAGCAGCCTCACAAAGTGAAAATAGGATTGTTATTAAACCGAAAGACAAAGCAAAGAAAAATAAACATACCAAAATAGCGCTTAAAACAGTCTAGAGCCAACCGAATGTCATGTCACAGCAGTAAAAGAGATCAACAACGAAGGGATAGTAGTTCAATGCAAGAATAACCCTACAAGAACACTGACTATCATATGACTATCATCTGATTTTCAGCAATGTCAACCTAACGATCAGCGCCGCATACAAACTTTCTATCACAAACTTAAGGGGACTTGCGCAAATGTGATGTAAACAACTGTGTACGTGTGAGTTTTTGTCTCCTTCTTATACACCAACATGGCCTACTGATTAAGTATATAGCCGTACTGCTCACTCTCATTCCTTTTCCTGGATAAGTGCTGACACTCTAACTATCAAAAAGTGTCATAAATGATAGTTTACTGTAGATATCAGGTTTGACTGTTATACTATCATAAATGACCATTGTTATATTCCACCAAAAATGAAACAATGCTTTTTGCTTTTTATTTACTTTATTTCATTACGTTTTTAATTTTGTACATGATAAAAGCATACGTGTTTCTTATTTCTTTAAAATAAATAGTTTTATAAGAATTCGAGTTCAAAATGTTCAATTTAAATTCAGAAAATAATAAAACAACAGAAAAGCGCTTTCCTCTTGCGGAAACACATTTAAAAATAAATCACCACTAACCACTATTATTTTTCGCGTATCAATTTTTTGAGTGCGCCCCATACATTCCGCCAGCTTTTGGTATTTTTTAATATTATTTTCGATTTTTTTTTTCTTTTAGCATGGAGCTTTGAAATGCTCTCTTTTTCATTTTTTAAACTTATTTTTTATATGGTTTTCGTCGGTTGAAAATGGCGGAAATTAAAAAATAACAAAACAACCGTGATAATCATTTGATTGTCATATGACAGTCAGTAGTGACAACATGATTAAATCGGATAATCTGTTCTCGCATACATAAAATTCCGTTGAGAATTATGTATCTGTCTCACATGCATTATGGTATCTGCTGTATGTTCTTTTGTTCTGTCGTTGGGAATATGCGGACATGGGTGAGCGAACAAAGGAACATACATAAATTTGAGTATCAATGCTTACGTCATCGCAGGATCAGCATTGTCAATTACAAGTGTGAGCGTATTAGTAAAACTATCAGCGTTTCTTGTAGGGAAGGAATCATGCGAACTATTGCAGAAAAAGATAGCGGAACAAATTGGGAATGAATACGATATGGAAAAAACAAAAGATAAGAGAGAGATAAAAAAAATATTTAAAGTTATTGGTTTAACTGGGAGGCTTAGCAGTGAGCGATTGATAGAATGTATTACAAAACAAAATAGGGGGACTCATGAAAGCATATAAACTTATAAGGTGTAAAATTATATCCATTTACACACGGGGTTATATGAACGCACCTAGTAATATTCTTGATAAACTTGATTGTTTATCAGCTGTATTATTGCCAAACAAAAGTTTTTTGATTGTTATACAAATTAAAAAATGCCAAGACTAAGTGAAAAATCAAAACTAAAATGCCTTTACTTGCTGATTTTGGAGATTTCTGATGAAAATGCCTGCTGCAATGTCTGCAAGGTTACATTCCTTTGAGTTTACCGCGTTTACACAATGAAATGTGCGCGTAAATTTATACAAATTGTGTAAATGATTTTTCATACAAAATTTGACAGCTCGTTTACGCACTAGATAAATTTATACGTTTACACACTTTATAAGGCATTTATATGGTTACATGAGTCCCCCTAATAGCATATGTGAGGGTAAACATTTCAAAATTGTAAAAGTTTTTGAGAATTTCAGTCGAAGAGAAGAATGTTTCAATGCTCTTGTTGAAACATATAGAAACATACGACAATATTATTAAACAAAAGAGAATTAATGTAGAATGGGACTCTTGCATAATTACTCATTACGAAAGAGTATTTAGATGCTTTAAATGCGTGGGATTTTATCACAAGGCGGTTGAATGTATCAATAATGCTTGAAACACAATGCCGAGCGACGACGATATACGCCGCGTCGGGCGATGACATTTTTGAAATTACGCCCAGACATTTCGTTCTACTTAAAACACAATGACGGGCGAAATCGACGCTGTTTATTCAGAGTGGCCATTATTTAGAAATAAAGATGAAAAAAATGAAAACTTTTTCAATTCTCTGCTTTAGCACTTGACTGCTAAAACACGCCCAAAATGTTGAGAAATTAACAAAACAAAACAAAAATGTTAAGAAATTAAATTAAAAGTTATATGTAAAGAAAAAAAAATTGTTTTTGGATATTATGTTTTCTTTTTTTATACTTGCGATGTTTGTCGTCATCGCCCGGCGCCGACGATAGAAATAAATCTATCGTCGCAAAATGACGTCGCGTAAATTTCGCTCTTGGCGTTCATTGTGTTCACGTTCACGTAATTATGGGGATTCTATTTTTGACAAGGCGATGTTCGTCGCGTTTATTTCGCGTCGTCAGGGCATTGTGTTTCAAGCTTAAAAAAGCTTGTAGTAGATGTGGAGGCAATCACGATTTCAGAGACTGTGTATCTAATGCAGGCATGCTTAACGAACGAAACGATATCATTTCGTTACGATAATCAACGTTAATAAACGAAACGAAGTCACTTCGTTTCGTTTATTAACGTTAAGATCGTCAAATTAACGTTAATTTGGCGTTCTTAACGTTAATAAACGAAACGAAATGACTTCGTTTCGTTTATTAACGTTGATTATCGTAACGAAATGATATCGTTTCGTTCGTTAAGCATGCCTGATCTAATGTATATAATTGTGTAAACTGTTGTGAGCTAGTCCAGAAAAAGTTGATAGAGACTGATGTACACCATGTTGCGTTTAGCAAGGAATGCCCAGCATATCAAAGATATATTCAAGTTAAAACCAAAACTAGAAAGTAGCAATCAAGTAGTACCAATTTAGTTTGTCTATATCTCAATATAAATAGTATTTTAGGCAACGAATTAGAATTGGAAAGACTAATTGAAATTAAAAATCCAGCTGTAATACTGTGTGCTGAAACATGTACCACAAATTTAATAACGAATCAGAAGTTGAGCATACAAACTTATAACCTAGTCAGATGTGATTCACATAGTAGGCATTCTGGTGGTGTTCTGGTGTATGTGCATGAATCCATCGAATATAGCATTAAGTATAATAAAGCAATAGCTAAAAACATGTGATGTATTTTTATTAAATTGAAGCATTTTAATCCAAAGTGGCAAATCGGTGTGGTTTATCACTCACCGAGCACAAGCGATGCAGATTTCATAAACTACTTACGTACCGTCTTAGGTAGTACTAGTGAGCTGTCTATTAATAACATTCTTGTAGGTGATTTTAATATTAACTTAAATAATATCTCAACGTATAGCATACAACTAGTTGAACTTTTTAAATCATACTGTATATATCAAACAGTTGATTTTGATACTCGTATAACCGAGGTATCCAAAACAAAAATTGATTTACTTTTTTCGAATACTAAAGACATAGTGTGTGAAAAGAGAGAGTTTGAGATAAAAATAAACCCTAAATTTAGAATGAGGAGCCCTATAAAAATTACGTCATGGGAGTACTATAATATTGAATCACTCACAAATCAATTGCGCATATGTGATTTTAGCAATTTTGACAGAGTTAGTTTGGATAATAAAGTTTCTATTTTTAATATTATTAATACCAATATTTTGAGTGTTATGCAAAATCTAACTTATGAAAAAGTAGTTCAATTAAAATTAATGAATAAATGGTATGACAATGAGTTAGCCAATATGAATAAATATAAATTTGAACTGTATAAACTATTTAGCTTTTTTCTATGCTCAAATTATAAATGAAAGTTTAAGCAGTGGCATATTTCCAACCATTTGGAAAACAATAGAAAAAGTTGCAAATACTATTAAAGCAGAGGAGCTGAGACTAATAAATACTTTGTCCATTGATGAGAAAATTTTAGAGCTGGTAGTTAAAAATCAATTAGTTCAATATTTAGAAAATAATAAGATACTTATACCTTAACAGTCAGGATTTCAACAAAATCATTCTTGCGAAACAGCTTTTAACATGGTTGTAGCTGAATGGAAAGAAGAAATTAATAACAAAAAGTCGATTATTGCAGTATTCATTGATCTCAAAATAGACTTTGAAACTATCGATCAGAAAATATTATTAGAAAAATTATCAAGCATTTGTATTAAAGACATTGAATTAGACTGGTTTGATAATTTCCTAACAAATCGTAAGCAAAGAACAATAATTGGTTCAGCATTATCGGATGAAGTTCACGTTAAGATTGGTTTGCCCCAAGGCTCTGTGCTAGCTCCAATTTTATTTAATATTTATATTAATGATATTAAGTCTATATTGAAATTCAGTACCATAAAACTATTCGCGGATGATGCACTATTTTCTATAAATGGTAGGAATGAACATGAAATAAGAGAAAAACTACAAAGTGATTTAGATGCTCTCTATATTTGGCTGTGTGGTAAAAGACTAAAAATTAATATTGAAAAAACTAAATATATGGTAATAACAAGGAAGAATATTGCTCATTTTGAAAGTATTAATATAAATAATACTAAAATTGAAATGGTGCCGACGATAAAATATCTCGTCATTCAAATAGATAAAAAAAAAATGTAAGGCGCGATAACCGCCGAAGAGATCTAAGGCCGAGCTTCTCTTCCAATTTGCGTCGTGCTCCTCTTGATTTTCCCTACAAATTGGCCGGACGGGACCAACATCTTTTATGCCGACTCCGAACGGCATCTGCAAGGCAGATGAGTTTTCACTGAGAGCTTTTCATGGCAGAAATACACCCGGAGCGCTTGCCAAATACTGCCGAGGGGCGATCCCGCTCAGACAAATTTTCTTCTAATTGAAAAACCTTATTTCTAAAATTTTGATGTTGCTTTGCCCGGGGTGCGAACCCAAGGCATACGGTGTGGTAGACGGAGCACGCTACCATCACACCACGGTGGCCGCCATTCAAATAGATTGTAAACTAAAATTTGATGGCCATGTTGATTATATAACAGGTAAAATGCCTAAAAAAATTTATTTCATTCGAAGATTCTGTAGAAACATGAATAGTTATTACAAAGCAAAAGTATATAGATCCATAATTGAGCCATACTTCATATATTGTTCTACTATTTTCTTTATCTTGGAAGATTCGCAAATCGATAAACTACAAAAAATGCAGAATAAAACTATGCGCTTTATATTAGGGAAACGTTTTGATACCCCCATTAAAGATATGCTACAAAGTTTGAATTGGATGAGCGTAAAACAGCAAATATTTTTCCACACTATGAAGTTTATATACAACATAAAACCCGGAATTTGCCTGATTATCTAAAAACAAATATTAAATTTAACTACGAGGTTCATGACAGAAATACGAGGCAGAGAAATGATTTTAAATTACCTAATTACAAAACGGAGTCTGAAAAAAATAGTATTTTTTACAGAGGGTTAAAATGTTTCAACTAATTACCTGCAAATATTAAGAATTGTGATAATAACTTATTTAAGAAAAGATTATATGCTCACGCGAAGTCAGTGAATATAAAATAAATATTAGGATTCGAATGGATTTGTATTACATGTTTCAAATACAAATTCAAATTCATGTTTCAAATTCAAATACAAATTCAAGTTCAATCTCATACATAGTACATATTGTTAATTATTGTTAATTAATGCATTAATATTTTTAAGTGTTGATCTAGGCTCTAAGAGTCGTAATAAATAAAATAAATAAATAAAAAAAGGAACAGACTAATTGGGATCGTTATATACCTGAAATTTCTGAGTCCCTGCGAAGCTCTTACCATCAAACAATTGGCTTTAGCCCTTATTATTCATTATTCGGGCAACAAATGGTAACTAATGCAAAGGATTATTCACTACTTAGAAATTTAATGTCTTTTGAGGGCGAACTACTTAATAGAAATGAAAAGTTAAAGCTTATTAGGGATTCAATCGCACAAAATATAGCAAAGGCTTTCGAAAGTTCAGCAAAAAGGTACAATTTGCGAAGTACGGCCACTAGTTTCAGTATTGGAGATGAAGTCTATCGGAGGAATTTCGTTCTTAGCGATGCTTCTAAAAAGTTTTGTTCAAAATTTGCACCCAAATGTATTAAGAGTAAAGTGATAGGTATTAAAGGTAACAGCATACACCACTTAGAAGATGTGGACACCAAAAGAAGAGAATTTTACCATAATAAGGATATAATGAAAAGAGTTTCCTAATTTTAACCCTCTTCAAAATATTTTTTTTGTACTGGGTTCCATACCGGCAAAGTTATCATTTTTTTCTTCCAAAATTCCATTCTTTATTTTAAATAAACCAATTCACTAATTTAATGTATGTCCATTCCCTATTGCAAATAAATTAATTAACTAACTTAAATACAGATAAATTCATTGTGAATAGTATCAATCATTGATTGTCAATATCCCATTACTGAAAATTACGAAGTGTCAAAAATGAGTAGAATGCAAGAAAGAAAATTGATAGAAAGGGAAGAAGGTATCCGCTTCCGGTCAAAGCAAGCCTATATATGGGGTATTCCATCCCATTTCGACCGATTTTGAACCCGACCCCTTTAGAATTGGCTGAAAGTTTTTCTTCTTTTTATAGTTTACGAAAGACGTTTTTCAGAATATTTTCAAATTTTTCATCCAACTCAAAAAAGTTATGAATTCTTAAAAAAACACCGTTTTAAATTAAAAAAAAATCGGCCCACTCTGGGATTAGTGGGGATGAATGCAGAATTGATTGAAGTTTTTTATGAGAAAAAAAAAATGGCGAAATTCGAAAAATCTTGAAAAACTAAAAATTACAAAAAAAAACTTTAAAAATTTTTTTGTATTTTTTCCGAAAAGTACATTTAAAAACAAATTAAAAAAAAAAAGATCCCAAACGGTAAATTTTTGAAAAAGTTATAGCATTTTGAAAACAAAAACCGTGTTTTTTTAAAAATTCATAACTTTTTTTGAGTTGGATGAAAAAATTTGATAAAATTCTGAAAAACGTCTTTCGTAAGCTAGAAAAAGAAGAAAAACTTTCAGCCAATTCTAAAGGGGTCGGGTTTAAAATTGGTCGAAATGGGATGGAATACCCCATATACAGGGTTTTCAGCTGAAAACGCTCTCTTTTTCCTGTTCAACCGCCAGCGGTAAGATCGTAAAAGTGGTCTCGCGTATTGATTTTATTAATTCATTTTATAAGTCGGTACGGATTTTAAAAAAAATAGTATATACGGTTTTTAAATTCGCTTTAATGTAAAGAGAAAAGTTCTCTAGAAGTCGCGTTGACCGTAGACAAAAAGAAAAATTAAATCCGAATACGCAAACAAAACTAAAATTTTTAAACAAAGTTTCGAGATTGGAGCAGAACATCATTTGGAGCTGGAGAAGGGTATTGCAAAGAAAATTATTAGTATGCATATCTTGGTCAAAAATTAACTTGGAAGGAAATAGTAATAAAGAAAGAAAAAGCAAAGTAAGAAAGTTTTTTTTCTCGAAAACATCTAATGTCCAAAAGAAAAAAAAAATATTTAACTCTCATAGCTGCCAGGATTGTGAATGGTAAGGATCTGTAGTGTGGCTAATCACTCAACGTGATTTTGTTGTTGTTATCTTTTTTTTTGATGTAGTTCAATTTTTTTTGGTAATTGAATTAGTCAGTTCGTTAGTGTGCACAATTTTTTTCTACTTGTGTAGACTCACTAGTGTTACCCTTCTTTCTTGAATCCCGCGGCAATGGCTGAAACTCCGGGCTGGACAAAGAGCGAGGTGCACACGGTGGGGTAACACTGAGAAGGTGGATGTCTGTAGAGGAGCTTTCTAAGCTACACAGGAGGGATCCATTACAAAAAATGACGCCCAACGTGGGGCCCACTGAACGTGGGAGCTCCGAAGTTTTTCTTGATATTTATGTAAACTTTTTTAAAAAATTCACTTATACCATTTTTCACGGAATGCCTTTGTAGTTGTTCAGTGCATTTACAATTGTCCGTGAAAATATTTTGATGCTCGTTATACCTTCAGGGAATTACCATTTGCCTTATTGTATATTGGGATGCAGTTAAAATACAAACTTATTGTGCGTTTTATTGACCGATACAATTCAGGTGAAAGGTTCATTACTTGTAAACTTCGAACCAAAGTTCCATGTGTCAGATTTGTTGGAATCATATCTGAGAATAATACGGAATATGACCACAAGTCAAATTTTTTTTTTTCATTTAATTTTTCCTTCACACGCTATCCTTACCTTTACAATATTTATGCCTTCTTACAACTTTACGAAACCTTTGGACAGAAGAGAAATACATATCTTGTTATATCTTTTGTGGAGAGTAAACTAAAACAAAAATTATAAAAACAAATAAAATAAAGTAAATAATTTTTCTTAAAGATAGTGAAGATAGAAATTGTCAATATGTCGGTTCGCTACAGCCACGAAAACTTGCCTAGAAATTCCGGTCAGTTTTGTATACTCTGTCAGGAATATGTTAGGAAAAACTACGAAATTTTGCAAACCGCTTGTAGTCCCTTATTTCACCGTGCGTGTCTCTACTAAATTGGCTAAAAATAACCAAACTTGGCCACAGTGCAGAGCGACTTGCAGCTCTAAGCAATGTACAAACCCGAATACCTCCGTAATGGGTACCCGATCGAAAACTACGTCTCAAAGCGGAACGTCTACTAATGCAACCCATGCAACTGTACCACAAACTAGTAGTCATCAACAACAACAACAACAACAGCAGCAAAAAGAGATGCAACCTCCGCAACAGCAAACATCTTCGGAACACAATACCGGTAATCCATCAGAGACTGCAACTGCAGCCCCAGCAAGCACTGACCTTAATGAAAGCCGCATTCGAAGCATAGTTATCGCTGTCGTATCTGCTAGGCAAGTTCAGCATTAGAAGAGTTCGAAAGTAGGGTATCTCAACTTATTGAAGATAGGATTCAAAGCTCGCTAGCTAGCGTTCTTAGTAGATTTCATACACCCATAGACCCAAACAACAATGAGGCTAGCATTCCGCCTCAGCAACCCGATAATGTTAATTGGCCGCAGGACAGACCCAGTTTCTTAAATGAGCCCGTCTTACATCCTAGGAACGATCATTTCAGGCTAAGTGATATGTCTAGTGTGACTCACGCTGGCAAAATATCCCAACTTATTTCCAGCTGGGACATCAAATATGACGGATCAAAAAAATTGGCAGTAAAAAACTTTATATACAGAATAGAATCCCAAGTTATAGATGCACTTGCTGGAAATTTTAATGTACTGTGTGAACATGCGCAAGTTCTGTTTATGAAGGAAGCGAAGGACTGGTACTGGCGATATCGCAGATCAGTTCAACGTGTCACTTGGCCAGGTCTATGTGAGGCCTTAAGAACCAACTTTGAGGAGCATAGAACAGACACCGATATAAAAGAAGCAATGAGAGCTAGAAGACAGGGAATCTCAGAAAGTTTCGATGAATACAAAAACCCTGTATTAAAGATAGCCGAAAGTTTACACAATCCCATAGCTGAGTCAGAGTTAGTGGAAATGTTGCAACGAGGTTTGCGTCCGAGAGTAAGGCAACAACCTTTGTACATAACGGTTAACTCTGTGGCACAACTACGCAGGTTGTGTTTGAAAGGCGAGACACTATTGCAAGAGATTGCGAAAACCAACTTACCAAGCCGAACCGAAAGCAATACAAAAACAAATTTCCATAAAAGACAAATAAGCGAATTGGAGTTTGAAGATGAATTTGTTATTGATGATAAGATGCCTCCTGTTATAGAGGTTGATGAAGTGGCAGCTATTAAGAAAACTGATTCCAAAAATATGTGCTGGAATTGCAGGCAAGAAAGCCACCGGTTTTTTGACTGCGTTGCAGCACGTACAATATTTTGCTACGGTTGTGGGCTGGTAGGAATTTATAAACCGACTTGTAAGGTTTGCAATTCGAAAAACTCGAACGCGAGCGTACCATATAAAAAAGATAGTATAGAAGAAGAAATTCCTAAATTTAATGAAAATGTACCTATTAAAGATTTGTTTAAAATTACGCCATATGATGAACGTCTAAAAATGTATAATGAAAAAAGGAAGGTAATCTTTGAAAGTAGCGATAGGCAAGGTAGAAATATACCTACACTGCGTATGATTGATTTCTGGAAGAAGGTTAAAAACGAAAGTAGACAGGTTTCTGATTTAGTATGTACAATAACGAAGAAAGAAAATGATTTAAGGCCATATGCCGAAGTATTTATTGAAGCCAGAAAACATCTTGGATTGTTAGACAGTGGAGCGCAGGTTTCCTGTTTAGGGGGCAACTTGGCCAAAGATATTTGTGAGCAATACAAATTTTCCACTCACGCTGCTTCAATAAGCACAGCAGATGGTCGTAAGCAGGTAGTATACGGTACAATTTCACTACCTGTAACTTTCAAATGGGACACACAAATGGTATTAAATTTTATGTTGTACAAAGTATAGCTCAAGATTTAATACTTGGTGTTGATTTCTGGAGAGTTTTTGAAATATCACCACACCTTATCGCTCAAATAGATATTGATAGTGCAACAGAAGAACATGACAGTGGAAATAAACATTCCCTCACAGAGCAACAGGAAATTAAACTGAATAACGTAATTAATCTTTTTCCATCGTACGAAAAGGAAGGGCTAGGAAAAACTTCCTTAATTGAGCATTCTATTGAAATTGAAGGAAACGTTAAACCCATTAAACAAAGATATTTCCCGATTTCACCTGCAACTGAAAAGCTTGTGCATAACGAAATTGATGAAATTCTCAAGCTAGGGGTAATCGAAGAAGCATCAAATAGCCCATGGGCGAATCCAATAGTGTTAGTACGAAAGCCAACAAAAGTTAGGTTGTGTCTCGATGCGAGAAAGATAAATAGTGTGACGGTGAAGGATGCGTATCCCTTACCGCATATCGAAGGAATACTAAGTAGATTACCGAAGGCCGAGTTCATCTCATCGCTTGATTTGAGACGCGCGTTCTGGCAAATACCCTTGGCCGAAAAGTCTCGTGATTTCACATGTTTTACCGTCCCAAATAAGCCTTTATACAGGTATCGGGTAATGCCATTTGGCCTGTGTAATGCACCTAAAGTGCTATGTCGGCTAATGGATCATGTGATACCAGCTAACTTGAAAGGTGAAGTTTTTGTATATTTGGATGATCTCCTTATTATTTCAAATAGCTTTGAAAGACACTTGTCTGTATTGGCTGAAGTTGCATACCAGCTGCGAAGAGCTGGTCTTACTATCAATGTTCAGAAAGGCAAATTTTGCATACGCGAACTAAAATATCTAGGATTCGTAGTAGGAAATGGTACTCTTTGTACGTATACAAAAAAAGTATCATCGATGGTCAACTTCTCAGCGCCAAAAACTGTGAAACAACTAAGAAGATTGCTTGGTATGGCGGGATGGTATCGTCGCTTTGTTGACAATTTCGCAACGCTTACCACACCACTAACAAATCTTCTCAAGAAAAGCCGCGGATTTCACTGGACTGAAGACGCGCAAATAGCTTTTGAGAAACTGAAGGAAAAGCTACTAAGCGCTCCAGTGTTAGCAAATCCGGATCACAAAAAGCCGTTTCTAATACAGTGCGACGCCAGTAAGCAAGGTGTATGCGCAGTACTTGCTCAAGTAAACGACCAAGGTAAGGAAATGCCGATTTCATATTTTTCGAAAAAGCTTAATAAAGCCCAATATAATTATAGTGTAAGGGAGTTCGAGTGCTTAGCTGCAATTTTGGCAATAAAAAAGTTTCGACCCTACGTAGAAGGCCAAGAATTCACGGCAATTACTGATCACGCAAGCCTCAAATGGTTAATGCGACAGACTGACCTTAGTGGAAGATTGGCCAGATGGTCGATAAAATTACAGGGTTATAAATTCCAAATTGTGGATAGGCGAGGAACTCAAAATATTGTACCAGCCTGTTTATCCAGGCAGGACTTTGATGAAATTTCTGAACTCGTGTTTCATCCAATTATTGATATGCAGTCGAGCGAATTTGAGTCGGATGATTATCAGAAACTGAAGGCTTATATACGGGAAAATCAAGCGCGTTTGCTAGATGTGGAAATCACCGAAGGGAGAATATATAAGAGAACAGAACATCTAGATGGGAATGAAGAAAGAGAAAAGTTTAATTGGAAGTTATGGGTACCGAAAGAATTGACTCTGAAGGCCATTGAAAGTGCTCATAAGCCATCCAACAAAGTTCATGGTGGGATAGCAAAAACTTTAGGTAGACTCCAGCTAAACTTGTATTGGCCAGAAATGGTTAAAGATGTAAAGAGATTTATAGCCAATTTCGATGTTTGTCATCAAACTAAATCACCCAATATTGTCCTTCGACCACCGATGACAAACAAATTTCACGTTCAGCGTCCATTCGAAGAGATATATATAGATTTGTTAGGTCCATATCCCAGATCGAAGGGAGGTTATATTGGCATGTTAATCGTAGTTGATCACATGACATAATTTCCGTGTTAAAGCCACTAAGAAAATTTATTTCTACGGCTATAATTAAATATTTAAGGGAAAGCGTATTTACCATTTTTGGAACTCCAGAAGTTGTTATAAGTGACAATGGAAAACAATTTAAATGTACGCAATTTAAAAATTTTCTGGATGAACGCAATGTTAAACATGTATTTACGGCGGTGTATAGTCCACAAGCGAAAAGTAGCTAAAGAGTAAATCGTTCTATTGTTACTGCCATTCGAATATATGTTATGAGAAAGTAAGAAAGAGTGAAAGAAGACGGACGTATTTTTATTTGATCCGTATCAGTTTTTATTTTCATGCGCAATTGAACTTTTAATTTTTAATCTAATTGTTAAATAAACTCGTTGATGAGCAAAAAATATAAATTCCAAATTGGAAATTGTGAAGACAGTGACTTTATCAACAAATTTTTATGAAAAAGTGGTGGCGGATTAGGCAAAATGCCCCCGTCTGAATGCAAAGAATGCATGATAAAATTAGTGCAAATAGACGATGCGATTTCATGTTCGGGTGGCTGTGGATCTTTTTTCTGCATAAAATGCAGCAACATGAAAAGACAAGAAATTAAACTGTTGAGTGAGAATGCTAATTTAAAGTGGTTTTGCAATCAATGCTCGGTATGTGTTACCAATACCAAATTTATTGAAATAAAACATTTGATACAAAGTTGCGATCAAAAGAGAATCGGAAAGACAGAAATGAAAGATATAATTGAAGAAGCATTATTTCACAAAATAAAGCAGTTGAAAGTTAGTCTGATGACTGATTTTAATTCACTGCTTGAACATAATGTAGAAATTAAAATTACTCAAATGAGAAAAGATATAATGTCTGAGTTATGACAAACATTAGAAAATAATAGTGAAAAGTTAAATGAAGTTTTGGCGGGTACCAGCCTAAACAACAACACAAACGTAAACAAAAAAATTACATATGCACAAGCAGCCTCACAAAGTGAAAATAGGATTGTTATTAAACCGAAAGACAAAGCAAAGAAAAATAAACATACCAAAATAGCGCTTAAAACAGTCATAGAGCCAACCGAATGTCATGTCACAGCAGTAAAAGAGATCAAAAACGGAGGGATAGTAGTTCAATGCAAGAATAAGGAATCATGCGAACTATTGCAGAAAAAGATAGCGGAACAAATTGGGAATGAATACGATATGGAAAAAACAAAAGATAAGAGAGAGATAAAAAAAATATTTAAAGTTATTGGTTTAACTGGGAGGCTTAGCAGTGAGCGATTGATAGAATGTATTACAAAACAAAATAGGGGGACTCATGAAAGCATATAAACTTATAAGGTGTAAAATTATATCCATTTACACACGGGGTTATATGAACGCACCTAGTAATATTCTTGATAAACTTGATTGTTTATCAGCTGTATTATTGCCAAACAAAAGTTTTTTGATTGTTATACAAATTAAAAAATGCCAAGACTAAGTG
This sequence comes from Eurosta solidaginis, assembly GCF_040869045.1. Taxonomy (NCBI): domain Eukaryota; kingdom Metazoa; phylum Arthropoda; class Insecta; order Diptera; family Tephritidae; genus Eurosta; species Eurosta solidaginis. The sequence continues at coordinate 107,811,704 of NC_090322.1, read as the reverse complement.
AAAAATCAAAACTAAAATGCCTTTACTTGCTGATTTTGGAGATTTCTGATGAAATTGCCTGCTGCAATGTCTGCAAGGTTGCATTCCTTTGAGTTTACCGCGTTTACACAATGAAATGTGCGCGTAAATTTATACAAATTGTGTAAATGATTTTTCATACAAAATTTGACAGCTCGTTTACGCACTAGATAAATTTATACGTTTACACACTTTATAAGGCATTTATACGGTTACATGAGTCCCCGTAATACCATATGTGAAGGTAAACATTTCAAAATTGTAAAGGTTTTTGAGAATTTCAGTCGAAGAGAAGAATGTTTCAATGCTCTTGTTGAAACATATAGAAACATACGACAATATTATTAAACAAAAGAGAATTAATGTAGAATGGGACTCTTGCATAATTACTGATTACGAAAGAGTATTTAGATGCTTTAAATGCGTGGGATTTTATCACAAGGCGGTTGAATGTATCAATAATGCTTGAAACACAATGCCGAGCGACAACGATATACGCCGCGTCGGGCGATGACATTTTTGAAATTACGCCCAGACATTTCGTCTACTGAAAACACAATGACGGGCGAAATTGATACTGTTTATTCAAAGTGGCCATTATTTAGAAATAAAGATGAAAAAAATGAAAACTTTTTTAATTCTCTGCTTTAGCACTTGACTGCTAAAACACGCCCAAAATGTTGAGAAATTAACAAAACAAAACAAAAATGTTAAGAAATTAAATTAAAAATTATATGTAAAGAAAAAAAAATGTGTTTTTGGATATTATGTTTTCTTTTTTTATACTTAAAAAATTGAACAGCAGCAACCCTTGGGATGTTTGTCGTCATCGCCCGGCGCCGACGATAGAAATAAATCTTCCGTCGCAAAATGACGTCGCGTAAATTTCGCTCTTGGCGTTCATTGTGTTCACGTTCATGTAATTATGGGGATTCTATTTTTGACAAGGCGATGTTCGTCGCGTTTATTTCGCGTCGTCAGGGCATTGTGTTTCAAGCTTAAAAAAGCTTGTAGTAGATGTGGAGGCAATCACGATTTCAGAGACTGTGTATCTAATGTATATAATTGTGTAAACTGTTGTGAGCTAGTCCAGAAAAAGTTGATAGAGACTGGTGTACATGCTGCGTTTAGCAAGGAATGCCCAGCATATCAAAGATATATTCAAGTTAAAACCAAAACTAGAAAGTAGCAATCAAGTAGTACCAATTTAGTTTGTCTATATCTCAATATAAATAGTATTTTAGGCAACGAATTAGAATTGGAAAGACTAATTGAAATAAAAAATCCAGCTGTAATACTGTGTGCTGAAACATGTACCACAAATTTAATAACGAATCAGAAGGTGAGCATACAAACTTATAACCTAGTCAGATGTGATTCACATAGTAGGCATTCTGCTGGTGTTCTGGTGTATGTGCATGAATCCATCGAATATAGCATTAAGTATAATAAAGCAATAGCTAAAAACATGTGGTGTATTTTTATTAAATTGAAGCATTTTAATCCAAAGTGGCAAATCGGTGTGGTTTATCACTCACCGAGCACAAGCGATGCAGATTTCATAAACTACTTACGTACCGTCTTAGGTAGTACTAGTGAGCTGTCTATTAATAATATTCTTGTAGGTGATTTTAATATTAACTTAAATAATATGTCAACGTATAGCATACAACTAGTTGAACTTTTTAAATCATACTGTATATATAACCGAGGTATCCAAAACAAAAATTGATTTACTTTTTTCGAATACTAAAGACATAGTGTGTGAAAAGAGAGAGTTTGAGATAAAAATAAACCCTAAATTTAGAATGTGGAGCTCTATAAAAATTACGTCATGGGAGTACTATAATATTGAATCACTCACAAATCAATTGCGCATATGTGATTTTAGCAATTTTGACAGAGTTAGTTTGGATAATAAAGTTTCTATTATTAATACCAATATTTTGAGTGTTATGCAAAATCTAACTTATGAAAAAGTAGTTCAATTAAAATAAATGAATAAATGGTATGACAATGAGTTAGCCAATATGAATAAATATAAATTTGAACTGTATAAACTGGCGCAAACTTCAGGAAAATGGGATGAGTACAGAAACATAAAAAAAAAATACAAAAAGTGCTTGTAAAAATTAAAAAGTCAAACATTTGGAACATAAAATAAATAGTAATAGCCATGATAGTAAAATGATGTAGAAACATTTGAAACAGGCAATAAGTATGGGAAAGGAAACTTCATCAATAAAGAAAATAGTAATCAATGGTTTAATATATGATAATGAATCGGAAATTGCCAAAAATTTAAATAAATATTTTGTAGATAGCATCCAAGACATTTGTAGTAATATAAAAGTATTTGATAGAGCAGCCAATATACCTAGTCTAACTAATTGTGTCTTTAAATTTGACCAAGTTAGCACGGATGACGTATTAAAAATTGTCAGTAAATTTAAAGTCAAAGGAGGTGGAAAAAAATTGTTATCAGATGGTGTTGTGAAAGACGCAATACCCTATTTAGAAAAAGTATCATCGATCGTCAACTTCTCAGCGCCAAAAACTGTGAAACAACTAAGAATATTTCTTGGTATGGCGGGATGGTATCGTCGCTTTGTTGACAATTTCGCAACGCTTACCACACCACTAACAAATCTTCTCAAGAAAAGCCGCGGATTTCACTGGACTGAAGACGCGCAAATAGCTTTTGAGAAACTGAAGGAAAAGCAACTAAGCGCTCCAGTGTTAGCAAATCCGGATCACAAAAAGCCGTTTCTAATACAGTGCGACGCCAGTAAGCAAGGTGTAGGCGCAGTACTTGCTCAAGTAAACGACCAAGGTGAAGAAATGCCGATTTCATATTTTTCGAAAAAGCTTAATAAAGCCCAATCTAATTATAGTTTAACGGAGTTCGAGTGCTTAGCTGCAATTTTGGCAATAAAAAAGTTTCGACCCTACGTAGAAGGCCAAGAATTCACGGCAATTACTGATCACGCAAGCCTCAAATGGTTAATGCGACAGACTGACCTTAGTGGAAGATTGGCCAGATGGTCGATAAAATTACAGGGTTATAAATTCCAAATTGTGCACAGGCGAGGAACTCAAAATATTGTACCAGACTGTTTATCCAGGCAGGACTTTGATGAAATTTCTGAACTCGTGTTTCATCCAATTATTGATATGCAGTCGAGCGAATTTGAGTCTGATGATTATCAGAAACTGAAGGCTTATATACGGGAAAATCAAGCGCGTTTGCTAGATGTGGAAATCACCGAAGGGAAAATACATAAGAGAACAGAACATCTAGACGGGAATGAAGAAAGAGAAAAGTTTAATTGGAAGTTATGGGTACCGAAAGAATTGACTCTGAAGGCCATTGAAAGTGCGCATAAGCCATCAAACAAAGTTCATGGTGGGATAGCAAAAACTTTAGGTAGACTCCAGCTAAACTTGTATTGGCCAGAAATGGTTCAAGATGTAAGGAGATTTATAGCCAGTTTCAATGTTTGTCATCAAACTAAATCACCCAATATTGTTCTTCGACCACCGATGACAAACAAATTTCACGTTCAGCGTCCATTCGAAGAGATATATATAGATTTGTTAGGTCGATATCCCAGATCGAATGAAGGTAATATTGGCATGTTAATCGTAGTTGATCACATGACAAAATTTCCGTGTTAAAGCCACTAAGAAAACTTATTTCTACGGCTATTTTAAATATTTAAGAGAAAGCGTATTAACTGACAATGGAAAACTATTTAAATGTACGCAATTTAAAAATTGTCTGGATGTACTCAATGTTAAACATGTATTTACCGCGGTGTATAGTCCACAAGCCAATGCTAGCGAAAGAGTAAATCGTTCTATTGTTACTGCCATTCGAATATATGTTATGAGAAAGTAAGAAAGAGTGAAAGAAGACGGACGTATTTTTATTTGATCCGTATCAGTTTTTTATTTTAATGCGCAATTGAACTTTTAATTTTTAATCTAATTGTTAAATAAACTCGTTCATGAGCAAAAAATATAAATTCCAAATTGGAAATTGTGAAGACAGTGACTTTATCAACAAATTTTTATGAAAAAGTGGTGGCGGATTAGGCAAAATGCCCCCGTCTGAATGCAAAGAATGCATGATAAAATTAGTGCAAATAGACGATGCGATTTCATGTTCGGGTCGCTGTGGATCTTTTTTCTGCATAAAATGCAGCCACATGAAAAGACAAGAAATTAAACTATTGAGTGAGAATGCTGATTTAAAGTGGTTTTGCAATCAATGCTCGGTATGTGATACCAATACCAAATTTATTGAAATAAAACATTTGATACAAAGTTGCGATCAAAAGAGAATCGGAAAGACAGAAATGAACGATATAATTGAAGAAGCATTATTTCACAAAATACAGCAGTTGAAAGTTAGTCTGATGACTGATTTTAATTCACTGCTTGAACATAATGTAGAAATTAAAATTACTCAAATGAGAAAAGATATAATGTCTGAGTTATCACAAACATTAGAAAATAATAGTGAAAAGTTAAATGAAGGTTTGGCGGGTACCAGCCTAAACAACAACACAAATGTAAACAAAAAAATTACATATGCACAAGCAGCTTCACAAAGTGAAAATAGGATTGTTATTAAACCGAAAGACAAAGCAAAGAAAAAAAACACACCAAAATAGCGCTTAAAACAGTCATAGAGCCAACCGAATGTCATGTCACAGCAGTAAAAGAGATCAACAACGGAGGGATAGTAGTTCAATGCAAGAATAAGGAATCATGCGAACTATTGCAGAAAAAGATAGCGGAACAAATTGGGAATGAATACGATATGGAAAAAACAAAAGATAAGAGAGAGATAAAAAAAATATTTAAAGAAATTGGTTTTATCTGTACCGGCTCGAGGTCAATATATTTAGTAATAAAAACACCAGTTTTTATATTTTTATTCGGATATATATCGGTTACACGTCGGTAACCGTCTTCAAGGGACTATACAAAACAATGTAAAAACAAATTTTCATACATGTAATGTGTTATATTTTATAAACATACATACATTTTTGAGTTAAACGTCCGTTGGCGTTGGCGTGGAGTTTTGTACTGTCGATTTTGTTGTGAGTAAGTGTCTGTGCAAGTGAGCGACGTTGATCGTGTCTGTTTTGAAGTTTAGTCGTATGTCAGGTGGTGTATGTATTATGTGTAACATTTCCAGTGTTAATCTCTTTCTATAGTGATTTTGTTGTTGTAATACCGACGCTTTCTCAAAGTTTGGACAGTGGCCACTAGATCCACAGTGGGCCGTTAGTGCAAGTTTTTTGTTATTTAAATTATGACAATGTTTCATGTCCGATTTGTGCTGTGCTATTCTCGTTTTTAACTTCGATTTGGTGGTGCCTACGAAAATACTTCTGCATGCTTCGTAGTTGTTGCCATTGCACGGAATTTTGTAAATGACGTTGCTTTTTTTCCATAGGAGGTATTATGGACTTGGTTTTATTGAACATGGTTTTGAGTGTGTTGCAGTGTTTATGGGCTATTTTAAATTGTTTATTATTGTAACAGTTGGACTTGATTAGACGCTCTGATAGTTGAGGTACGTAGATTACCGATTTAAACGTTTTTAGTGATGCGGATTTTTCTAGATTACCTGCAAACATCGATCTTCTTATTAATGTCCTTATAATATTTTCAGGAAAATCATTTAGTTTGAGTAGCGAACAAATTTCTTGTCTAATTTCTTGATGATAGACATCGTCTGATATCTGTAGCATGCGTCGTATACAGCTCATTGCTGTATTCATAATCATACTCTTCGGGTGTTTAGAGTAAAAATTTATTAGTCGCCCTGACGCAGTTGGTTTCTTATACCATATAAGTTTTAACTGGCTATCTCTTTTTATAACCATAGAGTCTAAATAAGGTAGTTTACCTTCTTCTTCCTGTTCTATGGTGAACTTTATGTTTTTATGAAAAGTGTTCAGCGCGTTCAGGGTATTCTGTATTTCATCATGTTTTACAATTGCGAAAAAATCATCCACATATTTTTTCATAATTCTTGGTTTATGCACTAATTTTTCAATCGTATTGTTCAAAAGTTCTTCCATTATAATGTCCGCGATAACGGGAGATGCCGGCGATCCCATGGGCATACCTTTTAATTGTGTCTAAACCGTGTCATTGAATTTAAAGTATCTGTTTTCTTCGATACAAAACTTTAATATGTCCATAAATAGTTGTTTGGGCATATTAGTATGTTCTTTTATAATCGTCCATTTATTACGTATGATGTCAAGTGCTATTTGTGTTGGTATACTTGGAAACAATGAAACCACGTCAAAGGAGATGAGTCTTTCATCTTCGCAAATGAAGGTATTATTGATTCTATCTTTAAATTCAAGTGTGTTCTTAACGTTGTATTTGGAGTCAGCCGTGATATTTTTTAAAATATTTATTAGAAATTGGCATAGACCATATGATGGAGAGTTAAAAGCTGAGCAAATCGGCCTGAGAGGAAGTTCTTTCTTGTGGATTTTCGGTAGCCCATAAATCCTGGGCGGTAGTGCCGTCGTTGTCGAGAGTTTGCCTTTTTCCGCCTTCGTGATACATCCCATTCTATATAGTTTTTCCACTAAATTGTTGTTCTTCGTTTGTAGCGTTGAGGTGGGATCTTTTCTATTCACTCTGTAAGTCGTCAAGTCATTGAGAATCTCGCTCATTTTATTGTTGTAATCGTCTATCTCCATGGCTACGGTTTTGTTTCCTTTGTCAGATGATAAAATTCGTATGTGGTTGTTTTTACTAAGAAATTTCCGCGTCCGCTCTACAGTATCTAATATTGCACGGTCCATTGCACTTTCCCTTTTAGCTGTTACATGATTTTTTACCAGTAACGATAATTTTGTGCGCGCTTCTTCTTGTTTTTCTTTGTCAGTAAGAGTTTGTATTAATTCCTCTCCATCAGCAATATATTGGAAAAGAGGGAATCGTTGGCTCTCAATCGGCAGCCCGAACTTCGGTCCCTTTGCTAATAGCGCTTGTATATCTTGCGGAATATCTACCTTTGTCTTGTTGACAAACCAATCCTCGTGGTTGTTGTTGGTAAGTATTTTGTTTCGTTTATTGCGAAGCTTTTCATATTTTAGTTGTTGCCGTTGGTTTAGAGCTATTATCAATTTACCTGCTACATTATCTTCCTTTTCCACAAATTCTTTGAAGTCTTCTGCGCTTAGCCGTTTCTCTATTTGTGTTCGTATTTCTTGAATTTGTTTATCTTTCCTCTTTAATATGTTGTGTTTGTGTTTGATGAGTAGATTTAAGATTTAAGATTGTGATATAGTAAAGATAAGTATGTCTGTCTAAAGTTCTGTCTATGTTTGGATGTATGTATCGGTCAAATACAAATAATTTGTTACACTTAGATGAATTTTTAATAAAATTTGGGATGATTTTTGATTTTCTGCATTTTAACAAGAACTTAATGCTAGACCTAAGTTTTACCTTTTTTTTTTGAAATAGCTTGAAATTTGTTGATCATCGTTTTTGTGTTTATGTTGTTATCCTTTATTTTTGCATACCCCATGTTTGTTGTTGTATGTGTACGGCGTGCCTTCCGTTTTTCAAATAATATTCGTTTTTGGCGACCTTTTTATTTAAAGAAATTGGTTTTATCTGTACCGGCTCGAGGTCAGTATATTTAGTAATAAAAACACCAGTTTTTATTTTTTTATTCCGATATATTTCGGTTACACGTCGGTAACCGTCTTCAAGGGACTATACAAAACAATGTAAAAACAAATTTTCATACATGTAACATGTCATATTTTATAAACATACATACATTTTTGAGTTAAACGTCCGTTCGCGTTGGCGCGGAGTTTTGTACTGTCGATTTTGTTGTGAGTAAGTGTCTGTACAAGTGAGCGACGTTGATCGTGTCTGTTTTGAAGTTTAGTCGTATGTCAGGTGGTGTATGTATTATGTGTAACATTTCCAGTGTTAATCTCTTTCTATAGTGATTTTGTTGTTGTAATACCGACGCTTTCTCAAAGTTTGGATAGTGGCCACTACCGCCCAGGATTTATGGGCTACCGAAAATCCACAAGAAAGGACTTCCTCTCAGGCCGATTTGCTCAGCTTTTAACTCTCCATCATATGGTCTATGCCAATTTCTAATAAATATTTTAAAAAATATCACGGCTGACTCCAAATACAACGTTAAGAACACACTTGAATTTAAAGATAGAATCAATAATACGTTCATTTGCGAAGATGAAAGACTCATCTCCTTTGACGTGGTTTCATTGTTTCCAAGTATACCAACACAAATGGCACTTGACATCATACGTAATAAATGGACGATTATAAAAGAACATACTAATATGCCCAAACAACTATTTATGGACATATTAAAGTTTTGTATCGAAGAAAACAGATACTTTAAATTCAATGACACGGTTTATACACAATTAAAAGGTATGCCCATGGGATCGCCGGCATCTCCCGTTATCGCGGACATTATAATGGAAGAACTTTTGAACAATACGATTGAAAAATTAGTGCATAAACCAAGAATTATGACAAAATATGTGGATGATTTATTCGCAATTGTAAAACATGATGAAATACAGAATACCCTGAACGCGCTGAACACTTTTCATAAAAACATAAAGTTCACCATAGAACAGGAAGAAGAAGGAAAACTACCTTATTTAGACTCTATGGTTATAAAAAGAGATAGCCAGTTAAAACTTATATGGTATAAGAAACCAACTGCGTCAGGGCGACTAATAAATGTTTACTCTAAACATCCGAAGAGTATGATTATGAATACAGCAATGAGCTGTATACGACGCATGCTACAGATATCAGACGATGTCTATCATCAAGAAATTAGACAAGAAATTTTTTCGCTACTCAAACTAAATGATTTTCCTGAAAATATTATAAGGACATTAATAAGAAGATCGATGTTTGCAGGTAATCTAGAAAAATCCGCATCACCAAAAACGTTTAAATCGGTAATCTACATACCTCAACTATCAGAGCGTCTAATCAAGTCCAACTGTTACAATAACAAACAATTTCAAATAGCCCATAAACCCTGCAACACACTCAAAAGCATGTTCAATAAAACCAAGTCCATAATACCTCCTATGGAAAAAAGCAACGTCATTTACAACAACAAAATCACTATAGAAAGAGATTAACACTGGAAATGTTAAACATAATACATACACCACCTGACATACGACTAAACTTCAAAACAGACACGATCAACGTCGCTCACTTGTACAGACACTTACTCACAACAAAATCGACAGTACAAAACTCCACGCCAACGCGAACGGACGTTTAACTCAAAAATGTATGTATGTTTATAAAATATGACATGTTACATGTATGAAAATTTGTTTTTACATTGTTTTGTATAGTCCCTTGAAGACGGTTACCGACGTGTAACCGAAATATATCGGAATAAAAAAATAAAAACTGGTGTTTTTATTACTAAATATATTGACCTCTAGCCGGTACAGATAAAACCAATTTCTTTAAATAAAAAGGTCGCCAAAAACGAATATTATTTGAAAAACGGAAGGCACGCCGTACACATACAACAACAACCATGGGGTATGCAAAAATAAAGGATAACAACATAAACACAAAAACGATGATCAACAAATTTCAAGCTATTTCAAAAAAAATGGTAAAACTTAGGTCTAGCATTAAGTTCTTGTTAAAATGCAGAAAATCAAAAATCATCCCAAATTTTATTAAAACTTCATCTAAGTGTAACAAATTATTTGTATTTGACCGATACATACATCCAAACATAGACAGAACTTTAGACAGACATCCTTATCTTTACCATATCAAAATCTTAAATCTACTCATCAAACACAAACACAACATATTAAAGAGGAAAGATAAACAAATTCAAGAAATATGAACACAAATAGAGAAACGGCTAAGCGCAGAAGACTTCAAAGAATTTGTGGAAAAGGAAGATAATGTAGCAGGTAAATTGATAATAGCTCTAAACCAACGGCAACAACTAAAATATGAAAAGCTTCGCAATAAACGAAACAAAATACTTACCAACAACAACCACGAGGATTGGTTTGTCAACAAGACAAAGGTAGATATTCGGCAAGATATACAAGCGCTATTAGCAAAGGGACCGAAGTTCGGGCTGCCGATTGAGAGCCAACGATTCCCTCTTTTCCAATATATTGCTGATGGAGAGGAATTAATACAAACTCTTACTGACAAAGAAAAACAAGAAGAAGCGCGCACAAAATTATCGTTACTGGTAAAAAATCATGTAACAGCTAAAAGGGAAAGTGCAATAGACCGTGCAATATTAGATACTGTAGAGCGGACGCGGAAATTTCTTAGTAAAAACAACCACATACGAATTTTATCATCTGACAAAGGAAACAAAACCGTAGCCATGGAGATAGACGATTACAACAATAAAATCAGCGAGATTCTCAATGACTTGACGACTTACAGAGTGAATAGAAAAGATCCCACCTCAACGCTACAAGCGAAGAACAACAATTTAGTGGAAAAACTATATAGAATGGGATGTATCACGAAGGCGGAAAAAGATAAAACTCTCGACAACGACGGCACTACCGCCCAGGATTTATGGGCTACCGAAAATCCACAAGAAAGAACTTCCTCTCAGGCCGATTTGCTCAGCTTTTAACTCTCCATCATATGGTCTATGCCAATTTCTAATAAATATTTTAAAAAATATCACGGCTGACTCCAAATACAACGTTAAGAACACTCTTGAATTTAAAGATAGAATCAATAATACCTTCATTTGCGAAGATGAAAGACTCATCTCCTTTGACGTGGTTTCATTGTTTCCAAGTATACCAACACAAATAGCACTTGACATCATACGTAATAAATGGACGATTATAAAAGAACATACTAATATGCCCAAACAACTATTTAAGGACATATTAAAGTTTTGTATCGAAGAAAACAGATACTTTAAATTCAATGACACGGTTTAGACACAATTAAAAGGTATGTCCATGGGATCGCCGGCATCTCCCGTTATCGCGGACATTATAATGGAAGAACTTTTGAACAATACGATTGAAAAATTAGTGCATAAACCAAGAATTATGACAAAATATGTGGATGATTTTTTCGCAATTGTAAAACATGATGAAATACAGAATACCCTGAACGCGCTGAACACTTTTCATAAAAACATAAAGTTCACCATAGAACAGGAAGAAGAAGGAAAACTACCTTATTTAGACTCTATGGTTATAAAAAGAGATAGCCAGTTAAAACTTATATGGTATAAGAAACCAACTGCGTCAGGGCGACTAATAAATTTTTACTCTAAACACCCGAAGAGTATGATTATGAATACAGCAATGAGCTGTATACGACGCATGCTACAGATATCAGACGATGTCTATCATCAAGAAATTAGACAAGAAATTTGTTCGCTACTCAAACTAAATGATTTTCCTGAAAATATTATAAGGACATTAATAAGAAGATCGATGTTTGCAGGTAATCTAGAAAAATCCGCATCACCAAAAACGTTTAAATCGGTAATCTACGTACCTCAACTATCAGAGCGTCTAATCAAGTCCAACTGTTACAATAATAAACAATTTAAAATAGCCCATAAACACTGCAACACACTCAAAACCATGTTCAATAAAACCAAGTCCATAATACCTCCTATGGAAAAAAAGCAACGTCATTTACAAAATTCCGTGCAATGGCAACAACTACGAAGCATGCAGAAGTATTTTCGTAGGCACCACCAAATCGAAGTTAAAAACGAGAATAGCACAGCACAAATCGGACATGAAACATTGTCATAATTTAAATAACAAAAAAACTGCACTAACGGCCCACTGTGGATCTAGTGGCCACTGTCCAAACTTTGAGAAAGCGTCGGTATTACAACAACAAAATCACTATAGAAAGAGATTAGCACTGGAAATGTTACACATAATACATACACCACCTGACATACGACTAAACTTCAAAACAGACACGATCAACGTCGCTCACTTGTACAGACACTTACTCACAACAAAATCGACAGTACAAAACTCCACGCCAACGCGAACGGACGTTTAACTCAAAAATGTATGTATGTTTATAAAATATGACACATTACATGTATGAAAATTTGTTTTTACATTGTTTTGTAGTGGCCACTGTCCAAACTTTGAGAAAGCGTCGGTATTACAAAACCAAAATCACTATAGAAAGAGATTAACACTGGAAATGTTACACATAATACATACACCACCTGACATACGACTAAACTTCAAAACAGACACGATCAACGGCGCTCACTTGTACAGACACTTACTCACAACAAAATCGACAGTACAAAACTCCACGCCAACGCGAACGGACGTTTAACTCAAAAATGTATGTATGTTTATAAAATATGACATATTACATGTATGAAAATTTGTTTTTACATTGTTTTGTATAGTCCCTTGAAGACGGTTACCGGCGTGTAACCGAAATATATCGGAATAAAAAAATAAAAACTGGTGTTTTTATTACTAAATATATTGACCTCGAGCCGGTACAGATAAAACCAATTTCTTTAAATAAAAAGGTCGCCAAAAATGAATATTAAAAATATTTAAAGTTATTGGTTTAACTGAGAGGCTTAGCAGTGAGCGATTGATAGAATGTATTACAAAACAAAATAGCATATGTGAGGGTAAACATTTCAAAGTTGTAAAGGTTTTTGAGAATTTCAGTCGAAGAGAAGAATGTTTCAATGCTCTTGTTGAAACATATAGAAACATACGACAATATTATTAAACAAAAGAGAATTAATGTAGAATGGGACTCTTGCATAATTACTGATTACGAAAGAGTATTTAGATGCTTTAAATGCGTGGGATTTAATCACAAGGCGGTTGAATGTATCAATAATGCTTGAAACACAATGCCGAGCGACGACGATATACGTCGCGTCGGGCGATGACATTTTTGAAATTACGCCCAGACATTTCGTTCTACTTAAAACACAATGACGGGCGAAATAGACGCTGTTTATTCAGAGTGGCCATTATTTAGAAATAAAGATGAAAAAAATGAAAACTTTTTCAATTCTCTGCTTTAGCACTTGACTGCTAAAACACGCCCAAAATGTTGAGAAATTAACAAAACAAAACAAAAATGTTAAGAAATTAAATTAAAAATTATATGTAAAGAAAAAAAAATTGTTTTTGGATATTATGTTTTCTTTTTTTATACTTAAAAAATTGAACAGCAGCAACTGTTGGGATGTTTGTCGTCATCGCCCGGCGCCGACGATAGATATAAATCTATCGTCGCAAAATGACGACGCGTAAATTTCGCTCTTGGCGTTCATTGTGTTCACGTTCATGTAGTTCTATTTTTGACAAGGCGATGTTCGTCGCGTTTATTTCGCGTCGTCAGGGCATTGTGTTTCAAGCTTAAAAAAGCTTGTAGTAGATGTGGTGGCAATCACGATTTCAGAGACTGTGTATCTAATGTATATAATTGTGTAAACTGTTGTGAGCTAGTCCAGAAAAAGTTGATAGAGTCTGATGTACACCATGCTGCGTTTAGCAAGGAATGTCCAGCATATCAAAGATATATTCAAGTTAAAACCAAAACTAGAAAGTAGCAATCAAGCAGTACCAATTTAACTTCTCTATATCTCAATATAAATAGTATTTTAGGCAACGAATTAGAATTGGAAAGACTAATTGAAATTAAAAATCCAGCTGTAATACTGTGTGCTGAAACATGTACCACAAATTTAAAAACCAATCAGAAGTTGAGCATACAAACTTATAACCTAGTCAGATGTGATTCACATAGTAGGCATACTGGTGGTGTTCTGGTGTATGTGCATGAATCCATCGAATATAGCATTAAGTATAATAAAGCAATAGCTCAAAACATGTGGTGTCATTTAATTAAATTGAAGCATTTTAATCCAAAGTGGCAAATCGGAGTGGTTTATCACTCACCGAGCACAAGCGATGCAGATTTCATAAACTACTTACGTACCGTCTTAGGTAGTACTAGTGAGCTGTCTGTTAATAACATTCTTTTAGGCGATTTTAATATTAACTTAAATAATATGTAGCATACAACTAGTTAAACTTTTTAAATCATACTGTATGTATCAAACAGTTGATTTTGATACTCGTATAACCGAGGTATCCAAAACAAAAATTGATTTACTTTTTTCGAATACTAAAGACATAGTGTGTGAAAAGTTAGACGATCACCAAATATCCGATCATGAAACAATACAATTTGAGATAAAAATAAACCCTAAATTTAGAATGAGGAGCCCTTAAAAAATTACGTCATGGGAGTACTATAATATTGAATCACTCACAAATCAATTGCACATATGTGATTTTAGCAATTTTGACAGAGTTAGTTTGGATAAAAAAGTGTCTATTATTAATACCAATATTTTGAGTGTCATGCAAAATCTAACTTATGAAAAATTAGTTCAATTAAAATTAATGAATAAATGGTATGACAATGAGTTAGCCAATATGAATAAATATAAATTTGAACTGTATAAACTGGCGCAAACTTCAGGAAAATGGGATGAGTACAGAAACATAAAAAAAAATACAAAAAGAGCCTGTGAAAATTAAAAAGTCAAACATATGGAACATAAAATCAATAGTAGTAGCCATGATAGTAAAATGATGTAGAAACATTTGAAACAGGCAATAAGTATGGGAAAGGAAACTTCATCAATAAAGAAAATAGTAATCAATGGTTTAATATATGATAATGAATCGGAAATTGCCAACAATTTAAATAAATATTTTGTAGATAGCATCCAAGACATTTGTAGTAATATAAAAGTATTTGATAGAGAAGCCAATATACCTAGTCTAACTAATTATGTCTTTAAATTTGACCAAGTTAGCACGGATGACGTATTAAAAATTTTCAGTAAATTTAAAGTCAAAGGAGGTGGAAAAAAATTGTTATCAGATGGTGTTGTGAAAGACGCAATACCCTATTTAGAAAAAGTATCATCGATCGTCAACTTCTCAGCGCCAAAAACTGTGAAACAACTAAGAAGATTTCTTGGTATGGCGGGATGGTATCGTCGCTTTGTTGACAATTTCGCAACGCTTACCACACCACTAACAAATCTTCTCAAGAAAAGCCGCGGATTTCACTGGACTGAAGACGCGCAAATAGCGTTTGAGAAACTGAAGGAAAAGCAACTAAGCGCTCCAGTGTTAGCAAATCCGGATCACAAAAAGTCGTTTCTAATACAGTGCGACGCCAGTAAGCAAGGTGTAGGCGCAGTACTTGCTCAAGTAAACGACCAAGTTGAGGAAATGCCGATTTCATATTTTTCGAAAAACCTTAATAAAGCCCAATCTAATTATAGTTTAACGGAGTTCGAGTGCTTAGCTGCAATTTTGGCAACACAAAAGTTTCGACCCTACGTAGAAGGCCAAGAATTCACGGCAATTACTGATCACGCAAGCCTCAAATGGTTAATGCGACAGACTGACCTTAGTGGAAGATTGGCCAGATGGTCGATAAAATTACAGGGTTATAAATTCCAAATTGTGCACAGGCGAGGAACTCAAAATATTGTACCAGACTGTTTATCCAGGCAGGACTTTGATGAAATTTCTGAACTCGTGTTTCATCCAATTATTGATATGCAGTCGAGCGAATTTGAGTCTGATGATTATCAGAAACTGAAGGCTTATATACGGGAAAATCAAGCGCGTTTGATAGATGTGGAAATCACCGAAGGGAAAATATATAAGAGAACAGAACATCTAGATGGGAATGAAGAAAGAGAAAAGTTTAATTGGAAGTTATGGGTACCGAAAGAATTGACTCTGAAGGCCATTGAAAGTGCTCATAAGCCATCAAATAAAGTTCATGGTGGGATAGCAAAAACTTTAGGTAGACTCCAGCTAAACTTGTATTGGCCAGAAATGGTTAAAGATGTAAAGAGATATAGCCAGTTTCGATGTTTGTCATCAAACTAAATCACCCAATATTGTTCTTCGACCACCGATGACAACCAAATTTCACGTTCAGCGTCCATTCGAAGAGATATATATAGATTTGTTAGGTCCATATCCCAGATCGAAGGAAGGTAATATTGGCATGTTAATCGTAGTTGATCACATGACAAAATTTCCGTGTTAAAGACACTAAGAAAATTTATTTCTACGGCTATAATTAAATATTTAAGGAAAAGCGTATTTACCATTTTTGGAACTCCAGAAGTTGTTATAAGTGACAATGGAAAACAATTTAAATGTACGCAATTTAAAAATTTTCTGGATGAACGCAATGTTAAACATGTATTTACTGCGGTGTATAGTCCACAAGCGAAAAGTAGCTAAAGAGTAAATCGTTCTATTGTTACTGCCATTCGAATATATGTTATGAGAAAGTAAGAAAGAGTGAAAGAAGACGGACGTATTTTTATTTGATCCGTATCAGTTTTTATTTTCATGCGCAATTGAACTTTTAATTTTTAATCTAATTGTTAAATAAACTCGTTGATGAGCCAAAAATATAAATTCCAAATTGGAAATTGTGAAGACAGTGACTTTATCAAAAAAATTTTATGAAGAAGTGGTGGCGGATTAGGCAAAACGCCCACGTCTGAATGCAAAGAATGCATGATAAAATTAGTGCAAATAGACGATGCGATTTCATGTTCGGGTGGCTGTGGATCTTTTTTCTGCATACAATGTAGCAACATGAAAAGACAAGAAATTAAACTATTGAGTGAGAATGCTAATTTAAAGTGGTTTTGCAATCAATGCTCGGTATGTGAACCAATACCAAATTTATTGAAATAAAACATTTGATACAAAGTTGCGATCAAAAGAGAATCGGAAAGACAGAAATGAAAGATATAATTGAAGAAGCATTATTTCACAAAATACAGCAGTTGAAAGTTAGTCTGATGACTGATTTTAATTCACTGCTTGAACATAATGTAGAATTTAAAATTACTCAAATGAGAAAAGATATTGTAACGAATTTGCTTGCAATTCCTCTTATTTGCATTTTGGCTAAGTTCGTATCACTAAACTGTTGAATAAATAACTCCAATATTGAATAATGGAAAAATGGACTTTATTAAAGTACTTCACAATAACACTTATACTTTGCAACTAGCTGGCTTAATAACCAAACTGATAGCTTAAATGAAACTGACTTTCAAAATAATACTGCTATTGCTCGCTAGATATCGTCTTAATCGAAACTTCTTGACAACTCAAATCAAACTGAATTCCAGCGCCTCTACATCTGTCGCCTTTTATACTCTTTGATTTTAACATTCGAATCTTCTAGGCGCTTCCAGAATCTACTAGTCCATTAGCTCTCAAACATCTCAGCTGTAACTACAATTGCACAATGTTATAGTTTTTCTCATTGCATACTTATAGGAGTATCTCAAGCTCTCCGCTGCTCGTATACGTGCATGGTACATATGTGTAGACGCAATTATTTATTCGTGTATGTAGATACATAATGATTTAATTATTGATGTGAATGTTTGTAGTTTACAGTCTCTCGCGCACACATAGGCGTATAAGTAAATGCATCTGTGTGTGACATCTCTCGGCTGCCTTATATATGTGTATACATGATTTGATTGGCGGCCACCGTGGTGTGATGGTAGCGTGCTCCGCCTATCACGCCGTATGCCCTGGGTTCAACTCCCGGGCAAAGCAACATCAAAATTTTAGAAATAAGATTTTTCAATTAGAAGAAAATTTTTCTAAGCGGGGTCGCCCCTCGGCAGTGTCTGGCAAGCGCTCCGATTGTATTTCTGCCATGAAAAGCTCTCAGTGAAAACTCATCTGCCTTGCAGATGCCGTTCGGAGTCGGCATAAAACATGTAGGTCCCGTCCGGCCAATTTGTAGGGAAAAATCAAGAGGAGCACGACGCAAATTGGAAGAGAAGCTCGGCCTTAGATCTCTTCGGAGGTTATCGCGCCTTACATTTATTTTTTATTTACATGATTTGATTATTGACGTAAATATCGCTTAGCATGGCCTTAGCATCGCCTTAGTGATGGTATAGCTTAGTGATGCTAATATCCGTGACACTGCCCTCCACTTAAGTCTGATCGTCCCGATCAGACAAATCTCTCGATCTAAACGCTGCTAATCTCTCCAAATGAACCACTTTCATTTTGGTTCGTGGTTTGGTAGTGGTTTGTATGCGGTACATTACATCGTTGATCCGTGTTACAACTTTGTATGGGCCTTCCCAGTTACACTGCAATTTCGGAGACAAACCTTTTTTTTCGTTGTGGGTTGTATATCAGCACCAAATCTCCTTCCTGAAACCCTTCCGAATTAATTGCTTTATCGTACCTCGCTTTCATCTTGTCACTCATAATCTTTGCTCGTTGCCTTACCAGATCGTGTATCTCTCTCAGCTCTTCTTCCAAGACATCAGTGGATTTCTTGACATTCCTCTCCGCATCGGCATCTATCCCATACTTAAAATCAGCTGGCAGTTGAAGGTCATTGCCAAAAATTACCTTTGCGGGAGTTTGGCCCGTTGTGTCATGTACTGCCGATCGGTAGGCCATCAAGAATAATGATATGTGTGTATCCCAGTCCTTATGGTACTTGTCTACTACTTTCCTTAAATGCTCCTCCAATGTTCTATTGAAACGTTCCACCATACCATCGGACTGAGGATGCAATGCAGTTGTCCGTGTTTTTCGAATGCCCGACTTCTTGCACATTTCTTGGAACACAGCTGATTCAAAATTCCTGCCTTGGTCAGAATGTAACTCCATTGGTACACCATACCTTGCAACCAATTCGTTTTTAACCACTTCTGCTACTGTTTTGTTTCTTGGTTTGGGATTGGGTATACCTCTGGCCATTTACTGAAATAATCCATAACCACCAGTACGTATTTGTTTCCGCGGTTGCTAGTAGGAAATGGACCTGCGATATCCATGGCGATCCTTTCAAATGGTGCACCTGAAATATACTGCTTCATCTGGCCATGACTTCGGGTTTTGGGCCCTTTTGCTCTGTTGCATACCTCGCAATTGGCAATCCACTCGGTGACCGACTGACGGCAACCAACCAAATAGAATCTCTGCTTAATTTTCTCGAGTGTCTTTATGATTCCAAGATGACCTCCACTTGGACCATTGTGCAGCTCGCTGAGCACGTCGGAATCCTCTTTCTGGGAACAACTATCAGTTTCTTCTTGCATTGACCATCCTCACTCTCCCATACTCGATGCAAGCAACCGGATATCAATTCTAAACTGTTCCACTGTGCCCAATATGACTTCGCAATGGGACTCTCTGCTTACATCTCCTTTCTGCTTGGCCTTTCGTTTCGTTCGAGCCCTTGCATAACATGTGACAGGTCTGTATCTTTTAGCTGACACTTTCTTAGTTGTTCCTTGTCCCATTCATCCGTACACGTTATAGTCATAAGCCGGACATCTATAATGTTTTCTTTAGCATCGGCCTTTGAACAGTGCTTGCATTCCAAACTACATGGCCTTCGTGACATTGCATCGGCATTTCCATGGGTACTACCTTTTCGATGCTCAATGGAAAAGTCATAGCATTGTAGTCGCTCGATCCACCGTGCCAATTGTCCTTCCGGATTACGGAACTGCAGAAGCCATTTCAACGCTGCGTGATCTGTCCTGATACGGAATCGCTGGCCGTAGAGGTATTTGTGAAAATGTTTAATGCACTCTACGAATGCCAACAGCTCCCTCCGCGTAACACAGTAGTTCCTCTCTGGTTTTCCAATCGAACGGCTGTAATATGCAACTACCTTCTCCTGTCCATCGACCAGTTGTGATAAAACGCCTCCTATAGCATATTCACTCGCATCTCTATCTAGAATAAATGTTGCTCCTGAAATCAGATATGCTAACATTGGGGTAGTGCACAAACGCTCCTTCATTGTTTGGAAAGCCACTTCTTGCTCCTTCTTCCATTCAAAAGCTTTGTTTTTTCTTGTAAGCTCATGGACGCTATGGGCTACGCTGGAAAAATTTGGTACAAATCGGCGGTAATATGTGCACAGCCCAAGGAAACTTCTCAATTCATGTAGGTTCTGTGGTCTTGGCCAATCCTTTACAGCCTCTATTTTTTCGTTCGCAGTGCAGATGCCCTCTGTCGTTACCTTGTGACCCAAATAATTGACTTCCTTTTAAACAGCGCACACTTTTTGGGACTTAACGTCAGACCAGCGCCATATATTCTCTGGAAAACTTCCTCCAAGTTCTTAAGATGTTCATCAAAGTTCTTGCCCAATACGATGATGTCGTCCAGGTACACCAAGCATGTTTTCCAATGTAGTCCTTTCAGTACCTGGTCCATGAGTCTCTCAAAAGTAGCTGGTGCATTACAAAGTCCAAAAGGCATCACTGTAAATTGCCACAGACCATCACCGACACTGAAGACTGTTTTCTCTTTATCTTCCTCCTTCACCTCAACTTGCCAATAGCCGCTTTTCAAGTCCAGTGTGGAAAACCATTTCGTACCAGATAGCGAGTCCAGAGTGTCGTCAATTCTTGGCAATGGGTAGCTATCCTTTTTCGTAACGTCATTCAATTTCCGGTAGTCCACGCAAAACATCATTTTTCCATCCTTCTTCTTTACAAGTACTACCGGTGACCTCCGTGGACTAGCTGATGGTTCGATGACGCCGCTGTCGCTCATTTCTTGTATGATTTGACTCACAACTTCCCGCTTTGCCAGTGGAAAACTACGTGGAGCTTGACGGATCGGCCTCGCATCTCCCGTGTCAATTTGATGTTTCACAACATTGGTGCGGCCTGGTTTGGAAAATTCCTGGTCAAATATGTTTGCGTACTTTAGGAGCAGTTGTTTTGCCTTACTCTGATTGGCTTCCTCTAGCCCCTGCGTCCATGCCGTGATGTCATTTGAAAGATCAGTATTACTAGATGAAACGTGTTCCTGGAGCTGTTCACAGTTAATTACTACCTCGGCCTCTTGGCATCTTCCCAAAATAGCTCGGTCAAATTGAATGGTGACTTGAACTCATTGAGTGCTCTTACCGGAATACGTCCATCTTGTTTTGTCATAGCCAGGGTTTTTCCTACAAGTATGTTCAGTGCTGATTTATTTGCTGCTTCGACAACCCACAATTTTTTTGTCCCACAATCTCCATCAACCTTTGCCCAGATGACTGCTTCTGATTTTGGTGGTATTTGCTGACTCTCTTCCACCAGCACTCGTTTACTGCTGTAGCCTCTCTCGTAGCCGAAATTAAGTGGCACATCCATGTTCTTATATCGCATCGTCTTGCTTTGCATATCGATCTTGATGCCTTGGTTGATTAAGAAGTCCACTCCAATTATGATTTCATCAACAATACTTGCCACTATAAAATTGTGAAGTACCGTGACGTTCCCAATTGCTACTTCACATTCTACTTCTCCAATTGCCCCAAGCAATGGTCTTATCTTGTTGTTGACTAAATCTGATAGAATGATGGAATGGGATGCACCCGTATCTACAGTCAGTAAACGTCCCTTTCCATCCATTTGTCCTCCGACAGTAGGATTGCTTGACCTTCTTCCAATTTGCGAGATAGAGATTATGGGGCATTCAATTGAGGGAGCCAGCTGTCGCCCCTTGCGGCTGACTCGCTTTAGTTTAACGATTGAGTGGATTTGGATATTTGCTCGTCTCCTTCAGCTCTGCGTTTACGGCCACCCACATTGCTGGAATTGTTAGGATTGGTACTGCAATAACGTGCAATGTGCCCTGGCTTCCCGCACTTAAAGCATTTGACGGCACCATCGTTTTTCTGCTGCGTTCCTTTTAATGCTTCCAAAATTGTGTCTACCCAGTCTGGCTTTTCCACTTCCACGCGATGTGCTTTGTATGCTGGTTTACTCAATAGTGAGGCCGTTGAGTCAATGCATGTGATACCGTTTCAGCAAATGTCAGCTTTGGGTTTGCGTATGTGGCTCGCTTCGTTTCCACGTCCCGTACGCCATTTATAAAACTCTGGATTTTTACCCTCTCGGTGTATTCCACGGGTGCGTCCGCATTTGCGAGATGTGCCAACCTTTCAACATCCGAGGCAAACTCCGGCAAAGTCTCATTCGCTCTTTGCTGACGGTTTTGCAACTCAATTTGGAATATCTGTTTTCTATGCTCGCTTCCATAACGTCTCTCGACAGCGGCCATCAATGCTTCATAGCTGTTCCGTTCGTACTCTGGAATAGTCTGTAAGATTTCGGCAGCTGGTCCTTTCAATGCTACGAAGAGTGCAGCAATTTTATCTTCAGCATTCCAGCTGTTCACTGTTGCGGTCTTCTCAAACTGTAGTTTAAAGACCTGGAAAGGAACAGACCCGTCAACAGCTGGCGGATTTAGTTGTAACTGCTCCATACGATCTTTTAAATCATCTACTTCTGCCTGAAATTGAGCCATTTTTGCATCCTGCGCTTCCAGTTTTGATGCTACCTGTTCCAAAATTTCTGCCGACATTTCAGATATACGTGCCTCCTGCGCTTCCAATTGAGATGCCATATATGTACTTAGGTCTTCCAGTTGAGATGACTCTTGCGACGTCATTTCTGAAATACGTGCCTCCTGTGATTCCAGTTGGGATGCCATATATGTCTTCTGCTCTTCCAGTTGGGATGCCATATATGTCTTCTGTTCTTCCATCTTGGAAGTTAAACGTGTCTCCTGCGATTCTGGTTAAGATGTTATATCTGTCTTTTGCGCTTCGAGCTGTGTTGACATATCGGTTGATATTTGTGACGACATTTGCTTCAGCACTGCTAGTATCGCGTTAGTGTCTACACTCGCCAGTGGATTCGGAGTCTCTATCTTCTCTTCCAATTTAGTCGCTGGCTCTTCCACATCGGGATAAAAGACATACTCGTCCACATCAATTCCTTCCAACTCCATTACCTCTCGTAGCCGTGCTTGAAGTTCGATCTTATTGCCGATTGTATTCAATCCACGGCTCTCCAACTCCTAGGCGCGTTTATTTCGCGTCGTCAGGGCATTGTGTTTCAAGCTTAAAAAAACTTGTAGTAGATGTGGGGCAATCACGATTTTAGAGACTGTGTATCTAATGTATATAATTGTGTAAA
Organism: Eurosta solidaginis; assembly: GCF_040869045.1. Lineage (NCBI taxonomy): Eukaryota > Metazoa > Arthropoda > Insecta > Diptera > Tephritidae > Eurosta > Eurosta solidaginis. Next base: position 107,788,522 of record NC_090322.1, on the reverse strand, counting down.
CTGTTGTGAGCTAGTCCAGAAAAAGTTGATAGAGACTGATGTACACCATGCTGCGTTTAGCAAGGAATGCCCAGCATATCAAAGATATATTCAAGTTAAAACCAAAACTAGAAAGTAGCAATCAAGCAGTACCAATTTAGTTTGTCTATATCTCAATATAAATAGTATTGTAACGAATTTGCTTGCAAATCCTCTTATTTGCAATCCTCTGCTAAGTTCGAATCACTAAACTGTTGAATAAATAACTCCAATATTGAATAATGGAAAAATGGCCTTTATTAAAGTACTTCACAATACACTTATACTTTGCTACTCGCTGGCTTAATAACCAAACTGATTGATAACTCAAATTAAACTCTACTATTGGCCGCCAGATCGCTTGCTTAATCAATAACTCATTGATTGCTCAACTCAAACTGAATTACTTCTTACTCGCCTGCCCCGCTTTTATAGTTTACGCTGCATACTTCTAGGCTCTTCCATTTCCAGAACTTACCAACTATATTCGTGTGTGTATAGTTCTCATATAGTTTCTACTTGTTTACAATTGTCTACTTTTTAGCGCTTCTCAGATGTACATATGCGAGTTTGTAGTTTACAGTCTCCCGCACACACATAAGCGTATGTAAATTCATCTGTGTGTGACATATCATCTCTCGCTGCCTTGTATGTAAATGTTGCTCGTCGGAATGTGTACACATGTGTAGACGCAATTATTGATTCGTTTATGTAGATACATAATGATTGAATTATTGATGTGAATTTACGTCACTGCTTAGCATCGGCCTGGAGATGGCAGCACTCCTCAGTTTTGCTAATATTCGTAACACTGCCATCCACCTAAGTCTGATCGTCCCGATCAGACAAATCTCCCAATCTAAACGCCGCTAGCATCTCCAAATGTACCACCCTTCTAATCCGTGGTTTCCCAGTGGTTTGTATGCGGTAGATGGTATCACTGATCTTCTTCACAACTTTGTACGGGCCTTCCCAACTGCACCGAAATTTGGCTGGAACACCTTTCCGCCGGTGAGGGTTGTTTAACAGTACCAAATCTCCCTCCAAGGACCCTTCCGAATTATTGTTCTCATTGTACCTGCGTTTGATCTTACTACTCATTATCCTTAGTCGTTCCCTCGCACTCTGTTGTTTGACCAATGGACTACTTCGCAGAGCTTGCGCTTGACGGATTGGCTTGACAGTATCGTTCCGCCGTTTCCCAACAGAAGTGCGCGATGGCTTGAAACCACCCTTGCATGCTTCCTGCAAAATTCTTGCAGTCGTTTTAGTGCGTCCATTTGGGTTTGTCAATTCCGGTGTTTTTGTCGCAGGTACTTTTGATTTCGCTTTGTTTGGCCCATTCGTTTCATCAACCTTTACCTTTGACTTTCGTGGCCTTTGTCGACTTTTCTCCACCAGTACTCGATTACTGCTGAAACCTTTTTCCAAACTGAAGTTAATTGGCACATCCTGGTTCTTATAATGCATCACCCTTTTCTGCATATCGATCTTGATGTCATGGTCAACCAAGAAGTCCACTCCCAATATGACTTCATCAACGATCTCCGCCACAACGAATTTGTTTAAAACCATGACCTTCCCAATCAGTACTTCACATATCACTTCTCCCTGGACTTGGTTATACTCGCCTGTGACCGTACGCAACCTTGCTCCAGGTAACGGTTTAACTCTCCTGTTGACTAATTCAGATCGAATCAAGGAATGAGATGCGCCCGTATCTACAGTGAGTACACGCTCCTTGCCATCGACATTGCCTCTGACGGTAAGACTGCTCGATTTTCTACCAATTTGCAACACAGATATCACAGGGCATTCAATAGCTGGATCTAGCTCTCGATCTCTACCTCTTACTCGCTTTTGCTCATCTCCTCCAGCTTTGCGTTTACGCCCACCCACATTGTTGGAACTATTAAGGCCAAGATCGCAATGACGTGCAATGTGACCGGACTTCCCGCATTTGAAGCATTTGATAACTTTTTCACTCCGCTTTTGCGATCCTTTCAACGCCTCCAATATTGCGTCTACCCACTCTGGCCTTTCTACTTCCACACGGCGTGCTTTGAAAACTGGCTTACACAGAAGCGACGCTGTTTCCTGAATCAGAGCTTGTGACACCGTTTCTGCGAATGTTGGCTTTGGGTTTGCGTATGTAGCCCGCTTCGTTTCCACATCTCGTGTGCCATTTATGAAGCTCTGGATTTTCACCCTTTCAGTGTATTCCACGGGTGTGTCCGCATTCGCTAAATGTGCTAGCCTTTCAATATCCGACGCAAACTCTTGCAATGTTTCACCAGGCCTCTGGAAGCGGTTCAGCAACTCCATTTGGTATATCTGTCTCCTATGCTCAGTTCCGTATCGTCTCTCTAGAGCGCCCATCAATGCTTCATAACAGTTCCGTTCGCCCTCTGGAATGGTTTGTAAAATCTCAGCTGCAGGCCCTTTCAACGCCATGAACAGTGCAGCAACTTTATCTTCAGCATTCCAATTGTTCACTGTTGCGGTCTTCTCAAATTGTAGCTTAAAGACCTGGAAAGGAACAGAACCGTCAAAGGATGGTGTTTTTACCTTTGGATTACTCGTTGAAACTGCTGGGCGATTTAGTTGCAACTGCTCGATACGTCCTCTCAAAGCATCCACCTCGGCCTCGAATTTTTCTTCAAACTGCATTATTTTTTCAGCCATACGCGCTTCGAGTTTTGATGATATACGCGCCTCTTGTGCTTCTAGTTGTACTGTTATGCATGTCTCTTGTTCTTTCAGTTGGGTTGCCATATATGTCTTTTGTTCTTCCAGCTGTGATGACATATTTGTGGATATTTGTTATGACATTTCTGTTATACGTGTTTCTTGTGCTTCAATCATCGATGTTATTTCTGACGACATTTCTGCAATAGGTGTCTTCTGTTCTTCCAATTGTGATGACATGTTGGTAGATATTTGTGATGACATTTCGGACATTTGTGCCGATATTGCAGCCAATATCATGTTCAGGTCTGTGTTCGCCATTGTCTGCGGTGTTTCATTTTTCTCTTCAATTTTTGTTGTCTCCTCGCCATCAAGATGAAAGACATGTTCTTCCACATCAATTCCTTCTGCTTCCATTGCTTCTCGTAGCCGTGCCTGAAGTTCGAGTTTAACGCCGCTTGTATTCAATCCACGGCTCTCCAACTCCTTCTTCAGTTGCGGGATCTTCAATTCACTTAACTTTGCCATGTCCTTGTTGTCCTCTAGAATTTATTCAACAATTCCTCTTCTGACACCAATTGTAACGAATTTGCTTGCAAATCCTCTTATTTGCAATCCTCTGCTAAGTTTGAATCACTAAACTGTTGAATAAATAACTCCAATATTGAATAATGGAAAAATGGCCTTTATTAAAGTACTTCACAATACACTTATACTTTGCTACTCGCTGGCTTAATAACCAAACTGATTGATAACTCAAATTAAACTCTACTATTGGCCGCCAGATCGCTTGCTTAATCAATAACTCATTGATTGCTCAACTCAAACTGAATTACTTCTTACTCGCCTGCCCCGCTTTTATAGTTTACGCTGCATACTTCTAGGCTCTTCCATTTCCAGAACTTACCAACTATATTCGTGTGTGTATAGTTCTCATATAGTTTCTACTTGTTTACAATTGTCTACTTTTTAGCGCTTCTCAGATGTACATATGCGAGTTTGTAGTTTACAGTCTCCCGCACACACATAAGCGTATGTAAATTCATCTGTGTGTGACATCTCATCTCTCGCTGCCTTGTATGTAAATGTTGCTCGTCGGAATTTGTACATATGTGTGACGCAATTATTGATTCGTTTATGTAGATACATAATGATTGAATTATTGATGTGAATTCACGTCACTGCTTAGCATCGGCCTGGAGATGGCAGCACTCCTCAGTTTTGCTAATATTCGTAACAGTATTTTAGGCAACGAATTAGAATTGGAAAGACTAATTCAAATTAAAAATCCAGCTGTAATACTGTGTGCTGAAACATGTACCACAAATTTAATAACGAATCAGAAGTTGAGCATACAAACTTATAACCTAGTCAGATGTGATTCACATAGTAGGCATTCTGGTGGTGTTCTGGTGTATGTGCATGAATCCATCGAATATAGCATTAAGTATAATAAAGCAATAGCTAAAAACATGTGGTGTATTTTTATTAAATTGAAGCATTTTAATCCAAAGTGGCAAATCGGTGTGGTTTATCACCGAGCACAAGCGATGCAGATTTCATAAACCACTTACGTACCGTCTTAGGTATTACTAGTGAGCTGTCTATTAATAACATTTTTGTGGGTGATTTTAATATTAACTTAAATAATATGTCAACGTATAGCATACAAATAGTTGACCTTTTTAAATCATACTGTATATATCAAACAATTGATTTTGATACTCGTATAACCGAGGTATCCAAAACAAAAATTGATTTACTTTTTCGAATACTAAAGACATAGTGTGTGAAAGGAGAGAGTTTGAGATAAAAATAAACCCTAAATTTAGAATGAGGAGCCCTATAAAAATTACGTCATGGGAGTACTATAATATTGAATCACTCACAAATCAATTGCGCATATGTGATTTTACAATTTTGACAGAGTTAGTTTGGATAATAAAATTTCTAATATCAATACCAATATTTTGAGTGTTATGCAAAATCTAACTTATGAAAAAGTAGTTCAATTAAAATTAATGAATAAATGGTATGACAATGAGTTAGCCAATATGAATAAATGTAAATTTGAACTGTATAAACTGGCGCAAAATTCAGGAAAATGGAATGAGTACAGAAACATAAAAAAAAATACAAAAAGAGCTTGTGAAAATTAAAAGGTCAAACATATGGAACATAAAATAAATAATAATAGCCATGATAGTAAAATTATGTAGAAACATTTGAAACAGGCAATAAGTATGGGAAAGGAAACTTCATCAATAAAGAAAATAGTAATCAATGGTTTAATATATGATAATGAACCGGAAATTGCCAACAATTTAAATAAATATTTTGTAGATAGAATCTAAGACATTTGTAGTAATAATTGTTAGAGAAGCCAATATACCTAGTCTAACTAATTGTGTCTTTAAATTTGACCAAGTTAGCACGGATGACGTATTAAAAATTGTCAGTAAATTTAAAGTCAAAAGAGGTGGAAAAAAATTGTTATCAGATGGTGTTGTGAAAGACGCAATACCCTATTTAGCTTTTTTCTATGCTCAAATTATAAATGAAAGTTTAAGCAGTGGCATATTTCCAACCATTTGGAAAACCTCGACTATAGTACCAATAGAAAAAGTTGCAAATACTATTAAAGCAGAGGAGCTGAGACTAATAAATACTTTGTCCAGTGATGAGAAAATTTTAGAGCTGGTAGTTAAAAATCAATTAGTTCAATATTTAGAAAATAATAAGATACTTATACCTCAACAGTCAGGATTCCGACAAAATCATTCTTGCGAAACAGCGTTTAACATGGTTGTAGCTGAATGGAAAGAAGAACTTAATAACAAAAAGGCGATTATTGCAGTATTCATTGATCTCAAAATAGACTTTGAAACTATCGATCAGAAAATATTATTAGAAAAATTATCAAGCATTGGTATTAAAGACATTGAATTAGACTGGTTTGATAATTTCTTAACAAATCGTAAGCAAAGAACAATAATTGGTTCAGCATTATCGGATGAAGTTCACGTTAAGATTGGTTTGCCCCAAGGCTCTGTGCTAGCTCCAATTTTTTTTAATATTTATATTAATGATATTAAGTCTATATTGAAATTCAGTACCATAAAACTATTCGCGGATGATGCACTAATTTCCATAAATGGTAGGAATGAACATGAAATAAGAGAAAAACTACAAAGTGATTTAGATGCTCTCTATATTTGGCTGTGTGGTAAAAGACTAAAAATTAATATTGAAAAAACTAAATATATGGTAATAACAAGGAAGAATATTGCTCAATTTGAAAGTATTAATATAAATAATACTAAAATTGAAATGGTGCCGACGATAAAATATCTCGTCATTCAAATAGATAAAAAAAATGTAAGGCGCGACAACCTCCGAAGAGATCTAAGGCCGAGCTTCTCTTCCAATTTGCGTTGTGCTTCTCATGATTTTCCCTACAAATTGGCCGGACGGGACCTACATGTTTTATGCCGACTCCGAACGGCATCTGCAAGGCAGATGAGTTTTCACTGAGAGCTTTTCATGGCAGAAATACACCCGGAGCTCTTGCCAAATACTGCCGAGGGGCGACCCCGCTTAGAAAAATTTTCTTCTAATTGAAAAACCTTATTTCTAAAATTTTGATGTTGCTTTGCCCGGGGTGCGAACCCAGGGCATACGGTGTGGTAGACGGAGCACGCTACCATCACACCACGGTGGCCGCCATTCAAATAGATTGTAAACTAAAATTTGATGGCCATGTTGATTATATAACAGGTAAAATGCCTAAAAAAATTTATTTCATTTGAAGATTCTGTAGGAACTTGAATAGTTATTACAAAGCAAAAGTATATAGATCCATAATTGAGCCATACTTCATATATTATTCTACTATTTTCTTTATCTTGAAAGATTCGCAAATCGATAAACTACAAAAAATGCAGAATAAAACTATGCGCTTTATATTCTACGTCACCAATGTTGATTTCGCTGGACTCCCCAATTCATCCTACACCTCCACCGGTATATTTAGCTCCAACAATAACAGTTACCGATACTGGGGTTGTTGCTAGCGATACAAGTGTGCCTGAAAAAAATAGTACGGGCTCGATAACCAACGCTATTACGGCCGCACCTTCCCATGTCTCTGGTGCGCTATCCGCTACTCCTTTGCAGGTGACTGCCGTGCCACCTCGTAGGGCTGTATTTGTGTCCCGATTACACGCCTCGCTTACCGAAAATGACATTGCTCATTACGTTTGCTCTAAACTTGGTGTTGCACCCACTAGTAACATCAATGTGTATAAATTTAACTTTAAATATGAGAGAGAATCTCCTCATTTAAAATATCCCTTTCAGATGAATATTTCGATAAGGTACTTGATTCCTCTTTTTGGCCCAAGCATACTGTGGTTCACTTGTTCACGAGAAAGGCGAGGGGCTAACCTGTTTTATTACATCCAAAAAACGGTATGACGAACACAGTAATAACAACACAAAGGTAATTGCTGATCTGTCCCGTCTTCTCATTAATTACCAAAATGTTCGTGGTTTACGATCAAAACTTGTTCCATTCTTCCTTAATTCTTTCAACTTTTCTGCACAAGTTGTAGCTTTTACGGAGACCTGGCTAAAGCCTGATAATTACAATTCTGAGGTTTTTTCAAATAAATATGCTGTTTATCGGCGTGATCGCATCTCTAGAGCGGGAGGTGTCCTTATTGCTGTTGAATCTAACCTATCGTCTGAGTTGATTTCGCTGGACAATATCTCTCATATCGAATTCATAGCAGTTAGGCTTTCATTCGGTAGCTATAGCGTAATTGTTTGCTGTTCGTATATACCACCTAGTTCGGATATGGATGTTTATGCTAGTCATAGCTCGGCCATCTGTGATTTGCATTCGCAGTTGGGAGATAACGATCGACTTGTTGTTGTTGGTGACTTTAACTTGCCAACAGTTAGTTGGGTTAATATAAGTGATTCAAACTTTTTAACTCCCACTGCTCAACATGAGTTTCTCAATTGCTTGTTAGACTCATCTCTTTTACAGATTAACAATGTTCCAAATAGTGGAAATAAAATGCTGGATTTAGTATTTGTGGATGGCTCGGTGGGTACTGCCCTTACGCGAATACCACCTTTATCCCTTCCAGAAGACCCTATTCAGCCTACGCTAGAGATATCACTTGATATCAGCCTACCCCGTAGGATTAAAGTACAGTCTCGTCCCCGATCTAGATGCTTCTACAAAGCGAATTTCATTATGCTCAATGATCTGTTGGCTTCCCATGATTGGTCGGATCTCTATGCTTGCACTGATGTCGATTCGGCTATCTCTATATTTTACAGTACGCTTGATGGCTTCTTTGATACCTGCATTCCTACTCGCTATACCCTATGTTCGAATAAGCCCCCTTGATTTTCAAGGCAAATTATCAGACTTAATAACATTAAATCTAGGCTTTATAAGAGGTTGAAGAAATCTGGAGCATCTGCAGACCTCTCTAAATATCTAATAGCTCGTTCTAAATTTCACCGTCTTAATCAGATTTGTTATAAAAATTACTTGAGTTGTTGTAAAGCCCAATTTTTTAGAAATCCAAAAAAGTTTTACAGTTTCGTAAATTCAAAGCGGTAAAAAAGCTTGCACTGATGACGACGTTGCTGAACTATTTTCTGAGTTCTTTAAGTCCATGTATTCATCCAGTGGTTTTCATTCCGGTCAATATCCCTATCACTTAGATAGCTCGAATTACATTAGGAATCCTGCTATTGATGGTAATATTGTTCTTCAGAGTCTTCAATCTTTGAAGCCCACCTTTTCTCCGGGACCGGACGGTGTTCCTAGTTGCGTGCTTAGGTACTGCGCCGAAAACATGTATGAGCCTATTTTAAAATTATTTGAGCTATCTCTGGGATCTGCGTCATTCCCGGCACTTAGGAAACAGTCTTTTATTATACCCCTGCATAAAAAAGGTAGTAGGTCAAAAGTTGAAAACTACAGGGGTATTGCTAAAATTTCAGTCATTCCTAAAGTCTTTGAACAGATTGTCACCAGTCAACTGCAATATCAGTGTTCTAGTCTTTTATCTGCATGCCAACACGGTTTTATTCGTCAAAGGTCAACCACTACAAATTTGCTTGTATTCACCTCTATAGTTATGGAAGGATTTTTAGCGAACAAGCAAACGGATGTCATCTACACGGACTTCAGCAAAGCATTTGATACCGTCAACCATGAGTTGCTTATTCATAAGCTTGATTTACTGGGCTTTCCATTTCACCTATTAATGTGGCTGAAAAGCTATCTTTCTAACCGGACCCAAAAAGTCCTGTTCAAGTGAAATCTGTCGGAATCGTTCGGAGTTTCCTCCGGCGTACCCCAGGGAAGTCATCTAGGCCCTTTGCTCTTTGCCCTTTTCATTAATGACTTGCAACAGACAATATTATATTCCCATACTATAATGTATGCGGATGATGTAAAACTTTGATACACTTACTGTCCTACCGATTTGAGTTCCTTGGATCTTCTTCAGGCCGACTTGGACTCGTTCCAATGTTGGTGCACAACAAATTTACTAGCTTTAAATTGCTCTAAATGTAAGCATATGACATTTCACCGAGTGAAGCCAGCATTGAAATCTTATGTAATAGATGGTACGCCTTTGGAGCGTATATCTATTGCAAATGATCTAGGTGTCCTTTTTGATCCGAAATTGAATTTTAACATGCATATTTCATCTATAGCCAACAAAGCGTTGGGTTTACTTGGATTTGTTAAAAGATGGGCTAAAGAGTTCGATGATCCGTACCTCACTAAGGTTCTTTACACATCGCTGGTTCGTCCAATACTCGAGTATTGCTCATGCATTTGGTTCCCTGTTTCTCAAAAGCATATAAAGCGTCTTGAGTCAGTTCAAAAGCAATTTTTGATATTTGCATTGCGCGGCCTTAATTGGGACTCAAGTCTCCACCTTCCTCCATACAGAAGTAGACTTCTTCTTATTAACTTACCCACTCTGGAAAATAGGAGAATATTACTGGGGGTATTGTTCATCCATAAGCTCATTATTGGAGAAATTGATTCCGCGTACCTCCTCAGCCGCTTGTTTTTTGCGGTTCCCCCTAGAGTATCCAGACACTACGTTCCGTTCTATTTACCCCTTTGTCGACGAAACTTTGCTAAAAATAATCCTCTTCTTATCTGGTGCGCGCACTACAATGACTTGTATAGCTGCATCAGTCTTGAATGTACTTTTGCCACTATACGTAATGCAATACTTGCCTATCTAATTTAAGAGATACAAGCTAATTTAATTTGCCAGCATTTTATTCCTTCGATAAAAAACAGGAACTATCTCGCTTAAGGATGGAGGAACATTTATCAACATGTATCATTAAGAAGGAACAAGACAGTACTGTGTTGATTGGAATCTGGTGCATTCCAACAACGTAAAAACATGCTTTTTCACGAGTCACTGACCGGAATCGTATGCATTCCGGCAGTATAATCTTATGGGTCAGGCATCGAGCTGATTGGAATCCGGTGCATTCCAACAACACAGGTCATGTTACTTTTTTATGCCTTGTGATGGCGTATCCTCATTACACTACTCTTAGCACTGCCGGATTCCCATGACATGCTGATTGGAATCTTGTTGCATTCCAACAGGGAGATTGGAATCCACTGCATTCCGAAATCATGCTGAGCGGAATCTGATGCATTCCGCCAGTATAAGATTTCGGCATAAGATCTATTTCTACTCATATTTCTTATTATTATTATATTCTGAAATTAAATAATAATGTTCATTAATATTTCTTTGTTTGTAATATAACATTGTTGAAATCTCGATATATCTTAAATTTTATCTTTTGAGTTGTATATTTATATATCTTTTATATTATGCAGTCGACCATAGTTTGTCGTCGACTTTAAATAATAAATAAATAAATAAATAAATATTAGGGAAACGTTTTGATACCCCCATTAAAGATATGCTACAAAGTTTGAATTGGATGAGCGTAAAACAGCAAATATTTTTCCACACTATGAAGTTTATATACAACATAAAACCCGGAATTTGCCTGATTATCTAAAAACAAATATTAAATTTAACTACGAGGTTCATGACAGAAATACGAGGCAGAGAAATGATTTTAAATTACCTAATTACAAAACGGAGTCTGAAAAAAATAGTCTTTTTTACAGAGGGTTAAAATGTTTCAACTAATTACCTGCAAATATTAAGAATTGTGATAATAACTTATTTAAGAAAAGATTATATGCTCACGCGAAGTCAGTGAATATAAAATAAATATTAGGATTCGAATGGATTTGTATTACATGTTTCAAATACAAATTCAAATTCATGTTTCAAATTCAAATACAAATTCAAGTTCAATCTCATACATAGTACATATTGTTAATTATTGTTAATTAATGCATTAATATTTTTAAGTGTTGATCTATGCTCTAAGAGTCGTAATAAATAAAATAAATAAATAAAAAAAGGAACAGACTAATTGGGATCGTTATATACCTGAAATTTCTGAGTCCCTGCGAAGCTCTTACCATCAAACAATTGGCTTTAACCCTTATTATTCATTATTCGGACAACAAATGGTAACTAATGCAAAGTATTATTCACTACTTAGAAATTTAATGTCTTTTGAGGGCGAACTACTTAATAGAAATGAAAAGTTAAAGCTTATTAGGGATTCAATCGCACATAATATAGCAAAGGCTTTCGAAAGTTCAGCAATAAGGTACAATTTGCGAAGTACGTCCACTAGTTTCAGTATTGGAGATGAAGTCTATCGGAGGAATTTCGTTCTTAGCGATGCTTCTAAAAAGTTTTGTTCAAAATTTGCACCCAAATTTATTAAGAGTAAAGTGATAGGTATTAAAGGTAACAGCATATACCACTCAGAAGATGTGGACACCAAAAGAAGAGAATTTTACCATAAGAAGGATATAATGAAAAGAGTTTCCTAATTTTAACCCTCTTCAAAACATTGCCACTGTTCAGCAATGTTTGTTTTGTACTGGGTTCCATACCGGCAAAGCTATCATTTTTGTCTTCCAAAATTCCATTTTTTATTTTAAATAAACCAATGCACTAATTTAATGTATGTCCATTCCCTATTGCAAATAAATTAATTAACTAACTTAAATACAGATAAATTCATTGTGAATAGTATCAATCATTGATTGTCAATATCCCATTACTGAAAATTACGAAGTGTCAAAAATTAGTAGAATGCAAGAAAGAAAATTGATAGAAAGGGAAGAAGGTATCCGCTTCCTGTCAAAGCAAGCCTATATATACAGGTTTTTCAGCTGAAAACGCTCTCTTTTTCCTGTTCAACAGCCAGATTAATTAATTCATTTTATAAGTCGGTACGGATTTTGAAAAAAATAGTATATACGGTTTTTAAATTCGCTTTAATGTAAAGAGAAAAGTTCTGTAGAAGTCGCGTTGACCGTAAAAAAAAAGCAAAATAAAATCCGAATACGCAAACAAAACTAAAATTTTTAAACAAAGTTTCAAGATTGGAGCAGAACATCATTTGGAGCTGGAGAAGGGTATTGCAAGTTGCCCAGAGAATCCACATCCAGCAGCTGAGTGGCAATGGGAATTGGATTCCTGAATTTTTTTTTTTTCATTACTTTTCTGGTGTCTTAGATTTTTTTTTGATTTGATTTTCATACTAGTAACAAAATATATAAAATAGACATAGATAGCAAATATAAGACAGAATTTTGCAAAGAAGCATCGAGAGAAAAATAGAAAGAAAATTATTAGTGTGCGTATCTTGGTCAAAAATTAACTTGGAAGGAAATAGTAATAAAGAAAGAAAGAGCAAAGTAAGAAAGTTTTTTTTCTCAAAAATATCTAATGTCCAAAAGAAAAAAAATATTTAACTCTCATAGTATACATATGTATAATAAGCGTTGAGAGGCGGTACAGTTAGGCTCAAGCTGAACTTCAAGTCGAGCTCAGTGGAAACTGAAAAATTTAGTATGTTCGGTAATCTATTAACGTAACTATATATGCAGTGGAAAGGGAAAGGAAAAATTTAGCTGGAAACAAAACTTTGGAAAAAAAAATTTGTATTAAGCAAAAATGCGGTTAATTAAAACTAAAGTTTAGATTAATTAAGTATTTAAACAAAAAAAAATCAAGTAAATTACCTACAAAGTGTGAAATATGAAAGAAGAAGAAAACCTTTTACAAAGTGCATAAGGTGTATACACGTGTGGATATATGTAGCTATCAGAGAGCTGATACTACCCCATAAACATATAAATATATATATACATATATATGATGCAAAAAAAAAAGTATTGCAAAAAGAAGAAAAACTAATTTTTTTTGAAGTTTTAATATTTTTAAAATTTTTACTAGAAAATGAGTGCGGTTTAAAGAAACAAAGAAAAAAGTTATCATAAAGAAAAGATTTTTTGTGGTTTTTCCATAATTATATATGCATGTCGTTAGATGCATTTTTATATATATACATACAACCATATATATAATTTCTAAAGCCGTTCATCGATGCTGCAACGAGGGAAGCGCTTCACTTCGGAACCAGTATATAACACCGTGAGTATTTGAAAATTATATAAAACATTTTTGCTATTTAAAGAAATATTTTTTGTGATAATATTTGGTTTATCAAAACAAGTATAGTAGAAATCAGTAGCGTTTAAACAACTTTTATTACAAGAAAATACGTGATTATATATATATATATATATAATTATATATATATATATATATATATATATATATATATATATATATATATATATATATATATGTTGCCTACATACAGATATGTTTGCAGTTTTTTTTCATGCTTATATACTTGTTTAATGAAAAGAAAAATTTTGGTTGTAAAATATTGCCACGATAAAAAAATCAATTTTTTTCTAGCACCCTAATATACATAATTTTCTGTATGCGCATGAACATACACATGTGCATAGTTACATAAGAAAGTGTCTGTCTTTTGACCGCCGCTCTGAATAGCATAAGCTAGAGCGAACGAAGAGTAGCTTAAATTGTAGGAGAGAGCCTTTTCTTTTCGCAATATGCATTTTGCTTCCTCTCTCTAATTCCGAAAATTCATTTTTATAACTTTTGTTTGTTTTGATTTGAAGTTCCTACTTTTTTCATATTGAGGTAATCCTATGTAAAATTAGAACTCAAGTATAACAACAAAAACATATGCATGTAGATATAAGATCAATCACACTTTTGAATATATGTACGTTATCTGTAGAAATAAATTAATTTTTGTATTGATCAGAGGAAAATGATCGTTTAAGTTTTTTTTTTTATCTCTGTCTGAACCCGAAGGTAACGTAAGTTGTAGGAAGGCGGGGCTTTCGCCCATTTTTAAAATTTCCCCACAGAAATGAAATCCATGGATAGGGAGGGCAACGGGGCAGCTTCACCATCTAAAGTTGCCAGGATTGTAAATGGTAAGGATCTGTAATGTGTCTAATCACTCAACGTGATTTTGTTGTTGTTATCTTTTTTTGATGTAGTTCATTTTTTTGGTAATTGAATTAGTCAGTCCGCTAGTGTGCACAGTTTTTTTTTTTTGTATGGCCTATTTGTGTAGACTCACTAGTGTTACCCTTGTTTTTTGAATCCCACGGCAATGGCTGAAACTCCGGGCTGGACAACGAGCAAGGTGCACACGGTGGGGTAACACTGAGAAGGTGGATGTCTGTAGAGGAGCTTTCTAAGCTACACAGGAGGGATCCATTACATATCGTCAACATACTCGAAACACCTATTAACGTTTATTCGCACAAAGGGCAATGATTCAAAGAATTAATTTCAATAGGAGAATAACAGAGAACTCGTCTACCAAAATTGACTTGCTCTTTAGTAAAAATGATCAAGTTAGGTCGGAAAATATAGTTGAATATAGAATTTCGGATCATGAAACAATTAATTTCAAATTGCCTACAACAAAGTTTTGCAAAATGAGAAGTTACTCTACTTTTACCTCATGGGAATACTATAGTTCTGAAAACCTTTTAAATAAGCTAAGAACGTGCGATTTTAACTTTATGCGTAATGCGGGAGTAGAAAATAAAACTACAGCCCTGAACAATATTCTTACTGAAGTAATGCAAGCACTGACATATGTGAAGAGAACAAAAATACAACTGAGAAATAAGTGGTATGACCGTGAGCTTACAGCTCTCCATTAAAGAAAACTTGAGCTATATAATACTGCCACAGAAACAGGATACTGGGATGAATACAAAGTATTAAAGAAAATATTCAAAAGTACGATTATGTATAAGAAGAAGATGTATATGGAAGGCAGAGTTCACAGCAATAACGGAAGCATGAAGCGGATGTGGAAGTGTCTGAAAGACCTCGCAGAGCTTACAGATAACAAAAAACATATCACTAAGATAGTAATATATGACGAATGCCTCGATAATGAGTATCATATAGCTAATGCCCTAAACAATTTTTTTGTACAGAGCATAGTCAAAATTAGTGATAGTATCGAAGAAATGCCTACTGCATCCGAACTAAACGTTGATCGCTCGATCGCAATAGAACCATTTCTTTTCACTGACATTGTGTTAGATGATATAATGAATATCACAAAAGCTTTTAAAAATAAATATGGCGGAGAAAAGCTTTTATTTGAGGGTGTTTTCAAGGATTCCCTGATGTACATTGGTAACTTTTACAAAGACATAATAAATGAGTCCCTAAATCATGGCATTGTTCCAAACTGCTGGAAAGTTTCAACAATAGTACCTGTGGAAAAAGTAAAACATACAATGAAACCGCAGGAGTTACGGCCAATCAATACGTTACCCTCAGATGAGAAAATTATGGAAATGGTGGTGAATAATCAATTGGTGGCATACCTAGAAAAGCACAAAGTTATTATACCAGAACAATATGGATTCAGGAAGAGCCATTCTTGTGAAACAGCACTCAACATGGTTATTGCAGAATGAAAAGCAGATATATCAGATAAAAAAGTTGTGGTGTCTGTCTTCTTGGACTTGAAACGGGCCTTTGAAACAGTTGATAGACGGGAATTGTTGAATGTTTTGTTCAAATCTGGTGTCAGAGGAAAGACTTTGGAATGGTTCCGAAGTTATCTCAGTGATAGAAAGCAAAGGACGATAATTGGAAACGCAGTCTCATATCGGATTGCCACAAAGTTCAGTACTTGCACCGATACTATTTACATTGTACATAAATTATATAAAAAAATGGTTAAAATATTGCAATATACGTCTTTTTGCGGATGATGCACTGCTCATCATCAGTGAGAAATATGCCGACTGTGCAATGCAGAAAGCACAAGAAGATATTGACTCTCTATACAACTGGTTGTGCCTTAAAAAATTGAAGTTAAATATAGATAAGACTAAGTTCATGGTATTTTGCAAAAACCAGAACATCATACGTATTAACGATTTAAACAATATAACCCTGAAGATAAAAAACAATTTAATTCAAAGAGTAAATGAAATGAAGTACTTATGAGTTTTAATTGATGAAAACCTGAATTTTGGAGAACATTTAAAGTATCTTGAAAGAAAAAATACGCAGAAAATAGGATTCATGTACAGAACATGCAAACATATTAGTTAACGTCATAAAATAATGGTGTATCGTTCAATTATTGAGCCGCACTTTATATACTGTCCTACAATTCTGCTGATAGCGAGTGATATGCAAATTAAAAGACTACAAATACAACAAAACCAGGCAATGCGATTTATATTAAAATGTCCCCCAAGAACATCAAAAACTATAATGCTGAATCGGTTAAACTGGCTTAGTATAAAACAGTCAATAAGTTACTTCACTTTGAAATTTATACATCATGTAAGATTAGGAATGCTACCGAGTTACCTGAGCAATAAAATTTTATATAATCACGAGATCCATAGTTATTGAACTAGATACTGCAATAATATAAGACTGCCTAGAGTAAGAACAGAGTTCGCAAAGAAGACTTTAGAATACACTGGGTACAAAATGTACAATGAAATACCTACTGAGATAAAAGATTTTGAAAATATTAATAAGTTTAAAGTAAAATTATTTTTATATTGTAAAACACTTAATATTTAATGAAACAAATGTTTACTTAACATCAACTAGGTCTTAAAGACCGTAATAAATAAACAAATTAGTAATAATAATAAAGTCTAGCAAAGTCTCAGCGGCCTTGTCCTGGTGATAATTGAGTTTGAATAGGCCTCATTCTTCATTCTCAGAAACATGTACGAAGGTACCTCGTAATATATTAAAAATCCTCAACGCTTCTTTTGCAATAACTTCAAAAAAACTCACATTCAAACCAGTGTCCTAACCCTACTTCTGTTTAACTTCTACATATCAATAGCTATCTTCACCACCAGAAGGAGTCCTTATTGTTTCCTACACCATATGGTCGCCAAGCCTAAGGATTACCCACTGGAAGAAGCTACAGGCCTGCCAAAATACTGCCCTCACAACCGCCACGGGTTGTCTCCTTATGTCCCCAGAACCCCATCTACATAATGAGGCGAGAATACTCCCAATAACTGAAAGAAATGAAATGCTAACCGAACAGTTTCTGTTGAATACCCAGGAACCTGGGCATCCCAATAGACATCTGATTGATTAGCCAACACCGCCCAGGTTCTTAAGCAGTCACCTCCGTAAGCACTATGAGGAAATACGGCACCTGAGAACTCAGCCGTATGAAGCAAGAAAACACAAACAAGTCCTTGGTGAACTCCATAAACAGGCGTCGGACCTCTATGTCAGAAATTGCCCGGTGAATTCAGTACTCAAAGAACAATACCCTAAACTTGCAGAACAGAAACGCACGCTCCCTAGGGAAACGGGAGTCACTCTAGCCCAGCTTCGATCTGTATACTGAAACAGGTTAAACTCTTACCTATCCAGAATCCACCCGACATACAAAATATCCCTGCTTACAATGTGTCTCCACATGACACCAACCATCTCTTCAATTGTAATGTGGAACCAACACCTCTAACACCCCTCTCTTTATGGTCCACCCCTGCCGAAACAGCAAGTTTCCTCGGACTCCCGTTGGAGGACATTGATGACAATTTGTGATTGGTCAGACCTATTGGATGGGGCGAAGCACTGCTACAACTACAACATCAGAAGGCACTCGAAGACGATGCCTCAAAACTAACAACCAAAAGCAATAATTATCATTTCACTGACACAAATTTTATAGTTTTTTCTTCCGTAGTTGGAAACAATCTTTTCATAATATTACTTAACAATTTAAGATTAGACATTTTTTTCAAGTTGTATTTTGACTTACCAGCAACAATAGAATCATGTTTAATTGTACGCTGCACAATCATTGTACCATCATGTAACGAAGCTCAGTTTCTTCCAAAAATTGTTCGGCACTGCCGCGTAAAATCAATGTACATGTTCTAGCATTAACGCAACCTTTAAATAATTATAAACTATAAAAATAAAATAAATGTCAAACCCACTATCAAACCTTGGCAAATGTTGAAACGTTCACCACCAACTTGAGGTTCTTCAAAGTAATCACATTGACCCAAAACACTGGAATTAATATCATTAGCTTTAATCATAACATCACCACCACAAGCTTTCATTGTACGTTTCCAATCTTCTTCTGGTACATGAACAGCACAGAACATATCACGATCTGTAAAATACTGTGTAGCAACATCACCAATTGGTAGTTTAGATAACACAACATTGGCGCCTTACTTAGCTAGTTTATTGTACAGAATACGCCATTCAGCATCAACAATTTTCTGATACTCTTGGACATTGGAGGACATTGCTGTGGCAGAGACAAATTTTTATTCTACACATTCTAATATAACAAAAAAATTACCTCAGCATCTTGAGATTTGGCGATGTCGACTAGAGTTTTACGGCTGGATGCATAATACCCAATAGTTTCATAATGGTTGCACCATCATTTGAAATTGTGGCCCTACCACTGGAATCAACAATATGCTTGTCCATTGTCCAAATGCGCAAATAGAAAAGTACTGTAACAAAATTGAGTTCGGTTTGAGTGCAATTGGGCATGGCAATCTTGATGCAGTTATTGCGCCGCAAAAATAAAGTTCGTTTTGAGTATAATTGGACATAGCACTCTATGTTTTAATTACTACGCAGTAGAAATAATTGAGTTTGCTTTTTTTAACTGTTCGGAATGTAAAAGGAGTTAGTTTGATTGTGAACGCGGTGCCAGCGAGTTGGCCGAATAGCTAGGTACATAAATATTGGTATTGTGCGCGAGTGCATTGTGACATAATTATGTGTGTAAAAGAGATAATAATGTATATGGAGTGCGAGATTTTGTGTGCAAATAAAAAGGGTTTTTTTCTGGCCTTTGGCCCTTTTCCCCTTTAGCTATGCGTTTCCTTTTTAGACAAGATGAATGTAGTTGCACACACACACATGTGATAGTAAGTATGAAACATTATGGTCCGTGTTGAGCCGGTCCAGGCCAGTTGAGTGCAAGAAGTTTTTTAGTGCGTAACTCAAACGGCTGCTGGTAAAAAGTGTTTGAGTGTTCAAGTGATCAATAAGTCTACGCGTATTCAAAGCAAAAATTTGATACAAATTTATTAATTAAATATCTTGAAAGTGAAGTTTTTGGAAAAGTCTAAATTGTAAAAGGTGAGCCTTAAGATAATAAATAAATAAAGTATCTACAGTCCACTGAAAAAATTCGGTAGAATTCAAAAAGATAAATTGGAAAGGTGCGTGTGCGTGTAAAAAAAAAAAAAGAGATTATGTAGAAAGGGTATATGTAAAGAGGAAAGCTAATAAAGAATGAATATAAAGAAAGTGTACATAAAAGGAAAATAGTCTTAATTTGGTAAAATTTTGATTCTGGTGTCCCAATGGAATTTAAAGGTATTTGTGTGCTGTGAGTGATATGTATGTGTGTGCTTGTAGTAAAGAACGTGTTGGGTGCTTGAGGAATGGAGTAATTACAGGACGAATCTATGTATAATGAATTCGCCTGGAGCCAGCATATTCTTTTGTGAAAAAAAGGGAATTTATATGTTTGTGTGACCATAGGCTTGTTCGAGATTCAACTGCAGCGTATTGCGTGGTTTTCTTTTTCTTCTTGCTATCGCTTTCCTTTTGTTGTGCATTCAAAGATAAATGTATCATTTGTTTACATAGTAGGTACAAAGTGCCTGCAAAGATTTTACATATATTGTATTGATGTTGCTTTTGTTGCTTTTCTCGAACAAGTCTTAGATGGCAATGTGAAAAATGTAGTGAAAGAAAATTTTGTATCATGCAAGAATATTGAAGCATGTACATTTGGTGTGCTAGACATGGGTGTACAGATATGTACTTAGTTATATATATATATATATATATATATATATATATATATATATATATATAGTATAGCTATGTAATGTGTGCTTGGTGTAAAAATGGTGCATGATAAAAAAAAACCGTTTAAAAAAAAAGGTAGTATGAGATAAATTTGAATGGTGAGATAAGTTGAGCTGTTATTTGGGGGCTTAAATACAAAATATTTTATGCATAAATAAAGGATGAGCTTGGAGCAAGATTTTATAGTAGGCATGTGTACTGAGTGGGCTAGTGTACCTGCAGGTGTTTAAAGTCTTTCGGCAATAGCATGTTTGAGTTGGTGCTAATGTTGGGT
This sequence comes from Eurosta solidaginis, assembly GCF_040869045.1. Taxonomy (NCBI): domain Eukaryota; kingdom Metazoa; phylum Arthropoda; class Insecta; order Diptera; family Tephritidae; genus Eurosta; species Eurosta solidaginis. The sequence continues at coordinate 107,768,083 of NC_090322.1, read as the reverse complement.
GGGCACGGTTAAGGTGGGCTAGAATTTTTCAAAAATATATGCAAGCCGGGAGTATTGGGCAAGCGCTTGAATCAAATGTCAGTGGGCGAGTCAATATGATTGATTGAGGGCTTGGTGATAACCATCATTGGGCGTTTGTTTAAATGAAAAATAATAAGCTGTGATAACAAAGTTGCACTCTGTGTGCGAGGCTTCACTATTATTAATGAGGTATTCAAATATATTATTTTGTTTGTTTGTTTCTTTTCTTTATGTTAGACATGGCATCTCAAAAGAAGTTGAAGTCCTATGCAGCTACAATCCAGCGTGCGCTAGAGTTTGTTAATGGCACTGATTTTACTCAAGTGTCAGTGGGCGAGATCAAGGTGCGACTGTGCATGATAATGACAAGATAGACCCGTCATTTAAATTTTTGTACCTTACTAATTCGCTGGTTGGTAGGACAAAATTAACGTTTGGTCAATGGCAATTTTCGGGTAATAATTATATTCCAGCTTGGGAGCAGCTGGATCAGATGTACGACCAAAGCTACTTAATAGGACGCGAGCATCTACGAAATTTTATTCGACTGCCGGAACTCAAGGGACATATAAAGGAGAACGACTTGCGGCGCATGTCTAATGTGACCCATGAGGTGCGTCGTCAACTCCAGGCACAGGGGCTCCCAGTGGAGCACTGGGATTTTTTTATGGAGCACATGTTGCATGAACGTTTGGATAATGAGACAGCCAGACAATGGGAGCTAGCAAGGAAGAGTGATACGCCAAAAGTTGATGAAATGCTATCATTCTTGGACAAGCAGGCATTGGCGCTAGCAAACTCTTCAGATAATAACAGGAGAATTGAATCGGCAGTGGTAATTCCAGCTTCAAATACGAAAATTAAAAATAATGGTGTAGATGAAAGAGGGGCTAGAGCTGGCGCATCAACATCGGGCGCAAAGAATAGGGTACTAGTATGTGAGGTGTGCAATGAAAATCACATGCTATACCATTGCCCACAATTCATGGCACTTAATTTGGGGGCCAGGAAAGATTTTGTTGAAAGAAGAAATCTCTGCCCAAACTGTTTTAAAAAGGCCCATGGTGCTAACAATTGCTACCAGGCAGAGTGCTGGAAGTGCCCTGGTAGGCCCAAGCACAACAGCGTGTTGTGACCAAACAGGGAACCAGCAGGTAAATAATATTCAGCGCTATGTATCCAAGCCGAAACAAAAATTTGATTGACAATTAACTGGGGCGAGAAAGCGTACAATTAAGACGCAAGAAGAGGGCAAGAGTAGGCAAGATAATGCGAGCGGTCGAGATGGTGCAGAGCTGGGACCAAACAAGAAAAAATTTAAAATGAATAAAGAAAATAAAAATGGAATAGACAATAATACTATGAATATAAATAAAATTGATTTGTCTTGTGAACAGTATTTCGTGAATTTCAATAGGGGGAAAGAAGAAGCAAGGGCATTGCTTCCAACAGCAATGGTGCTGGTTGTTGTAAACGGCATTAAATTTGGGCCAGTTCGTGCATTACTGGATACTGGGGCGCAGATAAATTTGATTACTTTTGTATTACAGCAGAGGTATGGCACACACATGAAACCAATTACTAAAAAGATGGCTGGTATTGAGGCAGAGCCGTTCCAAGTGAACAAGAAGGCTATAGTGTCGATTAGGCCTTGGTATCCATCAGGAGACCAAATCGATGCAGAGTTTAGGGTTTTACCTAAAGAGAGCCAGTGGTGTCCCTTACTCCCTCCACTGGGTTCAGAGTTGGGTCCTATGCATGACTCGTTGGACATTAGGTTAGCTGGTCCAGAATACTGGGAATCAAGAAGCACTCATATGTTGCTGGGGGCTAGTTTTGTTGCGAGAATTGTTACCAAGATAGTTCGCGATGGTATAAATGGAATAGCATTGATGGAGACAATGTTGGGCATAGTCGTTTTCGGCGAATATGCACAAAGCCTTGATGATGAGACCGGTGAGCTAGTATCAGCGGTAAATTACAAAGATAATAGAGAGCTAGACACATTAATAACAAAGTTTTGGGAGATGGATCAGATTAATGAGAACTCAATGCGAACATAAGAAGAAGAGAAGGTTGAGAAAATCTTCTTAGATACATATTATAGAGATAGGGATGGTAGGTTCGTGGTAACCATACCCTAAAGGAGGTCACAGAGATTGGCAGTTCCAAAGAAATTGCACACCGCAGATTTCTATATTTAGAAAAGCGTCTAGAAAAGGAGCCAGGGATTAGAGCAAAATATGTTAAATTTATGAGAGAATATGAGGAGTTAGGGCATATGAAACTTGTCGATAAGCATGTGGGGCAAAATGAGTTGACATATTACATCCCACATCATTGTGTGACGAAAAAGTTTCGGGTAGTTTTTGATGCAAGCTGCCTCACTAACAAAGGCATTTCTCTTAATGAAGTTCAATTGCTAGGTGGAAAATTACAAAGAGATTTGAGCGAGATCATAATGCGGTTTAGGCGGCATCGATTTGCATTTAGTGCAGATATTAAGATGATATTTAGACAAGTTAAGATTACAAGAAATCAATGCAGCGAATACTTTGGCGCGAGAGCAGAGAAGATCCGTTGAAGGAGTATTGGCTAACTTTTGTGACGTATGGTATGATACCATCGGCATATAATGCAGTTAGAGCAGTAATCCAGTGTGCAAGAGATGCAAAGAAAGATTACTGTAAAGCTACTGAAGCAATTATGAAAGACATGTATATGGATGATTGTGTTACCGGAGCTGACAGTGAGCAAGACGCTATTGAACTACCAAAACAAATGGATCACATCCTGGTGGAGCCGGTTTTACACTTAGGAAATGGAAATCGAATAGCAAGAAGCTAATAAGGACCTTACAGTCCGAAGAAGAGGAGTGTTTGTTTAAATTCGGGGAGAAAACTAGGGTGCTTGGATTGGTATGGTTGATATCGCCAGACCAATATGCCAGGTATCATAACAAAACGCGTAGTTGTTAGCTGCGTGGCACAGTTGTTTGACCCAAATGGATACATATCTCCAATAATTGCACAAGTTTACAAATTCAGGTCAACTTTTAGATCTGAGCAGATAAGAGCGATTCTTAACTATATTTGATATGCTGAATTCGAATCTGTATTCAGTTTTTCAAGATTGATTCTAGTTTCCGAGATCTCGCATGATAGCACCATTGTGCTGTTATAGCAGCTTTTAAATCGTGGCACTGCTTGATAAGTAAGTAAAAATGGCAGAATGTTCATAAAAGTATGAACATATAACTACGCCGCTCTAAAATAAGTAAATTTATACAGTCCACTAGAATTTAAGATAGTATTGTCATACATACATACTTACAAAACAAACAGGATAAGGTACCCAAACCTATCACACATACATACACATATGTACACACATACAGTCCACTTGAGGAAAGATAAGTATAAAAAACCCTCATACAAAACAGATGGTTTTAAATATTCAAGCAATGCCCTTGAACAAACAAACAATAGAATCAATAGAACAATAGAAGCAAACAATAGAATAAACTAAGAAGACATTAAAATTAGTCCTTTGTCCAACGTTAGATACACAAACGCACTTACAAGTATAGTTACGTTTAGGAACATAGTTTTAAGATTTAGTATATAAGCAAATGTAAAATAGTTTAAGACTCAGAATTAAAATATATTCTAAACCATCAACACCATTATATAAAAATAAAAATGCAGAGACAGTGTTGCAAAGTTGATCCAAAGTGTTTTTGTTACGTTTGTGGTGGTTATATGATTAAAAAAAGTGGCAAAATAATAACAAATGCGCTCAAGGATGCGTATCTGCACTACTTTGGTTTCAGCGTAGCAGACACTCGTAAGTCATGGGGACCGAAATTTATTTGTAACGCATGCAAAACAAAGCTGTATAAGTGGTCATCGGGAAAACGTGAGTACTTTTCTTTTTCAATGCCAGCACTCTGGAGAGAACCTAAAAACCATAAAGATGATTGCTACTTTTGTTTGATGAAAGTTGCGGGTATAAATGCAAAAAAATTAGCAAAATATAATTATCCTGATGTATCATCAGTATCCAAGCCAGTTCCACGTACTGCTAATGATCCATTGCCAGTTTATCGAAGTATAAGTGCAAACGTCCTGGAAACTTTAACTCCATCACCCCCGAGCAGTGAAAGCGACTTTGTCATGGAAGGGCCACATTTAATTTTGCAAGATGAACTAAGCGATTTGATTCCTGATTTGAATTTGTCCAAACAAAAAGCAGAGTTGCTAGGATCGCGGCTGCAGCAATGGAAAAATCTAGACTCTCGAACAAAAGTTACTGTATACAGAAACAGAAATGAGGCACTTCGACCGTTCTTCAAAAAAGAAGACAACATAAGTTTCTGTAACGATATTAATGGTTTATTTAATGAAATGAATGCACCCTACGATCGAAACGAATGGCGTTTATTCATTGATGGTTCCAAATACAGCCTAAAAGCCACAACGGGAATAACAAACCATCTATTCCGATTGCTCATGCAGTACAAACGAAGGAATGCTACGAAACAATGCGGAAGATCCTGTGCTTCATCAAATACAATGATCATAAATGGAAAATATGTGGTGATCTAAAGGTATAAACATTAATTCCAATTAAATCGAAAACACTTATTTTTTATATTATTTCAACAGGTTATTGGCATCTTAACTGGGATGCAATCTGGATTCACCAAATTTTGTTGTTTCTTATGCTTGTGGGATAGCCGCGCAACTGAACATCATTATGTGAGGAAAGAATGGCAAAGTCGTACTCAATATGAGCCTGGACAGCAAAACGTCTCCGCTGACCCACTTGTAAATCCACAAGACATTTTCCTGCTACCTCTTCACATTAAACTTGGTCTTATAAAGAACTTCGTCAAAGCATTAAACCGTGAAGGGCCGGCTTTTCAGTACTTAGTCAAGTTGTTTCCTAAATTGTCATATGCAAAAATCAAAGAAGGAATATTTGTCGGACCTGATATTAGAAAACTAATGGCTGATAAAGAATTTACAAAACGTTTAACGCCCGATGAAGCAGCCGCGTGGGCATATTTTCAAAATATCGTTCACCACTTTCTTGGTAATCACAAATCCCCTAATTTTGAGGAAATTATTGGCGATATGTTGGAAAATTATCGCAAGATTGGAGCTCGAATGTCTCTAAAGATGCATTTTCTGCATTCCCATCTCGATTTTTTTCCCGAAAACTTGGGTGATACGAGCGACGAACAGGGAGAGCGGTTACATCAAGATCTAGCCAACATTGAAAGACGATACCAAGGATTTTGGGATGAAGGCATGATGAGCGACTATTGTTGGACTCTAATACGCGAAACAGATACTACACAATACAAAAGGCAAAGTTCCACCAATCTTCATTTCTGATTTGTTACTTTTAAGTTAATAAAATGAATATTATTTGACAAAAATCTTAAAAAATGAATTTATTGACTATATTAAAAACTAGAATCAATCTTAAAAAACGGAATGCAGATTCGGATTCAGCGTCATAAATTAACTTAAAAACCACTTTTAGTTGCCCAGATCCAAAACCGTGTATACTTGTGTTGTTGTAGGGAAGGTTTTGATACAAGATTTGTGGCGCTTGAAGATAGAATGGGATGAAGAGCTACCATCTGAATTAGAAATGAGATTCAGAAAATATTGGGGCGAGATGAAAAAACTTGAAAATTTTAGAATTCCAAGATGGCTCGGTACTGGTATGTCTGGCAAGGTTGAATTGTGTGGTTTTGCTGATGCATCAGAATCAGCCTATGGTGCAGTTGTTTATGCTAGAAGGAAGCAAGCAAATGGGAATTTTAAACGTAGATTAATAGTATCAAAAACAAGAGTAGCCCCAGTAAAGAAGATAACTATTCCAGATTGGAATTGTCGGCATGTGAGTTATTGGCTAGATTAGTCGTCGAGGTTAAAAGAGCAATGGATTGGGGCGAGATCAATTATACATTGTGGACAGATTCTCTAGTTGTGCTTTACTGGTTGGAAAAAATGTTCAGAGATTTGAAAACATTTGTAGCTAATCGCGTATTCCAACGCGTAAGAGTTGGAAACATGTGGGTTCGGAAGATAATCCAGCTGACTTATTAAGTCGAGGATTAGAACCTGGTGAGTTGGTTGATAATTAATTTTATTTGGAGGGCCCAGAGTGGCTATCTTTTCCTAAGGCACAGTGGCCACCTCATAAGTTTGAACAGGCTAAATCGAAAAATAACAAGGATGGGCAAGCGGAAATTAAGGTGCACATTGTAAATGTATGTCATGAGGAGATGGAGATTTTTGTGTCGAAAATGGGGGGAAGGGGTGAGCTTGTTCCTATCACGGAATATAAAAGCAGGCTAGAAGGAATTTTGAATGTACTGGCATATGTAAAGCGATTTATAGATATAGTCAAGACAAAGTTGACGACTCGTGATAGGATAAGAAAGTCAGCGAAGGGGAGCAGATTAAGGAGCATGAAATCGAAGGTAGATTTACCAAGTGAGCAAGAGAAATTGTGCGCAATGGAGTACTTGCTGAGATATTCGCAGAAGAAATACTTTTGCAGAGAATTGGTATTGTTGCATGGTTACCGGAACATAGTAAGTTGGAATCATTACGACCAATTTTGGATAAAAGCAGGCTTTTGAGGGTAGGAGGTCGGTTTAATGAGGCGAACCTTGGATATGAAGCAAAGCAGCAGGCAATTGTGGCAAAAGGTTCCAGATTGCCTTACTTCATAGCTGATTATGCACACAGACAAGATAGATAGATAGATAATTAATTGAGGATCGCACTGCAACCATTGGTCTATTGTGCCCTCATCTGCTTCACAACACCTCATCCAAGCCGACATCTCTGATGAACCCTAGCAGTTCACCTGGCTTGAGGGATTTGATGTGAGAATGTTCTGGCCATGGTGAGCCCATAAACTTAGCTCTACGTCTTGAGATTGCATCACACTCCAGGAGGATATGGTCCGCCGTCTCCGCTGATCGATCACAAAATCGGCATGTGTTGTTCGATATTATACCCAGCTTTTGCATATGGCTGTTCAGTCTACAGTGTCCTGTAAGAATAGCTGTTAGAATTCTTAGGTTATTTTTCGAGAGGACTATAAATGCCCTGTATCGAGTTGTGCAGTAACCCCCTAACAGTAGCTTAGATTGTCTCAGGCCTGGCATATTACGCCATTGTTCTTCCCTCTTTTCCTTTTCTTCTGCTAATAGATGCCCCCTAGTTTCCTGCGGGCCTACTGGCAGGAACGGCTCAGGACCAATAGGTCGTATCGTTGCTGCCTCTCTGGCCAGGCTGTCCGCCTGCTCGTTTCCCTCGACTCCCCTGCGGCTAGGAACCCAGGCCAACAGTAGTTCGTTGTGTGCTCCTAGTTGATTCAGCTTTTCCACGCACTCAAGGACTAGTGCTGATTTTATTTCAAATGCCGAGATGGCCTTGAGGGCGGCCTGGCTGTCACTGAGTATGGCAATTTTCTCATTGGAGTATTTTCGCTGAAGGTTCAGGTCCGCGCACTGGCTTATGGCGAATACCTCCGCTTGAAAAATGCTCGGGTATGCTCCCAGGGGTATTGATATTTTGGGTCTGGGTCAAACGACTCCAGATCCAATCCCCTCTGGGGTCTTCGAGCCATCGGTATACCATACTATACTGTTTAGCTGCTGAATAATCTCAATTCTGTTTTCCTCCCACGTACCCTTGTCTCACAGTTCTACTTTCTATCTTTTCTCATATACTATCTGCCTGAGGATATCATCCCTCGGGAGTTGAGAGATTGGGATCTTCTCGCTCAATTCCTCCATGTTCCGGGACGATATGACTTTACCTTTGCCCAAGCCCTCCTTGACGATATTAAGGAGGGCTCGCTTGGCTGACTGCTCTATCGATATATGCAGCGGGGTTAGATCGAGGATAGCTTCCAGCGCTGTTGTGGGGCATGTGCGCATAGCTCCGGTGATGCACACACATGCCAGTCGCTGAAGTTTTGACAGTGCTTGCCTCGTCGTCGCCCGAGTTGTTATCGATGCCCAGGCTATTGAGCCATATGTTATCATAGGTTTTACTATCATGGTATACGTCCATCTTAGCACGTGTGGGCTACAGCCACATGATTTGCCTGCTAAACGTTTGCATACCATGATGGACCTCGTGGCCCTAGTCTTCATGGTGTCGAAGTATTGTTTCCATAAGAGCTTGGTGTCAAAAATGATCCCCAAGTATTTCACTGCGGTTCCATATTCTAGTTCCACGCCATCTATTGTTATTGCTCTCAGGGCTGGTAGGACCCTTCTTCTGGTGAAGGGGATGATGGTTGTCTTAGATGGGTTGATGTTAAGACCCACATTGGCGCACCATTCCCTTGTGATGTTCAATGCTCTTTGTATTATGTCACAGAGCGTACACTCGAATTTACCCCTTGCAATTATGACGATGTCGTCAGCATATCCTTGGCATCTTATGCCACTGTTTGATAGCTTTTGCAGGAGTTCATCCACTACTAGGCTCCACAAAAGGGGTGACAGGACACCTCCCTGGGGGCACCCTCTCGTGGTAATAACCTTAACTGCGCTGCTGCCTACTTGGGCTTCAGCGATTCTTGTGCGGGGTAGATTATCAATCCATCTCTGGATAGGCAACTGAACTCATCTTCTCTGCAGTGCTATGTTTACGCTTTCGTGAGATGTGTTGTCAAAGGCACCCTCGATATCAAGGAAAGCGCAAAGCACTGTTTCCCCTGTTTCGAACGCCCTCTGTATTTCAGATGTTAACTGGTACAGAGCTGTGTCCGTAGACCTACCCGCTCTGTAGGCATGCTGGCTATAATGTAGGGGCCAGCTCTTGAGGGCGTTCGACCTGATTTCTTGGTCTATTATCTTTTCCATTGCCTTCAAGACAAAGGAGGTTAGACTTATTGGTCTGAAGGACTTTGCTTGTGAATAGTCCTTTTTACCTACTTTTGGTATGAATACTACTCTTGCTCTTCTCCACATCATGGGTATATATCCCAGTGCCAGGCTATCTCTCATGATCCTGGCGAGATGTGGGATGATCTGTGTCCCTTGCTGCATTAGCGCCGGGTAGATGCCGTCCACCCCCGGATATTTGTATTTCTCAAAAGATTCCACTGCCCATCTGGCTCTGGCCTCACAAAAGAGGGAGTTGGCTAGTTGCCAGTCTGATGGCGTTGGTCTAACTCTGGGGAATACAGGTTCCGGTACTTGCGGGGAGGCCTCAGGAAAATGCGCTTGCAGCAAGGCCTTTGCTCGCTCTTCCGCCGTTTCGGTATAGATACCGTCTGGGAGCCTAATTGCTAGGTTTGTCTATCTCTGCTCTTTGGCTAGGGCCTTGTGTAGCCTTGCCGCTGCAGGCGTGCTGGAAATTCCCTCACAGAAATTCCTAAAACTTTCCCTTTTTGCTTTTCTTATCCCCTTATTGTACTTAGTTAAATTTTGGGTGTATTCCTCCCAGTTGCCGGTTCTCCTTGCCTCGTTAAAGAGTTTCCTGACTTTCCTCTTTAGCAACGTCAGGTCATAAGACCACCAGGGGGTTGCCTTCTTACCCTTAATCAAGGAGACACGGCAACTGGAGTTATAGGCATCTATCATTATTTGATTTGCCCTTTCCACCCTGCTCTCCAACTCGGTACAATTGGTACTTCTGCCTTTACTCTTAAGGCTATCTATGTTAGCTTCTATAATACTTTTGTAGCTGTCCCAGTCTGTTTTCCTGGGATTTCTTCTAGGGTTGGTTTGTCCCGATATAGCGCCCAGCTCAAACCTTATGATTCTGTGGTCCGAAAAGGAGGGTTCTTCTGAGACCCTCCATTTCGAGATCATATTCTCAGTTAGGTTGTTGCCAAGCGTTATATCAAGGACTTCTGCCCTAGATCTCGTAACAAACGTCGGTTTACTCCCAACGTTGTATATATTTAATCATTGCTGGCTATATATTCTAGCAAACACTCACCCCTTTGGTTGGTATCACTGCTGTCCCATTCCGTGTTGTGGGAGTTACCATCACTTCCTATGATTAGAGGAAGTTTCGCTCTTCTGCAGTGAGCTACCAGCTTCTGTACGTTATCTGGGGGGACCATGTTGTCGTCCCCCGGGAAGTAGGCTACGGCTAGCACAATGCTGTAGTCTTCACCATTGACTTTCGCATCTATTTGTACCGCCACCAGATCTCGACTTGAAAACTCTGTAATGCAAAAATAGTTAATATTTGCTTAAAGCATTACTGGTCGCGCCTAATCTGCATTTGCATATGTATATATTGCCTTTCTAATTCCACAACTCAAATTGTATATTTCGTACTTAAGTATTTTAGAACTAGATGGTAACACTAGCTGCTATTTGACATTTTAGTATTATCATGTTGTCCGCTTTGTCAGTCGCTTTCTTACAGTCCACAATACCGCGAGCATAGCAATACTTTTCTACCGCTTAAATTATTGTAAATAAAATTAAGTGAAATAGTATAAACATTGTTCGGTCTTTATTTAATTAATTGGAACAAGCGTATCATCAGTATACGCTGTACACCGCAACCCGCATACATAATCCGCTACACCATTTGCTGGTCCTTCGAGCCGGATTTGTAAACCCGCATATTCATGATAATTTCATATCTCTTTTCGTGAAATAAATTGGCTCAACTTTAACAACAACAACAACATCAACAGTTATAAAGTGGTCTGATTTAATATACATAAATTTTAGCAAAGGCAAATCGGTCAAGCCATACTACATACATATATACATATTTCTTCAAGTACATTTGGGGAGTTCCATAACAAACATCGTCGTCAAATAAATTCACAAACATGGCTTCAGTGAAAGTTCGCGACTCAGCTTTAAATGAAATTAAAAGGTATGTACAAACTAGTAAAGCTGATTCAACTGCAATCGATACCGATGCCATATCGACATATTCCCAATTACTTGAAGAGCAATGGGCACGTTTTTGCAAAGCCCAAGAAGAAGTAGAGCTTTCATGTGGGGACGACAATGCTTCTGTAGACGAGCAGTCACGCGTCCAAGCTGAAGAATGGTATGCAATAGCCAAAACAAATTTCAAACGCCTTTGCATGCCTGAAAAGCAACCGCAGTTTTACAAAATCCTGTTCACGTTGCAACCGCTCATGTGCTTTTACCAAAATTACAACTGCCGTCTTTTAGTGGTGATGCCACAGAATGGCTATCGTTCCATGATACCTTCTGCTCGTTAGTTAACGCAAATACGTGTCTATCGGACGGACAAAAATTACAATATCTTCGAAATTGCTTAAAAGGCGGAGCGCTCGATTTGGTAAAGGGCTTAGCCATATGCGATAGCAATTATAGTGAAGCTTGGGATTTGCTTACGTCGAGATACAAAGTAATGCGCGTAATAGTAGAGAGCCATGTCAAAGCTTTGACTTCGATTGAAAAGGCAACCAAAGATTCAGTTTTAGATGCTACTTTACAGCATATCGGAGCTTTACGCGCGCTAAAGCGTCCTGTCGAATTTTGGGATGACTGGTTAGTGCATTTGACAGTTTCCAAGCTGGCGCACGAAACCCGCAAACAATGGGAGTTATCTCTCGTTGTAGACGATTTACCATCGTTCAACGATCTTCGAGACTTTCTCGAAACACGCGCTCGCTCATTGGAAATGGTCCCAGTAGTCAATGCAACACACCGTCAGTCAACAAAAAGTGTTTTACACACCATATGCACTAAACCAAAATCGGCATGTCTCTTCTGCAAATGTGACCATAAAATATATTCATGCTTACAATTTATTCAACTTGACCCTAAGTCTAAACTATCCGCTATAAAGAAAGAAGGTGCTTGCTTGCATTGCCTTAGCAATGGGCATATTCTAGCAAAATGTCACAGCACGTCGGCATGTCGCATATGCCAACGACGTCACCATACCTCATTACACGCTAGTTTCATCGATCAACCCGTTGGGTCCGCAGCCAACACAACTGGCCAGCACGTAAAGATCGCACCTTGCTATGCCGATACTGCGCGTGTGATTTTATTGGCAACCGCTGAAGTTCTTCTGAAAGACAACGCTGATTCTTGGCAATCCGCTCGCGCGCTACTAGATAGTGGTTCGCACTCTTCATTTATTACCGAATCCTGCGTTCAACGCCTTCGCTTACCCCGAAAGGCATCATCCGGTTACGTTACAGGAATCGGCTCATCACAAGGAGGCCATACAAGAGGAGAATGCAAAATCACAATTTCACCGCGGTCGTTGGGTACCAAATTCCAATTTAACGCACTCGTTTTACCGAAAATCACCAACGATCTTCCCGCCACCGATGTCTCGATATCGTCATGGGCACACCTTCGCGACTTGGCTCTAGCTGACCCACATTTTTCTAAACCAGGTACCATAGATATTTTAATCGGTATGGATGAGATGGATAAGTTTTTGTTAAATGGGTTGCGAAAGGGACAGCTCAGCACACCAATGGCGCAAAACACCGCGTTCGGATGGGTGTTGTTTGGCAACGCATCCAATTCCGAAACACATTCTGTTTCCATCCCCGCATTGTTCTGCGACATGCAGCTAACACAACTCGTCAGTAAGTTTTGGGAGCTCGAGGAACTAAATCCTAGAAAGCATTACACATTAGAAGAAACCCTTTGCGAGAAGCTCTTCGATGAAACAACTCAACGAGCAGACGACGGGCGCTACATTGTGCGTCTACCGCTTAAGGGGGGAATCGAGCTCGGAACGCCGCAGTCCGAGCCCTACTCCGCATGGAAAATAGGTTCGCGAACGATAAAAACCTTCATAAAGGGTACAGCGATTTCATGAAAGAGCTGGTTTAGCTTGGTCACATGGAGTTAGCAGGTCCAAGTACATCCAATACATATTATATGCCGCATCACGCTGTGGTCAAGGACACGAGTGCCACGACCAAGTTGAGAGTCGTCTTTAACGCCTCCATGAAGACTTCTTCGGGAAACTCTCTAAACGACGCGCTGATGGTAGGTCCACAGCTGCAGCAAGATCTCTTTTCGATTTTAGTGCGATTTCGTACCCATCGCTATGGGCTCATAGCGGATGTGGAAAAAATGTATCGGCAAGTTTACATTGCTTCGCAAGACGCCGATTATCAGCCCATAGTATGGCGTAAGAATACATCACCCGATACAAGATTTCCGACTTTTTAGAGTAACATATGGTGTTGCTTCTGCTTCGCACTTAGCCATCAAGTCATTACAACGAGCAGCTACGGACGCTACCAACACAAACGAAATGGTAGTAGAGGTGGTTAAGAAGGATTTCTATATGGATGATCTGCTTACCGGGTCACATACTATTGATGAACTTACCATGCTTCAGAAGGACGTATCAAATGTACTCAGTCAAGGTGGGTTCGAGCTACGCAAATGGGCGACAAATTGTTCAACGCTAAGAAAGCGCATACCTCACGCGTCTAAACAAGTGTCACACTTGTTGGCGGACGGTAACGAAATTCGAACCCTGAATACAATTTGGTGCACGGATACCGACTCGCTCTCTATAGCCGTAGACTTGGATGAACTGCGTGGCACACTAACAAAACGAGTTTTCCTATCGGATTCTAGAAAAATATTCGATCCCTTAGGTATAATCGCGCCATGCACTATTCGTTCTAAGATTTGGCTGCAAGGGATTTGGAGATCAAAGGTGGATTGGGACGAACCAGTTCCCGCCGACTTATCAAGGGAATGGTTGCATCACCGCGACGAGCTACAGAAGTTAACATCACTAAAGTTAAACCGCTGGTTGGGAACTCGCAATATTAACGATTCAGAGTTTCATCTCTTCACCGACGCTTCTGAACTGGCTTATGCAGCTGCGCTTTACTGTCGTACTCAAAGCACAAGTGGTGAGATACAAGTTGTCCTGGTTGCTGCTAAAACCAAGGTCGCTCCGCTCAAGACCACTACACTACCACGCTTAGAGCTTTGTGCAACGCATCTAGGTGCGATACTAGTTCGTCAGGTTCAGAGTAGTTTCGGCTGCACATTCGAAAAAATCTACGCGTGGATCGACTCAATGGTTACATTAGCGTGGTTGCAAGGTACACCCAGCAGGTGGTCAGTCTTCGTTTCCAATCGCGTAGCGGCAGTGCAGGACACCATACCATCGTTGGAGACACGTAGCATCACAACACAATCCCGCGGATTGCGCATCACGCGGCATCAGCCCATCGCAGCTTCTTAAGCATCACTTATGGTGGTATGGGCCAAAATGGTTACAAAACACCAACGATTTTTCTTCGAAAACTATCACGCAACATACGACGGATCTCGAGCTGAAATCCACAAAGGCAGCGGTACACTTATCTCAAACTACAAAGGAATGGGAGTTGTTAAGCCGATATCAGTCGTACACTAGACTCAAGAGAATAACTGCTCTTCTATTACGGTTCATAAAAAACGTACATTTTTCCGCGGGGGAGCCCAAAAAGCGCATATCAGGTCCAATAACTTGCGCCGAAACTCGGTAGGCAGAGCTCGCATTGGTAAAGTATACTCAACATAACGCTTTAGAACAAGAAATTTCTCATTTCAGATTGAACAAACCCTTACCTTTGCGAAGCACTCTTGTACGTCTTCAGCCCTTCATGGATGTCGATGGAATTGTTCGTGTCGGGAGCCGTCTCAAAAAGGCCTCGCTCGCAACCGACGTTAAACATCCAATAATTTTACCTAGAACTTCATCACTTGAAATACATATTAGGACTCTACATGCTGGACCACAAATTATGCAAACTGTGTTACAGCGACACTTCTGGGTTCTCGGCATGCGAAATCTTGTGCATCCGTTGTAGACGATTAAACCACAAACCGTCGCAATAAGCCATGGGCGACTTACCAATGAGCCGCGTTACGAGCGCTCGATGTTTTCTCCTCAGTGCAGTCGATTTCGCCGGTCCCTACATTTTAAAGTTTTCTCACGGAAGAGGAGCTAAAACTATTAAAGCTTATATCTGCTCATTCATATGCATGAGTACTGGAGCAATGCACTTAGAGCTGGCTAGTGATCTGTCGTCACCGACCTTTATAGCAGCGTTTAAACGTTTTACAAATCGCAGAGGTCACTGCCAACATGTTTATTCCGATAATGGCACTAATTTCGTTCGTGCTAATAAAGAGCTACGAGCTGCCTACGAGCGATGTATCAAGGACGCAAGGACATCATCGTATTTTGCTGACACTCAAACAGCATCGCATTTTAATCCACCAAGTGCACCACACATGGGTGGCTTCTGGGAAACCGGTATTAAGCGCGTCAAATACCACCTCAAACGTGCGCTAGGCCCCACGCTATTAACTTACGAAGAATTTACAACTGTATTAACTGAAGTTGAAGGCTGCGTAAACTCGCGTCCTATTTGTTGGATCCCTACGGAATTCGAAGACTTCAAAGTTTTAACGCCGGGTCACTTCAATGTCGGCGAACCTTTGAAAGCCCTGCCCGATCTTAACGTGGAAGCCTTTAAGGGAACTATTTTTCAACGCTGGCAAGCTATCACTACAATAAGACAACATTTTTGGAAGCGCTGGCGGGATGAATATTTGGTCAATCTTCAGAAACGTACAAAGTGGTTCCGACCAAGGCAAAGCTTGCAAGTAAACGATGTTGTAGTCATAAAAGACAACACTGCACCTCCTACGAAATGGAAACTTGGGCGCATACTTAACGTTCATCCAGGTACCGATGGCTGCGTTCGTGCGGCCAACGTAAAAACTTCAGATGGCGAAATGTTACGACCCGTAGTTCAGTTATCTTTACTGCCAACAAAAACAGATATTTTTAATAACTGATATTAATTTAAAGAATTTGAAATCAAACAATGTATAAATTTTAAATATTTTGAACACTCGTTCAAGGCGGCCGGCATGGTCGCGCCTAATCTGCATTTGCATATGTATATATTGTCTTTCTAATTCCACAACTCAAATTGTATATTTCGTACTTAAGTATTTTAGAACTAGATGGTAACACTAGCTGCTATTTGACATTTTGGTATTATCATGTTGTCCGCTTTGTCAGTCGCTTTCTTACAGTCCACTATACCGCGAGCATAGCAATACTTTTCTACCGCTTAAATTATTGCAAATAAAATTAAGTGAAATAGTATAAACATTGTTCCGTCTTTATTTAATTAATTGGAACAAGCGTATCATAAGTATACGCTGTACACCGCAACCCGCATACATAATCCGCTACACCAATTACACATGCTCTAGGTCTATGCTGGGAGAGATCCCAAATTACTCTACTGTTACTTACGTTAAGGCCCCTCACCTGTCCCTTGTATGCCAAGGTTCCTGTATGAGGGCTATGCCCAGATCTTCCGAGGCAAACCTCCTCGCCAGTACAGCCGAAGCTGTAATGGCATGGTGGAGGGTGATCTGGGCTATCTGCATGCTTAAGCCGGTCATTTTGGCCCGGCCGGCCTCATCGGGTCGTCGTAATCCGACAGCCCGCTTTCGCTATCATCCCGCTTGTCCAGTGCCAGCTCTTGGAGGTCCAAGCCCTCAATGAGCTCCTGTGTAGTGGGTATGTGTTGGTCTGTTTGTTCCGCGACCTCATCGCTATTACTCGCTGCGGTAGGAGCGTTTGTAGTCACACGTGCCTTGATGGTGTCGGTGCTCACGTCCGACATGTCCTCGTCCGACATCTTGTCTATGTCGACGCCCTCTACCGCCTTGTCATCCTGCCGCTCACTATTCCCTGGTAGCTTCTGCCTCCAGTGTCTTACTTTGATCAAGCCGTACCTGTAGTGTAGCTTGAATCCATTCCTACGTGTGAGCTGATATAATTCTTCATCAATGCCCACGTCGAGACGTAGGCCCGTTTCTTCCGCGCTGCTGTTTATAACGCGCTACCTCTGCATCTTAAGGCCCTCGTTCTGGTTAGCGAGGAGCCGGATCGCAAATTCTCTGGGGCGGTCCGCACTCCTGGGGAGGAACATTGTCACGTTATGCGTGGGCGGTATGTCATCCCCGCGCCTTGTGCATAATTGTGTCCCTGTCCACCCCTAGAGTGTTGGCACTACTTCCTCGAGCCACTTTGCGGTTTTCTCGTCCTCGCAGTCAACAAGGAGGAGCCCTGCTCGGAAGTACACCCCGCAAAATAATAGAGCATGCCCACACCCCCTGAACACTCCATCCATAATTAGCTCCTGGAGATTTGTCAGGTCCTCTTGACTTAGGGCATCCGCTGGGTAGTTCCTGGGCAGCACAGCCACTAGGGTACCCCTGAGGGCGTCCGAGTGGCTCTGCTGTTTTGGTGCTGCTGCAGCGGGCCTCCCAGTCGCCCTGGTCCAATTCTCCCGGCGCATGGTTGCCGTGTTCTGCAGAGCATGGGCCCGTTGCCTCTTTGAACTGGGAGTTTCCTCCGGTGTGACCTGCCCGATCCTACGCTTTCCAGCGGGAACGGGTGTATGCTGGCCAGCCGCCGCTGGCTGTTCTTTACTTCCGACTTTGTTTCTCCGTTCGGCGGTCGCTGTACTGGGCTCGTGGGCTGGTTTATGCCTGTGCTCGTCTGCCCTGGCTCTTGCTTTCCTGGGTGACAGGCCCTCCTCAAGGTATCGGAGATACCATTTTATACCAGACCCACTTAGTTCCAGACGCCATTTGTCTGTCAAATTGAACCCAATTCACAAAAATTTACAATGGGGGCTAATAATCACCTTCAACCGTGCGTGCCATTGGTGAGACGGTAAGTGTAATGGTCAAAGCTGTTGTTTTTAATAAATCAGCTGTTGCAGGTATGCAATACAAAGAGGACCTGCAAACGAGAAAGATCAATGTAATCGCCAAACAAAACATTAATTTCGAATATCAATACTTAACGTAACGTGGCGAGGAGTTACCCTGATCTTGTACCACATATTTTGTGGTCACCAATGGTGCCAATAAACCTTGCTGATTAGTAATAAAAGCACCACCAGCGCTGATTTTCAATGATAAAGCTTATCGGATTTGGCATCTGATCGGGATCTAAACGGCGTTGGGCTACTGTTGCGGCTGTTGATATATATCAGTACCAATACCAGGTGCAGGTGGTTGCTAAAGAACTTAATACAAAAATAATCATCAGCAATGTTTGAAATATATCAGTAGTATTAGCATATCTTGAACTAGGTCTTAAAGACCGTAAATAAATAAATAATAATTATTATTATAAAACCAGGACATGCGGATATTGGGGTTGACCCGGCATGGGTGGCTGACTAGGCATTCGCGCCTGTCCAGGTTGTGTTGGTGGCATAATTTGACCCATGTAACCACCTGGTGCACCTGGTTGTTGTAGAGGATAACCTGGCTGTTGAGGTTATGGAGGAAAACCAGGTGGACCAGGTTATTGTGGATAGCCCAACCGTTTTGGCATTGGCAGATAGGTTGTTGCTGCTGCTGTCGTGGCATCGCACAACCCGGTTGCTGTTGTGGTATATAACTTGGCATAACTGGATGTGGTGTCATTGCCCCACCTGGTCCAGTAGATGCGGACGGCATACCTGAAGGACCATCCCAGCAAAAATCTAGTAACAGAAAATGGCTTTTCCCATATCGCTACCCACCCATTCATTAATTTTTTTGTTTAGTTTTCCACGCACTTACCAAGCTATTAAGATCCTGATTTTGCAAGTATTATTAACACTTCTATGGTATTTCTTGTTCAGTTTTATAATTGTACTTAATTTAATAATTATAATAAATTAGGTCCACGCTTGTCTGCTCAAAATTTACTTCTCAATTGTTACGGTCTGCTGTTATGGTCTACGGTTACGGTCCACTTGGGAGCGTTTTCGTGCGAACACACCTAGTGACCGGTGATGGGGCGAAAGTTGCGATACAAAAGTATCGAAACAAGGAAATAAAAATTCGGCGATCACTAGCGAGAAATTTGCCATGAGTTTCCGGCCGTAGAAACACCAAAAAGAGTGAAAAAATTTTAAAAAAGAAAAGATAGCCACGAGTTTTCCGGCCGGGAAAAAACGCAAGAATTAGCTTTTTACTTGTGCAGTTAAGCGGAAATTTTTATAAAACCAAAAAGGTTTATCGCAAAACTAGTCCTATAAGGCGTTATACCAACGAGAAGAATTGTGATTTTACTGCAGCCAAATTTGTGGCGGCCCGGCGATAAAAAAAAAGGGATCGTGTAACATCTGTTGGCACAACTTCAACAGCAAGGCGCCAACTGCTTTATTAGCACTATTGCTACATCAACTGCACATCCCCAAGTATATTTAACTAATCGCCAAACACCCTAGCCGGCTGTGCACGTATTCAAGCGAGCATTGTGAAGAAGCAACGAGGAACCGCAGGCCGATTCCTTAACCCAACTACCAAAGAATAAACCGGGAAATGCCCAGAAACTAGGAAGAGTCGATAGCGCAAAGTACCGACACAGTCCGTTCCGACAAGCCTCGTTTTTACTCGTCTATTTTGGGTGGTAATAAACCTTACAACGGTTGTGTGGTGGTGACACAAGCTCCACGTATAGAATATCTAGTTGAAGTAGGTCGGCGTTTCACAGTCACACCTAGTGAGGAAAGTTCTATTGATTCCGATTCGGATTCGGACGGCACTAAACTAAATGGTGATGAGAACCCTTGTTATCCGAAGATAAACCCCTTTCTCTACGTTTACGAAGTACACTACCACCTTCGGAAAAGCGTCCGACACCACCTCCGCCTCCAGGGCCAGCAGTACGCTGCAGCGTTATACAACGAACGACACCAAAATTACCAAGTCATCCAGATCGTAAAGGTCAGCACGAAGTTTTATCGCCACCAGGTTCACTCGATTACCTCAGACCAGAGCGCATCAACCACCAACAGTACCAACACAGCGCGCCCAAGACCGCGCGCCATAACCGACAACAGCGACACCTTCACCAGCAACAACAACATCACCAATAACCACGCCGGCAGAGGCCCATGGTACGTACTCTGGCGGGTATGTAAGTACCAGCAAATTATAACCTTAGATATAAATATTTAAAAGAAACTTCTAAGCAGTACTTAGAGTTTTATACAGCCCGGTTAACCCATTTAACAAGGGTCGATTTTTTTCGTCAAATTTTATTATTGAATATTTGAAATTGTTAGCTTTACAACAAAGGGCTTACATTTTTTTTATAACATTTCAATAATATATTTTGTTGCTTTAAAATTATTGAAATTAGCTCTATAAATTTTATCCATAATAAGCCGTCTTTATCACGTGAAACGTTTTAGCGATCCATTTTTGGAGCTCAACCATAAATTGTTAGAAAAAAAATTTGCGGCCGCAGCCATTGGTCGATTATGCACGAATTGGCTAAAAGATTTAAACTTTTTTTTTCTTATATCATACAAATACAATATATATATATATATACATATGAATCACTATTGCTTGCAATATCGTTCGAACAACCAGAAGAAAATAATATACGTGCATATAATACGTAGTACTATCACAATTTGATCTTTATTGCTTTTATAACAAATTTTCTTAGCACATATTACATATTATTCTCATCGTACTATGCCATTATACCAAATTGATATTTTGTGACACTCAAAAATAAGTTCTACTACAACAACATAATAATTTTGTAAGAGAGCCCCAATTATCAGAATTTGTATTCAAACATTATAGCCCTAAAATATGTTTTGTGAATGAAAAAAAAGGGTATTCGACCAAATTCTTACTTTGTATGTAGTATATTTACTATACATAAGTACATTTAATTACATATTTTTCTCACACATAGCGTTTATAACGATTATAAAAAAAAAGAGGGAGACGTAAATAATTGTATAATTAAAATATTACGAGCAAAAGTAAGAGAAAAGAAAAGAACCCCCAACAGAACAAGCTTAGTCAGACTTAAGTATTCATATTAGATTTCGTTTCGATTTCGGCCCAATAAAGTGTGATTTGTTGGATCATTTTTTTTTCTCTCACTTATGCACTACACACACTTACCTACATTTTCATAGTGTAATTAGCTATTCGTAGTTCAACAATGCTGTAGCCCTGGTTAAGAAACCTGCACTATCGCATTTTTTTTATGTTGCATACATACGTTAATATGAATTGTGAATAAATTGTGTAATTTATAATGGGAATGCTGACGTCGCCCTTTATTTAGAAGGCATAGGGTAAACCAGGTAAGGGGCCACCGAAAATTTAGGTGCGTCGGTGGCAATGGATTTTGAGGGTGGGTATAAGCACCGGGCGTCGCAACAACACACGCGGCGCCCCCAAGTTATATTCGGCCTTTCTGTTTCTTTTATTTCTATTTTCAGCTTGTTTTTTTTTTTTTTGACTCTCAGCGTTAGTAACCGGCCATGTCCGGTTCAGTAATTTTTTTTGCGTTTAGTTTTTTTTTGAATTTGAATTTACATTTTTTAATGTTTAACGGTCTGTCCGTGACATCCGGTTCGACCGGATGTTGTTTTAGTTTGAATTTATAAGCGTTTTGAGTCGGTCTCTGCGTTTCTGTCAGGGTTTTTTGATTTTGACAGCTTTCAGTTTTGATAGGCATGATAGCAACTTTTTTCTGTTTATGGCGCAGGAACAGTAAGGTTGGCAAGGAGCCGCCCCAGCCGACAATGACTAGCCACTGTGCACCACCACATCATGCTGACCGCCTTCCTTACTGCTTCCAACGAAAATGCGATTCCATAACACAATAGCAATGGCGGCTTCGCAGAATTGGTTCTAGATACAAACACACGTTACAGCACCAAATCTTGAGATTGCTTTTGCTGATATTGTTGTGAATTATGTTTCTTTATGAAAAATGTACACTTTTAACTTTTATACAGACCTAAAACACTTTTTCTTCTATTTATTTGGAAATTTGCAACTTTTTCAATGCGGTACGTCTGCGGCGTTTCAAGCTGAAAACAACAAATGGCGGATTCGCAGAAAATTTTTGTGACGTATTTGAGGGTACATAGCATGTAAGAAAAGGCAAGCATATATGGATCGGACATTTCAATTAGGCCATCTCATTCTGTCATACTAAGAATTGTGGAACACTGTGGGATATTTTGTTGTTGGTCGCCATTTTCAGTCACTAGATTTTTGCTGGGATGTTAACGGCGCCGTTCCACTGCCCAGTGGCAATATTGGAATGGAATTTTTCTTTAACGGCTTGACGGCTTGGTAAGCCTTTTTGAAGAGTCAACAGGTAAAGTGCACGCGTCATTGCCGGTTGTGGTCGTGAGTTAAAGAAAATAGATTTTGGTAAATTTAAGGTTGGACCATCACGTACTTCTTAAAAGTGAAAAATCATTTAATGAAAAGCTGTCAAAAAACAATTTATAACTCATTGTGCGTAAATTAAAACTGGTTGAAAGCTTTGAAAAAAAAAAACGTGGAATAATAGCAAGATTATAGTTTTTTTTATCGTCGACACCGATTCAAGAAAGTGTTAAACAATTAAAACTTTATGGTGGATGAAGCTACTTACCGTTATGTTGAAATGTGCGGGTAAATCTGCATAATTGAAAGAAATGCAATTAGCGCATAGCCAACTTCAATTTAGAAAAAAAAAAACTTACACCAAGTGAGCGCACATTGTAAATGCCTTTAAATAAATATGCGTAAATGCAAATGTAAGATTTTATATGGAATTGATAATCTTAAATGGTGTGCAAAAAGCGAATAGCGTGCATACTATTTTATGTCAAATAAAATTTTCATGTCATGTATATATTGGATATATACTCGTAAAACATCTCAATAATAATTTTAACTCAATGGCAGAGCTGTATAAGGATTGAATCAATTGAGTGTGCATTCTCTCAGCATTCCTATAAAAATTGTAATTTTTTTTTTTTTGGTTGCATATTATAAATCTCCATTCCTGAATGGCTTAAAATACTTTCAACTCAAAGCCAAAGTATGTGTGTATAAAAAATTGTTGGGCTCTTGTGGGTTGACTGGTTTCCTTTGTAGGTATATCTCGCGGATAACTTCCTTATATAAAATCATAGGGCTCTTGATTATGTAAAGTATTCCAAAAACATGAAGATGTAGTAGAATTTTGCTGAAACTTCGTAAATACAATCTATTGCTTTCTTGCTATGTGTCAAAATGTTACTATATGTCCTACTTATTTTGCTATTGTTGTAAAATGGATTATGTAAATGAACACATTGCGCATTGACCAAATAGAGTAAATTGTGGTTATTTTTGTCGATCATATAACAAAATCAAATACTTGAGTTTAAGTCATTTGAATTCATCAAAGTACATAGGTATATCGGCGATTTCGTTGGAGCTTTCTAATTCTGAGAATTTTGATAAAATTATGTTTATTTCCATGGCAACGTCCTACAGCGATTCAGGCTTTTTCTATTCACCTTAGTCACCTTCCCCGTTTCTTTCATCTGTGCCACAAAAATCGGTAGAAGCTGTGCAGAGGATATTAATTTCTCTCCCCACAAAGAGATTGGCTCCCTCGGACTACAGTTTTTTTTAAAGCTTGGGTTTTGACAGTGTTTTACGGGATATAAATATAGGACCCGAGTGATTGAGAAGGACCATTAGTCTATATGCCTCTGTGCATGGCATTGGATTGAAATTGCTTTGGATGGTTGAATTCGAGCAGATTTGTATTCAAAGATTTGAGCAGATTTGTATTCAAAGTCAATTTTCTTTACTATCAAAAAGCTACATCTACCAATAGAGCCTAGGTTAGTGGATTGCAATTTGTACTGTACCATGTCGGTTCGCTAGATGTTACAGCGGTTCGAATGAGCTAAGGAATGCAGTATTTCCTTCCATTACTCAATGAAGAAGGGGTTGACTTTTAAGCCACATTCTTAAATCAATGATTTAAAATTTCAAATGATTGCACACTTTTACAGCTCTGCTCAATGGGTAGAATTTGAAAATTTTCCAAAGTGAAATAATCAATTACGGGGTAACGAATAAGACGATAAGTGTATAAAACAGAGTATTCAAAGAATTATATTTTCCAAAGTGCAAGGAAAATTGGAAAGACAAAAGAAAATATACACAAAATACATGCTACGAAGGCTAATGCACAATAAAGGCGGAAACTATTCCATAGGATTGCTACTATAAGTTAATGCAATTGGTATTGAAAAGTTAAAAAAATTCAGCTAAGCCAATTAATACTTATAAAAGTTAGTTATCAGCTAAAACTTAAAACTGCGGGCGTTACATACGCATATATTTGGTGAAAGTAGAATTTGTTATAAATCATAGGTATACTTATACCTAGAAACATACATGATAAAGTTCTCTATTTTCCTTTACGACTACAAATAAATCAGCAATATTACAGCGTTAAATATAGCCAATCGTAAGCAATTAACGCGCCCTGCTTTTCTTAACAACCACGCTACCACCATCGCGCGCAATACCGCGCGTCACCATCATTGATAGCGCAAGACCGCGCGCTAATACCACCAACAGCACAAAAACACCGCGCACTACAACCATCACAACTTACATAAGATCGACATCAAGAAGGAAAACGTAAGTAGAACAGTGCGCGACACGGTTAGCCGAACTCCTAGTCCCTAAATTAAGCTGTAATAACTTACACCCGAAGTCCCTTTGTCGGGCGAAATATATGCCACACGCAGTGGCCATATATAGTGTTAACTGCTTTGTATTCTTTACTTTAATTTTTAAAATAATTTTTATTTGAGTTTTCGTGTTACTTAAAATTTTTGAATAACTTCAAAAAAAGAAAATTCTAATTAGTTGGAAAATATTTAAACTCAAAAATAAATAAAAAAATATTTTAAAAAAATAAATATTTAAATATTTGGTTAACCACCAACCATAAACGCCATTTGTTTTGCTCTTTTCTTTCCCCAGGATCACTCAAATAGCACAGAAGGCGTCACAATATTGGCCACGGCGCTTCCATCATAACACCGGTCGCCAGCAGCAGCATTACCGGATCAACCACATCACCAGCCATAACAACCAGACTAACAATAACGTACCGGCAACAACAATTACCGACAACAATAATTACCGGCAACAACACTTACCGGCAACAATAAAGTACCGGCTACAGCAACTACCAACAACAACATCACCAGGAACTATGCCGGCAGAGGCCCACAGTACGGCCTCTTGCCGGCTAAGTAAGTACCAGCCTACCGGGTGAGTCGTGCCAAAGTAGTTAGTTGCATAACCAATTCAATTTCACATAACTAAATGTACTTCTTTTAAATTAAAATAACCAGAAAAGAGAATTTAGGATTAGACAACAAAAATTGTATAAGTTGTACCTAAACTTTAAAGAAGATTTTTTATAATTAAGGAGTTGGTTTTCTTTGGTAGGAATATGTTTAATTGTATATAGATATAGTACATACATGTGAAGTTTACGCACATAGGCGCGCGTTGATTCATTTAGGGCACTACAGTCTAGCTCTACTGGAGCTCAGTTCCAGTTGATTCAATTATTTATATGCATTTATTTTGCATTTTGCTACCTATTGGTGATAGATAAAATTGAATATTTTTTTTATCAAATTGGGTATGTCTAAATGAGCATCGAAATAAGAACAAGCCTTAGTGTCCTAAGCAAAGAGGATAAATACTTTTTTTTTTGGGCGAGATGTTTATAAATGTCTGCTATACATTTTCGTGGGGCATTTGTGCTTATTTTTCGACTGTATTTAATTAACTTATTTAATTATCTTTCCAAAAATCACAGTTGCACAAGGAGCCTACACGGCATGGATAAATGCGAGACAATTAAAAATGTCCCTCTCAGAAAACATTCGGCATCAATTTTTTCAATTTCCAGCGAGATACTCGCCACAAAATAACGAGTGACGGCTCTTATCGTATTTATCCTCTTTGTCCTAAGTGAAACGACGTACGTATATTTGAATAGCATGTTACATTACGTAATACTTTAATACACATGCGCATTGCTAACTCAATTTGAATGAATAACAATTTTAAATTTTGCTGTTGAGTTACAAACTGAATTATAGACAGAAAGAAAACCAACACAACCCCATTTAAACTATATGGAGAAGAAACCACAATTAGGTTATAGTAACATAGAATTAATGAGGCAATAAATATATGCCCATATATATAACAATAGTCCAACTCAAAATAAGTTAAGGGTTTTTGCAAATAATAATAAGATAGGTCAAAATAAGAGGAGCGTAGAGATAAGAATAGATTAAAACCAAAAATGAATTGGAATACATAATAGGAAGAATGTTCAAATTAATTATAAGACAAAAAAATTTAATATAGGAAAGGAAATTTCTCTAACCAGGGAAATAAGGGAAATGCGTAAAAATGGAAGTAATATTAAAGTAAGCATCATTAGAATTAATCTAAATAAAATTAAAATTAAATCAAAATAAAATTACATTAAAATAGATAAATTCAACTAATAAATAAACAGAACAAGTAAATACAATACATTAATAAGATAAATAAATTAACTAAATAAGTACAATAAAGGAATAAAATAAGTAAATACAACAAACAAATAACACGAACCCAATAAAAAAATAAAAGGTCACTTATAAATAAATACAATTGATAACATTACACTTACATAATTCATATGAGGCTACCTGGTTTTATAAGCTTCATTCGAACAAATGGACAACCAAATTTTTTTTTATTATTACAGGTTTAGAGAAATCTGCGTAGAGAACAGTTTATTCGTAAAGAATGCATGATCTTATCTCCATAACCTTAACTTTTACAAAACGTACATACAGCTTTGATATATATATAGGCTTATACCATATAATGAAACTTACTAAATAAGTAAGCAAAATCAAAAGTAACATAAAAATATTTAATTTAGCCG
The DNA here is from genome assembly GCF_040869045.1 of Eurosta solidaginis. Classification (NCBI taxonomy): domain Eukaryota; kingdom Metazoa; phylum Arthropoda; class Insecta; order Diptera; family Tephritidae; genus Eurosta; species Eurosta solidaginis. Next base: position 107,741,183 of record NC_090322.1, on the reverse strand, counting down.
TAAATCCAGTTAGTTAAACAAGTTTTTTTTTGCCTTGGAAATGGGCAACCGATTTCAGTTTTGAATAGCCTAAATTAAATGGAACTTGGTCAATAATAATTAATAATGATTTTTCAATAAAAATATTCTAAGAATGGGAATGCTGGCCTTCTCTTTTATTTAGAAGGCATAGGGTAATGCAGGTAAGGGGCTATCGAGAATTAGGTGCTTCGGTGGCCATGGATTTGAGGGTGGGTTAAGCACCGGGCGTCGCAACAACACCCGCGGCGCCCCCTATGTATATTCGGCGTTTTCTTTGTGTGTTTCCCCCTTTCTAATTTTCAGATTTTCATTATTTACTTTGATTTTCAGCCATAGTAACCCGTCAATTCCGGTTCGATTAGTTCTGTTTTCTTTCGCGTTCTGATTTTTTTTTGAATTTTGAATGTTTAACGGTCTGTCCGTGACATCCTGTTCGGCCGGATGTTGTTTTAGTTTGAATTATAGCGTTTTGAGTTGGCTCTGCGCTTCTGACGATTTTTTTAAGGCATGATATGACCTTTTTTCTGTTTATGGCGCAGGGCAGCAGGGTTGGCAAGAACCCCGCCCAGTCGACATAACTAGCCAGAGTGCACCCCTAGATCATGCCGACTGCCTTCCTTGCTACTCCATTGTAGATGCGTTTCCATAACAGATGGCGCACAACGTGGCACCCGAGGCGCGGGTCTCGGTGGTCAGTTCGGGTTAACTTGTGAAGTTGACCATCCCACCAGTCCGAGGTGAGCAGTCGCAGGAGCAGCCACCTGCATTGCGGTGGGATGGTTGGACGGATCAGGTTGTCCGCAGTGGTCATCGGGGGCAGTAGCTGAAGGAGCCATGTGACTGCACGTCAAGTCCTCCGGATTTGTATTTCACCCGAAGAGGCAGTGCTGCACGCACTTAATTTTTTTGTAATTGGGGTTTTATGTTTTCACGGATTTTTTCCGTTAGTCGGCTTTGGTATATATGTGTCCGCTAATTGGAGTTTTATTTTTTTAATGTTTAGAATTTTGTAACATTTTTTTTCTTTTATTTGCCGAATCGAATTTGTGTTTTTAGTATGAATGGCGTTTATGTGTGTCTTGTAAGGACCCCAGCTCATCCCACGTCTCAGGTGGTAGCACATAATACCACCTGGATTGTGACGGGTTGAGCTGGGATTCAAAGCGGCACCCCTTCCTGTCCCACCAGTCGGAGGATCGGCTTCTGGAACCGTTCCATCCATGGCGGCGGAGGCAGGAGGCGTGTCCAGGTTGAACGGACGGAAGGCCCCAACACCCCCAGCCAGTCCCACAAGCGAGCCCCTGGAGACCGCCCCTGCGTTGCGGCTGGGTGTGCTGGGACCGAACTGTGTGTGTCGGGAACTGACCTAGTAGCCCCAACCAGGCCCAGAGGCAGGACCCTAAGACCATCTTTTGCGCTGCGGTTGGGAACACTAGGGACAAGTATGAGTGACTTTTTTTGTAGCTAAAAAATTTTTTTCCTATACCCCTGCTTTCCAATGATGTCAGCATTCCCATTAACCTCTAAATACACAAGTAGTTTTGCGAAACCTATACTGTTTTTTATTGATTATATAACACGTATATTTCAATAACCACTTCTTTCCAGCTTTTTGAATTTTTTTCTATTCGATATGATTATCGAATCAATACAAAATTAAACCTTCGCGAAAAGTTTTTTTTATCTATATATATATTTTTTTTATTTAAACCAATCGCCGTCTATAATATAGGGTGAAGGGGGGTGAATTCTGGCCTTTTTCCTTAACCCCTAACTGCTTACGTTTTTCTTTAAATAGAAGTTTTTTTTTTTTGAAATACCAATACTCAAGTTTAACAATTTACAATTTTTTTTTTTTTGAATATAATGTCGCATGACCAGTCATTTGCGCGAATGGGTCGGAATACTCCGTTCGGGAGTGCTGGAAATTTTAGAGAACACCAGTACCGGGATACCAATAATAGGGGGGCTCTTTCGAAGGCTAAGCGTCCCCTGGTGGTGCATACCCCAGTAGGTGGCCGAGATGGAGGTCCGTGGACGAATGCAAGCTCGGACCTAAATGGCCAGCACGAAAAACTGGATAGACCGGGAAGCACCAGCAATCTGAACGCGCCCCTGATAAACGCGCATAATACCTCGGGGCTAGTGACCAATGTGTCGACATGTGCACTGAATGGAGCTGATGCTTTGCCATTGAACCATGGGACTTTTGGAGAAGCAAGCGATAGGGCGCACACCCCAGGGATCCATATCGAAGCTCCTCGAGGAGACTCGTGGATGGAAGTGTTACACCAGCTTTTCGGGGCCTCGCGGGAAGAAATGCGGAGGGAGATGTGGACGATTCGAAACAACATGGACCAGCTCAACGCCACTCTCGAGTCTGCTCAACAATCCATTAATTTCAACAGGAACGCGATTAGAACAGAACGTAACCCACTTCCAGCGGTTGTAACCCCAATGAACCTTGCTCCGAGCAACATAGTAGTAAACCCCAGGAGTGGAAAATATCGTTTGACGGTACTGGAAGCGTGGCTGATTTTCTGTTTAAGCTAAACACCCTGTGTGAGCGTACACAATGTTCTGATGACCAAATAATGGCTAGCTTCCACCTATTCCTTTCTGGGCGGACCGAAGAGTGGTACTGGGTGTTTACGAAACAAAACCCAAACGCGACTTTTTGGGATTTCTGTACTCTAAAAAGTGACCACGAGATCATGATGGAGATCTCCATGCGTAAGCAGAACCTAAGTGAGTGATATGACGGGTTCCACACCGACATAGTCTCCTTGAATGCGCGCTTAAGAGAACCAATGTCAGAGGTCTTACTGATTGACATCATAAAAAGGAACGCCAACAGTAGCCTTAAGCTGATGCTTTTCAACGCGGAAGTGAGAACCCTTCATGATCTACGCGATGTACCACGCAGAGGAGAACAAACGCTGAAGGAAAGCAAGTTATTGGGAACCATTTACCCGGGACGTCACGTGAACGAGGCCCGCACGATAACCCCGGACATGAGGATGGAAGGCGACGACTGCGAAGCTGACCCACAGATAGAGGCGTTGAAGTATCGACGCAACAGGAAACCGGGCTATTCAGGAATCCAGTGCTGGAATTGTCAGGCTATGGGGCATTCTTATATTTACTGTGAGGAACCCATTAGGAATCCGTTTTTTTTTAAATGCGCGCATAGAGGAGTATTTACTCCAAAATGCCCTAGGGACCATCGTAGGCAGGGAAATCAGTACCCGATCGAGAAGGTGGGGGAACCTCGTTCGGTATCATAGCCGCCATACCAGCCAGTGCTCGAGGCGTCGTCCCGTGCGCTGAACCAGAAGGTGGGTCTCTCGCAGGTACAGGGCTGCAGGGAGGTGATGAGCTTCCGAGGAGCAGTAGTACCCTGGCGAAAGAATACCCAAAGATAATAGTAACTTTCCCTGACAGTACGGATAATTCCAATAGTTCTGAATCCGATAGTCCAACTTCCTCATCCGCGATGGGCGACCCGACTAGAATTCTGCAAAGCCAGCATAGGGATGCCGCTTGCCAGACGCATTTTTCACATAATCTAGAAGAAAGGGAACATAGGTATGAGCAAATAAGAAATCTTTGAAAATCAATCGGTATCAGAAAATATTTTGAGGTGCAGAAAAAGATATCACCGGAGAGTACAGGAGCGTAGATTGCTGCAAACCACCACGTTAATGCTTACGGAGGATGAAAGGCCTCTTGCTAAGGCAAAAATCAAAGACAGTTTTATTGTGGGGTTGTTGGACTCGGGAGCCAACGTCTCCATTTTGGGGAAGAATTGTGAAGAATTTCTAAAAGATAAGGGTTTCGATTATCAGCCCCTTCATGCGTTCATATATACCGTGGATGGCAACAAGCGAAAAATTTTAGGCTCGATATCTTTACCGGTCACCTTCAAGAATACCACAAAAGTTATTCGTTTTTACCTTGTTCCTTCACTTCTCCAAGAAGCTTACTTCGGGGTTGATTTTTGGAGAGCATTTGCGCTAGCTCCCGAAATATTCCCAAGTGTAGAGTGCATGGAAGTTAGCAATGAAAAGGACGAAGAACTTAATCTCCATGATTTGTCACCAACCCGAAGAAGATATTTACAGAAGGTCATAGAGGCGTTTCCTTCATTCGAAAAGTTAGGTCTGGGACAAAAGAAGTAAGTGGAGGATCACATTGATACTGGTGATGCTGTTCTCCTAAAAAGCAAACATTTCCCTCTCTCGCCACCAAGGCAAGCCAAAGCTTTTAGCGAGACAGACAGGCTACTCCAATTAGGAGTTATAGAGGCATCGAACTCTCCTTGGTGTAGCCCTGTGGTACTGGTCTTTAAACCAGGTAAAGTTAGGTTGTGCATAGATTCCAGAAAGGTCAACGCGGTAACTAAGAAGGACTCATACCCGCTGCCTCATATTAACGGCTTATTGAGCAGACTGAAAGATACGCACTTTATTAGTGGCATTGATCTGAAGGGCGCGTTCTTTCAGATCAAATTGACGGAGTCCTCCAAGGAAAAAACAGCATTTGCGGTTCTAGGGAGGCCTCTGTAATACTTCAAGTTAATGCCCTTTGGTCTGTGCAATGGACCGCAGACTATGAGTAGACTGATGGACAAGGCGATCCCTTCGTGTCTGCGGGAGAATGTCTTCGTCTACTTGGACGACCTGATGGTATGCAGTAGGAACTTTGAGGACCACCTGAAATTGCTGGCGGAAGTAGCAAAGTGTTTGACCGACGCAGATCTGACAATAAACGAGAAGAAGAGCAAATTTTGTCAGAAAGAAATTCGATACTTAGGGTACTTGATAGGCAGCGGGTGCTTGAAGGTGGACCCAGGGAAAATAGAAGCGATGCAAAACTTTCCGATCCCTAAATCCCCTCGTCAGGTGCGTAGGTTTGTGGGCATGGCGAATTGGTACAGGGCATTTATTACGAATTTTGCTGACTTGGCAGGTCCCTTGACCGACTGCCTCCGTAAGTCCTCAGGCCTCTGAAGCTATAGAGGCCTTCGAAAAACTTAAAGTAGCCTTGAGTTCCGCTTCTGTCTCGGCCCAACCCGATTTTTCCAAAGAGTTTGTAATCCAATGCGACGCTTCCAAAATAGGTGTTGGCGTGGTGTTGTTCCAGGTCGATGATGAGGGCGCTGAGCATCCAATCGCGTTCGTTTCGAAAAAGCTGAATAATGCTCAACGCAATTATACAGTAACCGAGCTGGAATGTCTCGCCGTCATAGTCAGCGTAAAGCGCTTCCGACCCTATGTTGAAGGATTACCGTTTCGGATTATCACGGACCACTCCAGTCTCAAGTGGTTGATGACGCAAAAGGACCTGAGCGGGAGGTTGGCGAGGTGGTCGCTTCTGCTGCAAAGATACGACTTTAGAATGGAACATCGCAAAGGCACCCAAAATGTAGTACCCGATGCGCTTTCATGGTTTGATGCCGACGAGTTTACTTTCACTACCACACCCGGGGAAATAGATTTAGTCTCTCCGGAATTTAGCAGCAACGAATATCTAGATTTGATTGGGACCATCACCGAAAAAGAGGGGTCTCTTCCGGACTTACTAGTAGTGGATGGTGTAATTTTCAAGAGAGTTAAATTTCGGAAGGGGGTGGAAGGGGAAGAAGACTCGCTATGGCGTTTATGGTTGCCGAAGGAGCTGACTGAGGAAGCCGTGAGATTGGCACATGACGCCAACCAGAGTTACCATGGTGGGTGGCAGAAAACCCTGGAACGCGTTAGGCAAAAATACTTCTGGCCACAGCAGTCTAAAGTCGTCAGGGACTACGTCCAGCGTTGTGACACCTGCAAAGCTGTAAAACCCATTAATCAGCAGTCGAGACCGAGAGGCCATTTCAGCGATTATATTCCGATTTTCTAGGGCCTTATCCGCGATCCAAACGGCGAAATCAGTTTCTTTTCATAGTTCTGGACCATTTTGCAAAGTATGTTTGGCTAAAGCCCATGCAGAGAGCCACAACTGTTAACGTTATAAATTACTTCGCTTCAGAAATTTTAGCCAGCTGTAGGGGTACCTGAGTTTATTCATAGTGACAATGGTAAAAAGTTTATCTCGAAGGAAATGAAACAATTTTTAGAATGGGGTGACACACGTGAGGACGGGGCTATATTCTCCTCAAGCGAACGCCTCAGAACGAGTTAATAGAGAAATTGTTTCTAAAATAAGAATTTTCCTGAAGGATAAACCATACCATATCGATTGGGATAAACATATACCCGAGATTTTATCAGTTTTGAGAAGCGACTTCCATACGGCGATTCAGTACTCTCCATACTTTGCATTATATGGTCAAAACATGGTCCAACATGCCTCAGCGTACAATATTTTAGGGAAACTCGGCAGCCTTAGGGAAGATCAGGTTACAATAGCAAATAGAGCCGACAAACGTACTAATATTAGTGAGCAAATTCGTAGGAATTTAGATCAGGCAAAGGATAGGGGAATAAACGCCTATAACAAGCGCTCTAGGCTAGTCAACTACAAGGAAGGCCAGGAAGTTTTCCGGAAAAACTTTGCTTTGGGTAACTTCAAACAGGGCATTAACGCCAAATTCCTGCCAAAATACCTTAAGTGCCGAGTGCTCCGAAAAATGGGCAATGCATTGTATGACCTCGAAGACCTAAACGGGAAATTGATAGTTCGCTTCCACGCTTCGGATATTCGCCCACAATAAACCCTCAAGAACGTTTTTTTTGCTAAATTACAAATTAATTTTTTTTATAAACCTACCAATTGGATTTTTTTTTCACCCTGTCTGGGCGTTTTGGCGGTCGGGGACATCTCGCCCAATATTCTCCCCGAGCAACGATTTCATAGGATGCTCACACGCGTTCTCACCGGGAACCGTGAGCAACCTGGCAGTCCAAACTCGGGTTGGACTAGCCTTACGGAGTTTTGACGAGTTCTCATTAAAATGTCTATATATATATTTTTTTGGCCTTTCGGTGGGGGCAATAACCACTAAAAAATACCATACGGAGTTTTGAAGAGTTCTCCATAACAAATGTCTAATCGCCGCAAAGCCTTTTAACTAAGAAACAAAATTAATTTACTATTTGACTTGATTTTTTTTTTTGATGGACCTTTTGTTGGCCGGCTAGCTTCGCGGTAGAACTTTGGGACTCTTATATTAGGGGTGAGTCGTGCCCACCGGTAACTGACCTCGGAGGTTCCTGGAAGTGGCTCTCTACGGGTGAACCGGTTTCCTGTTCGCTTCCTCGCCAGGTTCTCCAAGCGAAGCAGGTTTGTTATGGTCCGCTTGGGAGACTCACATTCTGAACGTTTTACTGACTGATGGTAGGAGATTAGTTAATAGGGAAAAGGTCACGATTCACCTCACTCATGTCTACCTGGGGTGGTCCAAACAAGTTTTCTTTAATTACGCGCAGGTGGCATCGCCAAAGAATCCAATGGTGTAGGAAAATTCCCAATAACGGCAACCACCATGGCGTAACTATGCAAGGTGACAGCTGACTTGTAGTTTTTATACCATTTGACACATCAACTTCCCTACAAGAAACACTGATAGTTTTACTAATACACTCACACTTGTAATTGACAATGCTGATCCTGCGATGACGTAAACATTGATACCCAAATTTATGTGTGTTCTTTTGTTCGCTCATGCATGTCCGCATGTTCCCAACGACAGCCTATAATCATTAAAAAGGACTCAAACTGGGAAAGCTTCGGACACCTGGTACAGAACAAAAGAACATACAGCAGATACCATTATGCATGTGAGACAGATACATAATTCTCAACGGAATTGTATGTATGCGAGAACAGTTTATCCGATTTAATCATGTTGTCACTACTGACTGTCATATGACAATCAAATGATTATCACGGTTGTCTTGTTATTTTTTAAATTCCGCCATTTTCAACCGACGAAACCCATATAAAAAATAAGTTTAAGAAATGAAAAAGAGAGCATTTCAAGCTCCATGCTAAAAGAGAAAAAAATCGAAAGTAATATTAAAAATACCAAAAGCTGTCGGAATGTATGGGGCGCACTCAAAAAATTGATACGCGAAAAATAATAGTGGTTTGTGGTGATTAATTTTTAATTGTGTTTCCGCATGAGGAAAGCGCTCTTCTGTTGTTTTGTTATTTTCTGAATTTAAATTGAACATTCTGAACTCGAATTCTTATAAAACTATTTATTTAAAAAAAATAAGAAACACGTATGCTTTTATCACGTACAAAATTAAAAACGTAATGAAAAAAAGTAAATAAAAAGCAAAAAGCATTGTTTCATTTTTGGCGGAATATAACAATGGTCATTTATGATAGTATAACAGTCAAACCTGATATATACAGTAAACTATCATTTATGACACTTTTTGATAGTTAGAGTGTCAGCACCAGGAAAAGGAATGAGAGTTAGCAGTACGGCTATATACTTAATCAGTAGGCCATGTTGGTGTATAAGAAGGATACAAAAACTCACACGTACACAGTTGTTTACATCACATTTGCGCAAGTCCCCTTAAGTTTGTGATAAAAAGTTTGTATGAGGCGCTGATCGTTAGGTTGACATTGCTGACAATCAGATGATAGTCATATGTTAGACAGTATTCTTGTAGGGTTACAGCGCAGTACGATTTTGACATTGGTTCACAAAAAGAAGTATATGGAACTTTTAATGATGGCTGCAGGAATGTCACCGCGACTACCACCTTACATGGTTCCACCATGGCAACCACAGCCCGATTAATGGTGACTTATAACCATAAAACCATAACCAGATAAAACAGCTGATCGAACCTACCTTATGGAAATCAATGTAACCGATTAATGGTGCCATACCATAACGCTAACGCCATAACCATACCATAGTCAACCAATTGGTTTTTGGTTTTTCGGCATATCCCTAACCTAAAAATATTTGAGTTGTTGAATTTAATAACTTTGTGTAGATTTTATTCATTGTTTTGGATACGTTTTGACTAAGAGACTTATTTTTTGTGGAATATGTTTGTAATTTTTTGCGTTTTCTTCATGTTTATGAAATTTTCACGATTTTTAGGTTAAGGCACCATTAATCGATCACATTGGAGATGGTTATGGATGTGGGTATGGTTACGACTATAGCGTTAGGGTTAAGGAAATTTAATTTGGAAGTAGAATTTTTCACACTGGAGAAGATTTTTTTCAACTCCACCTCAACTCGATATCCAATGGAAATGAAATGTAGGCTTCAACTGGAGAAGTGTCCTGGATATTCATTTGAGAAATATACTAAAAATTCCTGAAAGATTGAATAATAGTTTGAGAAGGACATTGGAGATCAACTCGAGAATTGAAATTAATAAAAAATGTCTCAAAGTTTGGATAGTGATTGGAGAATCATGTTGGGTATCAATTTGAGAAAAAGATATATATTTCTCCAAGGTTGGAGAAATATTGTTTGGGTGTTTCTTGGGTAAACAAAATTCTGCTGCTGTCTTTTCTACAAATTATCTAGATAATGAAAAACCAATATTGCCGTTCAAAAGAGCCAATCCCAAAGGCGGCCTTAAACTGTGACTGAAAAACGGCTCTTTAGTTTAACTGAAGTTAAAATTGAGTAGAATATAAGCTTAGCTTTACCAAGTACTGATAAACCGGACATTAATTAACGTTCAAGAATTTTACCATGGGCTAAAGAGTTCGATGATCCGTATCTCATTAAGATTCTTTACACATCGCTGGTCCGTCCAATACTCGAGTATTGCTCTTGCGTTTGGTGCCCTGTTTCTCAAAATCATATAAAGCGTCTTGAGTCAGTTCAAAAGCAATTTTTGATATTCGCATTACGTGGCCTCAACTGGGACTCAAGTCTCCACCTTCCACCATACAGAAATATACTTCTTCTTATTAGCTTACCCACTCTGGAAAATCGGAGAATATTACTGGGGGTATTGTTCATCCATAAGCTCTTTATTGGAGAAATTGATTCTGCTGACCTTCTCAGCCGATTGTTTTTTGCAGTTCCTGCTAGGGTTTCTTTTTTATTTACTTCTTTGTCGTCGAAACTTTGATAAAAGTAATCGTCTGCTTATCTGGTGCTCGCACTACAATGACTTGTATAGCTGTATCAGTCTTGAATGTACTTTTGCCACTATACGTAATGCAATACTCGCCTATCTAAACAAGCTAATTTATTTTTTAAAAGCTGGAATTATTATTTCTTCCGTAGAAAACAGACACGATATCGTATAAGGATGGATTGGATACATCGGTACTTCAACCGGTTCGCGCGTTCCCCCTACTGGGCATCCGGCTCCTTTATGAGCACGTCGCGTCAGCCCCCTTATGGGCACCAAGCTCCTTTCTGAGCACCTCGCGTAAGCTCCCTTCTGAGATCCTCACGATGACCCGCCACTGGGGACACTTATATTAATCTTGTATATACTATATATATATTATACTTTAAATTTTTAGCAGTCGACCGCTTTGTTTTTGGATCGACTATAATTCTAAATAAATAAATAAATATGTAATTACCTCGATTCAGTGTAAGGCGAAATTGCTTTGGACGTGAACAACACACGCGACAAACCGGTTTAATTACGTGATTTACTACCCACACGATTATACATTTTTCCGCTACAGTACTGAGTTTGCCCGCGTTTATAGCGAAACAATGTTGTGCTAGGGCGTAAAATTGTAAATCTTTATTCTTAAATATTTCAGAATTGGATGGGGACAGGGCCGGCGAAACATAAAAAATCCAGGTGGGTAATTTTTCGAACCGGAAAACTTCCCCTTATTTTGACTTTTTCTGTTATTCTTATAAAATTATAACATTATACTATTTTCAACCAACTTTATTCATCACTTTATGTTACAAAAAATCATTTTCGTAAAACTACAATATAAACTAATCTCATTGTTGAAGCGCGAATATTGCAGCTCGCTTCGAATTTTTAGAAATAAATTTATTCATGAGGATTTCAAGCTCAAGCTCGTCAGTTTCCTTTGAGTACGAATGTAGAATGGCGACATGGTTCAGTCGATCTCAAATAATTTTTTACTCTACCTAAAACAGAGAAACTTCTCTCGTTAGAGCAAGTTGACCCCGGAATAGAATTGATCAATTGTATAAAACTTAAATATTCAGGAACAAGTCCTCTACACCAATTATTTTCTTTCATAAATTGCTCAATATCTTTCAGTGCTTTTGGAAATACTTTTGTACGTTTCATTAAATTCAGTGTCACATCTCTGTCACTGGCTAACCTCCCTACAAGACAGGTACCCGTTACCTAATCGATTACTTAACAACATTACTTCTGTTGTGCAGGTACGATTTAATCCACTGTAGGAACGTAGAGTGGAACCCATAACAAGCTACTTTCGCAATTAAAATTTTATGAGAAATTTTATCGAATGCCTTGGAGAAGTCTAGGTATATTGTATCAACCTGAAAATCCCGCCTAAATGCCGCGTAGCAATCCTCAGAAAAGACAGCGAGGTTCGTTAATGTGGATCTGGCCGGGACAAAACCATGTTGATTGGCGCAAATCAGGTGTTTAATACTAAAGTAAAGCTTGTCATTGACAACGCATTCAAAAAGCTTCGAAGTTGTAGACAATTTGGAAATAGGCCTGTAATTAGAACAGTTACTTTTGTTGCCAGACTTAAAAGTGGGAGTGACGGATGCTTGTTTCCAGTCATCAATAAAAATACCCGATGCCAATTATTTATTGAATATAATCATTAACGGTCGTACTAGCGAAGGACAATTTTTCAATAGAATAACTGAAAGATTGTCAACATCAGTTCTGGTGGAATTTTAAGTTTTATAATCCCCTCAACTATGTCTGCCTTGCGGCCACCGTGGTGTGATGGTAGCGTGCTCCGCCTATCACACCGTATGCCCTGGGTTCAACTCCCGGGCAAAGCAACATCAAAATTTTAGAAATAAGATTTTTCAATTAGAAGAAAATTTTTCTAAGCGGGGTCGCCCCTCGGCAGTGTCTGGCAAGCGCTCCGATTGTATTTCTGCCATGAAAAGCTCTCAGTGAAAACTCATCTGCCTTGCAGATGCCGTTCGGAGTCGGCATAAAACATGTAGGTCCCGTCCGGCCAATTTGTAGGGAAAAATCAAGAGGAGCACGACGCAAATTGGAAGAGAAGCTCGGCCTTAGATCTCTTCGGAGGTTATCGCGCCTTACATTTTTTTTTTTTTTATGTCTGCCTCAGTGAGAGTAAGTAACCCAAAATTATTAGCGGAGGGAGACTTAATTAACTTGTGTATGTTATCTGTATCTTCCACAGTTAAATCATTATCTGTGATAAAGTTCGCCGAGAAGAAGTCAGCAAAGAGATTAGCAGCCTCATTAACAGAGTGGGCAGTAATATTATTGTAGCTTACTGATTTCGGTATGCTAGATACGCTCTTCATGGAGTTAATGTAATTCCAAAAGTTCTTCGGATTGCTCTTGATGTTTACCTCAAAATTTCTGACGTACTTAACATATAAAGACTTATTAAGATTGTTAAATTTTTTCTTATAAACAATAAACAAATCATAAAATCGACGCTGATTAGTAAACTTATATTTTTTAAAGAACTTATTTCTCAATTCGTGCTATCAAAGTCGATTTACAGGTGATATTGGGCCTTTGGTCTTGACCCTTTCCCATGCTTGTTAGCGCCTTATATATGGTACTAAAAAGGCAGGGGGATAGTTGTCGCAGTTTTCGTATAATTTGAGCAAATTTATGTTCTTCCTTCAGCCACAGCTGGAATATTGCTATGCGCACATCGTCAAAATCATATTACCTAGAATGAGAAAGAAACTAATATCAGTAAGGATAGATTAAAGTTTTTAATATATTTAACCCGAAAAGTGTTCTATAAATAGGGCTCCACAATTAGCTCTTTTCTGAGAGGCCAAAGGCATAACGGACTCAAGGAGATTTCAGATAACTAGAATCAGGGGTACCCGAAGATACTTCGCTGTTGTATTCATAGAGAAGACAACATTATAACCAGAGATTGGTGCTACGAAGTAAATTAGACGTGCTACAAAAACAAACAAATGCAGATGACTGTTTAATTCAACAACAACAACAACAACAACAACAACAACAACAACTGTTTAAGTCATTATCCGAAGTTCTTGTATGGACGTGCAGTAAGGGCAAAGTACTGCTAAAACTGATTTCCCCGAGTAACCCGGGAACGAATTGATATGACTACGCCTATCCTTCTTTAGCAGTAGGGTCTAGAACCAGTTCCCTGTTGGACAGGAAAATAAACGTTTGGTTGTCTCCAAATTGATCATATGCTATTACAGAATATACTCGTTTGCTGCATCCGACCAGTACATCCAAATTTCCCAGATTTTCTGGGCTCAGCAAGGGTATCCTCCTGAATGGTGGATTTGTTGCACGCTGCTACCTGGCCGCTCACCCAACAACACCAGGCCCGACGGAACTTGCCTTGGGACACCCAAGGGCACTCACGCTTCTCATGGCTCAGCGGGTTAGGGGGCTTAGAGTATACCCGCGGTAGGCATGCCTGCGTAAGAGGCGATTAAAATACTAAATTGGTCCAAGGGGTTGTGTAGCGCAACCCGTTCAATGGGTTGCCAGCGCAATATATAGCTTCTCCAACCCAATTTTGAACCGCACCTGCCCGTAGCGAATCCTGTTTCTTTAACAGCCGATGCTCTGGCGACCCCATGTTCCTTATGGATCTACATTTGAAGGCGCTTAGTTAGCTGACATCGCTTACTGAAACGGTTGATTCTAAAGTAAAAACCAAAACAAAATACAGGTTAGGTTGAACTGGCGGGTTCATGAGGACCTCACATAGACTGAATGAGTCCGTAGTGTTACCAGAAGTATGTTTAACCGACCAAGCTAAAAACCCAACTACCAAGACCTATGTTATAAAATAACTCCGTCCTCTTGACAAATACCAGAAGCTTCCTAGAACTTAAGCCACTTGCTGCTTCTAGATCTGACAGCTGTCAACTGGAGTCTTAGCCTGGCAAGCGCAGGGCACGAGCACAGAACGTAATCGATCGTTTCCTCCTCCAACCCGCACTTCCTTCATCTGATATCACTGACCAAGCCTAATTTAAAGGCATGTGACGCCAGAAGGCAGTGTCCAGTAAGAATACCCGTCATGAGTCTACAGTCTACAGTTTAATGATAATGAAAATATAAGAATCAGTGTTTATGAATAACATATTTTAATTAATCTCTTACAACAACCTGATCGGTGGCTACATCGCCATGTAGATAGTGTGGTGTTCCACCTTGTATAAACGTAGGTACTGTATGTGCTCAACCGTGCAAATGGACATTAGCAGTAACATTAGCGGTGTTTTTTTATACACGCGTATACGTTTACGTTTGCCTGTGAAAAAAACGCCTATCCTCGCTAAGATAATGCTTAGGAGACCCATCTAGCGGCAATGGTTAAATAACTAGCTACAGCCACAGGGTGTACCGAAAAGCGGAGACACAACCCTCTGATGGCCATAGGGTATAACATATAGCTAAATCAGTTGCGATGAATTGTGGACACAAATAGAATACATAGAATTAGTGTAGAGGGTGAAACAAAAACACATATTTCAGTTACATCTGAGTATAATGCGTATTGAAATTTAGTAGTACACATTTTATGCGCAGCAATTTCAGAGGTGTATTTAAAGTTTGACGCTTAGCAGTCCATATAAAGTTTAAGCGTATAGACGTTTACGTGTAAAAAAAAACACGGCTATTATTCACACAAACATAGCTTGGTATTTGTGCAGGCATCAATGTAGCATACATTGGTCCAGTTCGGTGTGCACCAGCCACTGGTACAAACTCTTTTGAATGCATAGCTTTCATATAGATTGGATGTCCAGCAGTGCTCCAAAATGTAATGGGCTGCTCCGTCTCTTGGTACGGCTGTATAGGTATGGGCGGGTGCAATGTATAACTAGTCTGCTCAAGGTCGTATTGTACATAGATGGCTCGAAGACGCCAGAGGGGATTGGAGCCAGAGTTTTCGGACCCAGAGCCAAAATATCAGTACCTCTAAAAGCACATCCGAGCATTTTTCAGGCGGAAGTATTCGCCATAAGTTAGTGCGCTAAGCTGAACCTTCAGCGCTGATACCACAATGAAACAATTGCCATACTCAGTCAGTCAGGCCCCACTAAAGGCATTTGCGGCGTTCGAAATAAAGTCAGCACTGGTCCTTCAGTGTGTAGAAAAGCTAAATCAATTAGGAGCACACAACGTAGTACTGTTGCCCAGGGTCCTAGGCCACAGGGGAGTAGAGGGTAATGAGCAGGCGGACTCAGTGTTTAATTTATTGCGTCCCTCCCACAAATTGTCATCCTCCCAGCAGATCCTTGCAGCGGGTCTGCGCCATACTCTCCTCTTCCGGGAAGGTATCGACCCCAATCCGGGTCCTTCTCCTGACCCGGGTCCTGAGAAATTAGTTTGCTGCATTTGCCGGAAAAGAATCTTTTTAGGACGGCCATATATATAAGGGCCTGAAACAATTCAATGAAGTTCCTAATCACATAAAAAGTAGTAATAACTTCAATACTTTTAAAAAAAGTTTATTGGAGCATTGTAAAACCCTTCCAATAAGATAAAGTTTTTCTCCTCTTATTTTTTACAAGATATATCCGATACTGGAGCGCGAAAAGGGAATGGTAATATTGGAAGCAGCAAAATACAATGCATCCAGCCCTAAGGAAAAGAAAATCGGACGCCACCTGTAACTCCAGACAGCTCCAACAACTAATTTCGCTGGAATTCTGTATTTCCAGCCGATATTTACTGTTGCCGATCGGAATCACTCGCATTCCGACAGCATTAATATAACAATAAAATTGTATGTGTAACAAAAATATCGAAAATAAGGCCAAACAAAAGTTGGAGCAGGGGGGATTGGAAAGACGTCCTTTTCAACCTCCCATTATATGTTGAGCTGTGCTGATCGGAATCTTCATGCATTCCGACAGCGTCTTTACTAAACAAAGTTGAGGGGTGATTGGATACACGTTATTTTCAATTTCCAACATCCAAAGACATGTTTAGCTGTGTTGATCGGAGACTAATACATTCCGACAGCTTAAAATACAAATATAATTGAAAAATATAAGTTCCAAATTTTGTTGCCTTAAGCTGGAAGCACTGGAGGATTGGAAACGCGCCCTTCCCAACCTTCCTTAAATGAGTGGCTCCCAGACTCGTCTCTTTGTCACGCTAGTAAATATGCTGATCGGAATCACATGGCATTCCAACAGCATATTCAATATAAATAAGTGATTATAACAATGAGTTGTACTTAGTAGTTTAAGTTTTAGGCCTAAACAGCCGTAATAATAAATAAATTAAATAAAAAGAATAAATACTCTTGTCAGTGTTTCACGTGCAAGGGATGGTTGCATCGGACAGGTTGCTCTGGGCTAGATCCCAAAATCCAGCGTCCTCGTAACTTTTATAAATCTTTTTTGTGGCTCTTGTTGTTCACGGCCTCATTACATTATGAGCAAATACGGCACCTGAGAACACAGCCGTATGAAGCTAAAAAACACAAGCATGTCTTCAGTGAACTCCACAAACAGGCGTCGGACCTCTATGCCGGTGATTCCTGTACTCAAAGAACAAAACTAGCAGAGGAGGAACGCACTCTTCCTAGGGAAACGGAAGTTGTCACTCTAGCTCAACTTCGAGCTGGATAACGTAACCGGTTAAACTCTTACCTATCCAGAATCAACCCCGACATTTTCCTGCTCGTAATGTGTCCCCACATGACACCAACCATCTCTTTAACTGTATTGTGGAACCAACGCCTCTAACACTCCTCTCATTATGGTCCACGCCTGTTGAAACAGAAAGTTTCCTTGGACTCCCGTTAGAGGACATTGATGACAATTTGTGATCGGTCGCACCTAATGGATGGGGAGAAGCACTGCTACAACAACAACAGCAGGCGGACAACCCGGAAAGAGAGGCAGCAACTGCATGACCCATCGATCCCGAGCCGTTCCTGGCAGTTGGCTCACTCAAAAAATGCCCCTATTAGTAGAAGGGAGGGAAAAGAGAGAAGAACACTGGCGCAATATGCCAGGCCTGAGTCAATCTAAGTTACTGTTAGGGGGTTACAGCACAACTCGATAAAGGGCATTAATAGGCCTCTCGAAAGATAACCTAAGAATCGTAAGGGCTATTCTTACAGGACACTGTAGACTGAACAGTCACATGCAAAAGCTGGGTATAATATCGAACAACACATGCCGATTTTGTGATGGATCAGCAGACGGCGGACCATATCCTTCTAGAATGCGACGCAATTTCAAGACGTAGGGCTAAGTTTATGGGCTCACCATGGCCAGAGCATTCCCACATTTAATCCCTCAAGCCAAGAACACTGCTAGGGTTTATCAAGGAAGTCGGCTAGGATGAGGTGCTGTGAAGGAGATGTGCAAGTCACTGTGCAATCCTAAATAAATTATCTATCTATCTACGTTCCGGTAACAAGCACCATTGAGGTACTAGCCCCACCATCTCGGGAACTATTGATATGACTACATTAAACCTCTAGGGATTGAATATTAATAATGACCGCAATGCGAAAGTCTGCTAAAATATACCATTCTCCATGTAATGCTCGATATATAACTTTCCACGTTTTGAAACAGTGATGAAAAGAGCAAAATTTACTAAAAATTTAACTGGCTGTGGGTAATAAGGTGTTGATGTCCTCTCCTAACGCAATGTAATGACAACTGCGACGCAGGGAAAATGACAAAAATTTTGTAAATCTACTGATAATAATTAATTAATTCCTCCCCTTCTATGCAGTTCTATGCATACATACATATTGTAACGAATGTTAGCAGCACTGAGCGATGCTATCGTCTCTAAGCCGATGCTATCGTCTCTAAGCCGATGCTAAGCAGTGACGTGAATTCACACCTATAGATCAATCATTATGTATCTACATAAACGAAACAATAATTGCGTCTACACATATGTACCATGTACGTATACCAGCAGCGGAGAGTCAATGCACAAACACATGCATATATCTGAGATACTCCTATAAGTATGCAATGAGAAAACTATAAAATTGTGCAATTGTAGTTACAGCTGAAAAGTTTGAGAGCTGCTGGACTGGTAGATTCTGGAAGCGCCTAGAAGATGCGAAAGTTGAAGTCAAAGAGTATAAAAGGCGGCAATTGTAGAGGCGCTGGAATTCAGTTTGATTTGAGTTGTCAAGCAGTTTCGACTAAGACGCTATCTAGCGAGCAAGAGCAGTATTATTTTGAATAGTAAAGTTTCATTTGAGCTATCAATCAGTTTGGTTATTAAGCAAGCTATTCGTTGCACAGTTTGAGTGTTATTGTGAAGTACTTTAATAAAGGCCATTTTGCATTATTAAAAATTGGAGTTATTTATTCAACAGTTTAGTGATTCGAACTTAGCAGAGGATTGCAAATAAGAGGATTTGCAAGTAAATTCGTTACAATTGGTGTCAGAAGAGGAATTGTTGAATAAATTCCGGAGGACAACAAGGACATGGCAAAGTTCAGTGAATTGAAGATCCAGCAACTGAAGAAGGAGTTGGAGAGCCGTGGATTGAATACAAGCGGCGTTAAACTCGAACTTCAGGCACGGCTACGAGAGGCAATGGAAGCAGAAGGAATTGATGTGGACGAGTATGTCTTTTATCCTGATGGGGACGAGACAACAACAAAAATTTAAGAGAAAAACGAAACATCGCAGACAGTTACGAGCACAGACTTGAACATGATATTGGCTGCAATAGCTGCTCAAACATCGACAGTAACATCAATGGCGTCGCAAGTAACATCACAATTGGAAGAACAGAAAACGTATATGTCATCACAGATGGAATCCCAAGAGACACGAATAACATCCAAGATGGAAACACAGCTCGAAGAACAGAAGACATATATGGCATCCCAACTGGAAGAGCAGAAGACATATATGTCATCCCAACTGGAATCACAGGAGGCACGTATTTCAGAAATGACGTCGCAAGCGCAGGATGCAAAAACGGCTCAATTTCAGGTAGAAGTAGATGATTTAAAAGGTCGTATGGAGCAGTTACAACTAAATCGCCCAGCTGTTTCAGCAAGTAATACGAAGGTAAAAACTCCATCTATTGACGGTTCTGTTCCTTTCCAGGTCTTCAAGCTACAGTTTGAGAAGACCGCAGCAGTGAACAACTGGAATGCGGAAGATAAAGTTGCTACACTATTCATGGCGTTGAAAGGGCCTGCAGCTGAGATTTTACAAACCATTCCAGAGGGCGAACGGAACTGTTATGAAGCTTTGATGGGCGCTCTAGAGAGACGATACGGAACTGAGCATAGGAGACAGATATACCAAATGGAGTTGCTGAACCGCTTCCAGAGGCCTGGTGAAACATTGCAAGAGTTTGCGTCGGATATTGAAAGGCTAGCACATTTAGCGAATGCGGACGCAACCGTGGAATACACTGAACGGGTGAAGATTCAGAGCTTTATAAATGGCATACGGGACGTCGGAACAAAGCGAGCTATATACGCAAACCCAAAGCCAACATTCGCAGAAATGGTGTCACAAGCTCTCATTCAGGAAACAGCGTCGCTTCTGTGTAAGCCAGTTTTCAAAGCACGCCGTGTGGAAGTAGAAAGGCCAGAGTGGGTAGACGCAATATTGGAGGCGCTGAAAGGATCGCAAAAGCGGAGTGAAAAAGTTATCAAATGCTTCAAATGGGGGAAGTCCGGCCACATTGCACGTCATTGCGATCTTGGTCCTAATAGTTCCAACAATGGGGGTGGCCGTAAACGCAAAGCTGGAGGAAATGAGCAAGAGCGTGTCGGATGTAAAGAACGAAAACTTGCCCCGGCTATTGAATGTCCTGTGATATCTGTGTCGCAAATTGGAAGGAAACCAAGCAGTCTTACCGTCAGAGGGAATGTGGATGACAAGGAGCGTGTACTGACTGTAGATACGGGCGCATCTCATTCCTTGATCCGATCTGACTTGGTCAACAGGAGAGTAAAACCGTTACCTGGAGCGAGGTTGCGTATGGTCACTGGCGAGTATAACCAAGTCCGGGGAGAAGTGATATGTGAAGTCTTAATTGGGAAGGTCATGGTTTTACACAAATTCGTTCTGGCGGAGATTGTTGTAGGGTTATATTTATATTCAACTTTAAATGTACCTACTTTAAATAAATTGAATTTTTTTGTTTTTGTTAATTTTTATTTTTCAATTGTAAAATATTGTCTTTCAAAAATTTTCATTCGGTTGAAATATTTAAAAACGTTTTGTAACATACTTTTAGGAGCGGTTAAATAAAAATATTTTATAAAAATAAATAGTGCTTATTATTAAATAGTGATTTATATATTAAATACCACATTGGCGATCTAGCCAGCCAAACATAAAAACCGTCCTTCAAAAACAACGAATCAAATTTTAATTCTTGTATGCTGTATGAAATAATAACGCCACCAGTTGATGTTCAGCAAAAATCGATTTATTCTCTTCCTAGTTATATATTATGCGAGTCGAAACCATATTGACTTCCGAAAACGATACCATAGTTCTGTTTACTATATCCAACTTATTACGTTTTTATCAGCAAATTCTTAAATGTGGTGCACTTGAACAAACTTTAATTGATTTACAAAAGACCAGTGAAGAGATTTATTTAAATTCACTTTCAAATAAAGTGCGTAACATCTTGCAACGTCCAGCTCTAACTCGCTAAAAGTTTTGTAATTCGTACCTTTAAACTAGTGTGAAGTGTCCTCACTACTCGAAGAATTATCTGAAAAACAAGTTGAAAATATATACCAAATATATCGTGAACATCACAAGAGTCCTCTCTAACGCGTATTTGACGTAGACGTGGTGGTCCAAAAACTAGATTCACTTCTATAAAATTAGTTTATTTTCAACTGCACGACGTCGTCTTCGTCGTATTTTTGGATTGTCATTATTTCAGACGTTACCGCTGCATCATTAACATCAGCCTTTCAATCAAACATTGCAAGAGCAACAACAACAAAAGCTACAAATACAAAACAATTAAAGCCATTGCACAATACATTGTCTAATTTCATCAATCAATTTTAAAGCCATTGCACAATACATTGTCTAAATTCATCAATCAATTTTAAAACCATTGCGACAAATATTTGGTGAGCTGTATCTAGTATTAATATTATTAACATGTATCTGTATATGTATCAAAATAGATTAATAATTTGGGTTTTGTAAACGCCCCTTTCCGGACATTTTTTATTTCTTCTTATAATATAATTTTTGTAGTTATTTCTATTAACAATGTTTCATTCACCATCAAATAATATACGTACATCTACACCACGAAATCAAGTAAACGATTCACTTATTGATTTGGATAATGAAAATTATCAAAATGATTTACCAAATCCATATGTAAATCAAAATAATGAAATTTTTCCTACATCGGTAAAACTTCCCCAATTTTGGACTAATTGCCCTGAAGCATGGTTCATCCATGCTGAAATGCAATTTAGTCGAAAGAACATTACTCAGGAAGGGACAAAATATGAATATGTCATAACTGCACTTCCACAGGATGTAATTATGACAATTCTTGATTTTATTCAAAATCCTCCTGAAAATGACAAATTTTCTGCATTAAAGAAAATTTTAATTGAACGGCACTCATTAAGTGAGAATGCCAAATTAGATCGAGTGTTATCCGATTCAGAAATGGGAGATCGTAAACCTTCTGAGTTTTATCGGTCTCTAGTGCTACTCTCTGGAAACAATTTTAGCAAAGAAATTCTTAAAAAGCTTTGGATAAGGAAGTTGCCCAAAAATTTAAGTATTATTCTTACTAGTTCGAATTTGAATGAAATAAGTGAATTAGTTAAATTAGCCGATAATATTTGGGAAGTTTATAATAAAAATGAAATAGCCTCAGTTAGTAATTTTCCAAATTCTAAAAGCAAAAAAGCAATTATTTCAAATTTGGTTCAAACAACTAACATATGTGCAAAAATTTTGAAAAATTGTCATTAGAGATCAGTGAAATTAAAAATCAGATGAGTCAAAATTATTCAAGGTCCCGATCTTTTAGTAGGAATCGTTTTAGAAGTCCTTCTAGATATCGATCAAAGCCTCGTGACAACCCAAATTGGCTCTGTAGGTATCATTATAAGTTTGGTAATCAGGCTTTGAAGTGCGAACAACCATGCGCTTTTAAAAATAATAGTTCGTCAAACTAAAGTTATCCGTTGTTACGGCGACAAACAACGGACATTTAGACACCTTTACACGACTTAGGTGGAGGGCTGTGTAACGAATGTTAGCAGCACTGAGCGATGCTATAGTCTCTAAGCCGATGCTAAGCAGTGACGTGAATTCACATCCATAGATCAATCATTATGTATCTACATAAACGAAACAATAATTGCGTCTACACATATGTACCATGTACGTATACGAGCAGCGGAGAGTCAATGCACAAACACATGCATATATCTGAGATACTCCTATAAATATGCAATGAGAAAACTATAAAATTGTGCAATTCTAGTTACAGCTGAGAAGTTTGAGAGCTGCTGGACTGGTAGATTCTGGAAGCGCCTAGAAGATGCGAAGGTTGAAATCAAAGAGTATAAAAGGCGGCAATTGTAGAGGCGCTGGAATTCAGTTTGATTTGAGTTGTCAAGCAGTTTCGACTAAGACGCTATCTAGCGAGCAAGAGCAGTATTATTTTGAATAGTAAAGTTTCATTTGAGCTATCAATCAGTTTGGTTATTAAGTAAGCTTTTCGTTGCACAGTTTGAGTGTTATTGTGAAGTACTTTAATAAAGTCCATTTTGCATTATTAAAAATTGGAGTTATTTATTCAACAGTTTAGTGATTCGAATTTAGTAGAGGATTGCAAATAAGAGGATTTGCAAGTAAATTCGTTACAATTGGTGTCAGAAGAGGAGTTGTTGAATAAATTCCGGAGGACAACAAGGACATGGCAAAGTTCAGTGAATTGAAGATCCAGCAACTGAAGGAGGAGTTGGAGGGCCGTGGATTGAATACAAGCGGCGTTAAACTCGAACTTCAGGCACGGCTACGAGAGGCAATGGAAGCAATTGATGTGACGAGTATGTCTTTTATCCTGATGGGGACGAGACAACAACAAAAATTGAAGAGAAAAACGAAACATCGCAGACAGTTACGAGCACAGACTTGAACATGATATTGGCTGCAATAGCTGCTCAAACATCGACAGTAACATCAATGGCGTCGCAAGTAACATCACAATTGGAAGAACAGAAAACGCATATGTCATCACAGAAGGAATCCCAAGAGACACGAATAACATCCAAGATGGAAACACAGCTCGAAGAACAGAAGACATATATTGCATCCCAACTGGAAGAGCAGAAGACATATATGGCATCCCAACTGGAATCACAGGAGGCACGTATTTCAGAAATGACGTCGCAAGTGTCATCTCAACTGGAAGACCAAAAGACATATATGGAATCTCAATTGGAAGCGCAAGAGGCACGTATATCTGAAATGTCGGCAGAAATTTTGGAACAGGTATCATCAAAACTGGAAGCGCAGGATGTAAAAATGGCTCAATTTCAGGCAGAAGTAGATGATTTAAAAGGTCGTATGGAGCAGTTACAACTAAATCGCCCAGCTGTTTCAGCGAGTAATACGAAGGTAAAAACTCCATCTTTTGACGGTTCTGTTCCTTTCCAGGTCTTCAAGCTACAGTTTGAGAAGACCGCAGCAGTGAACAACTGGAATGCGGAAGATAAAGTTGCTGCACTATTCATGGCGTTGAAAGGGCCTGCAGCTGAGATTTTACAAACCATTCCAGAGGGCGAACGGAACTGTTATGAAGCATTGATGGGCGCTCTAGAAAGACGATACGGAACTGAGCATAGGAGACAGATATACCAAATGGAGTTGCTGAACCGCTTCCAGAGGCTTGGTGAAACATTGCAAGAGTTTGCGTCGGATATTGAAAGGCTAGCACATTTAGCGAATGCGGACGCAACCGTGGAATACACTGAACGGGTGAAGATTCAGAGCTTTATAAATGGCATACGGGACGTCGGAACAAAGCGAGCTACATACGCAAACCCAAAGCCAACATTCGCAGAAATGGTGTCACAAGCTCTCATTCAGGAAACAGCGTCGCTTCTGTGTAAGCCAGTTTTCAAAGCACGCCGTGTGGAAGTAGAAGGGCCAGAGTGGGTAGACGCAATATTGGAGGCGCTGAAAGGATCGCAAAAGCGGAGTGAAAAAGTTATCAAATGCTTCAAATGCGGGAAGTCCGGTCACATTGCACGTCATTGCGATCTTGGTCCTAATAGTTCCAACAATGGGGGTGGCCGTAAACGCAAAGCTGGAGGAAATGAGCAAGAGCGTGTCGGATGTAAAGAACGAAAACTTGCCCCGGCTATTGAATGTACTGTGATATCTGTGTCGCAAATTGGAAGCAAATCAAGCAGTCTTACCGTCAGAGAGAATGTGGATGGCAAGGAGCGTGTACTGACTGTATATACGGGCGCATCTCATTCCTTGATCCGATCTGACTTGGTCAACAGGAGAGTAAAACCGTTACCTGGAGCGAGGTTGCGTATGGTCACTGCCGAGTATAACCAAGTCCGGGGAGAAGTGATCTGTGAAGTCTTAATTGTGAAGGTCATGGTTTTACACAAATTCGTTCTGACGGAGATTGTTGATGAAGTTATATTGGGAGTGGATTTCTTGGTTCAAGATCGATATGCAGAGAAGGGTGATGCATTATGAGAACCAAGATGTGCCACTTAACTTCAGTTTGGAAAAAGGGTTCAGCAGTAAGCGTGTGCTGGTGGAGAAGACTCGACAAAGGCCACGAAAGTCAAAAGGAAAGTTGGTGGATTGAATGTGCCAAATAAAGCGAAATTAAAAGTACTTGTGAGAAAAAGGCCGGCATCGACAAACCCTAATGGATGCACTAAAATGACTGAAAGAATTTATCAGAAAGAGTGCAAGGATGGTTTCAAGCCAGCGCACACTTCTGTTGGGAAACGTCGGAACGATATTGAGTATGTGAAGCCAATCCGTCAAGAACAAGGTCTACAAAGTAGTTCTTCATTGGCCAAGCAACAGAGTGCGAGGGAACGATCCAGGATAATGAGTAGTAAGATGAAACACAGGTACGACAAGGAAAATAATTCGGAAGGTTACCGGGAGGGAGATTTGGTACTGCTATACAACCCTAACCGGCGGAAAGGTGTTCCATACAAATATCAGTGCAGTTGGGAAGGCCCGTACAGAGTTGTGAAGACGATCAGTGATGTCATCTACCGCATACAAGCAATTGGGAAATCACGAAATAGAAGAGTGATACATTTGGCGATGCTAGCAGCGTTTAGATCGAGAGAATTTTCTGATCGGGAAACAATTACTTACCCTTTCTGGTGCGATGATTCCTGGACAATCGGGCCTGACTAGACGCGATTTTTTTAACTTAACAGAGCGTGCTTAACGCGAACCATATCATGTTATGACACACCTTTGGTGATGCAAACAATCAAAGAAATTTCTGCTTCTAATGCTTCTAGGATAGCAGCAGCAGCTCCCGGTGGCGCCACATAAATAACAGTAGCATGCGGATTAGTTGCCTGTTTTGTTACGACTACCTATTCAATTTTAATTCACATTACATTATCTACTATTGCCCCTCGCGAAGGGCAGACATCTTGCCGCGATGCGAGGGCTTAGTCGCTGACCACGGGACTATGCCACCCAGTAGGATGCAGGTTCACATGGATCTCCATGGCTGCGGTGGCCTAGTCTTAGGGTGAGCGATTACCACGATCTGTCCCCTCCCAAACCAGGGTGTTATGCGGCACCGTTCCCATTGGATGGTTTGCAGCCGGGAGGTTAATCTGGCTGTATTTGTACGGAGCCTCTCTGACACCGGGCCGCCTCAGAGGTTAAAAATGGTCTTACCGCGGTAAGGGGCTCTGCCGCGGCGGACGACACTTTTCCCCCTTTCAATAAGGTGACCCTAAGCTGGCCTCGTCTAGCAAGGGGTCGTACAAACAAGATAAACAACAAAAACAAAAAAAAAAACAAAGTAAAAGATAATTCGTCCTCCTCCACAGGGAGAAGGACAACAGCATTGGCATCCATACGCCCTAGTGAACGAGGGAGGGCTACCAATGCTACCAACGCTAAAGGGAAGAGCAACTTGGTGGGGGTCGGCAATAGTATGGCGGCGAAGGAAGTTGCGCTGGCAACGGCGAACCCTGACGCGCCTGCTGTTGTCGGACACCGACCAAGCGCCGGAACGGCAACCTTTTTTCCCACGGCTGTGGCAGGGGTCTCTGGACCTGGCCACTCCGAGCCAAGGGAAACCGGGGCCGCTACTTTAACCGGGGGAGCGACTGCGTTGGAAACGACGGGTCGGCTCCCCATGGACGACAAGAGGGCAACCTCAGTCAACACAGTCTTAGGTGATCGGACGGGGGCAAGCACCAGTATGGCGGCGAAGGTAGTTGCGCTGGCAATGGCGAACACTGACGCGCCTGCTGATGCTGGGCGCCCGTCTGACGCCGCCACGGCTGTGACAGGGGTCCCACGATCTGGTCACACTGAGCCAAAGGAGAAAGGAGCCATAATGAAGACATCATCCGGGGGTACGACCGCGAGGGCAACTACGGTTCGGACCCCTTCTCAATTAGAGTCCCACAAGGGATCGTTCCACAGGAACAAAAGAAGGGCTGCAAAAGTCCTGTCAAGGTATGAGGGTGTTCCGCTGGAAACGCGGTCAGAGCACGCCAGGAATTCGGTGGAAAGGGCGCGAACTCTACTGCCGAATTTTCGGGGTTCTCTGCCAACAAGCGGAACCCCATATAAACGTCAAAGGTCCGATGAGGACATCAAACTACCGCCGAAAAGGCACCAGAATCACCCCGCGGTAGCCAAACCCAGCTTTGCCGAGGTAGCCAAGGGCCGGATCCTTATAGGAATCCTGGACCGAGGGAATGACCGTGGTGCAATCCCTAAAGACCAGTGGCCGTACGTCCGGAATGAAATCGGTAACGCCGTTCTCGACGTGTTGATGGAGTCTCCGGGTAGTCCGCCGCGAGGTTCTGATGCAGGATGGTACCAGGGCCAAATCAAGGTACTCACTTGCGAGGACGCAAGGTCTGTTACGTTGTACAAGGCAGCAGCCGCAAAGCTGGGACAAGTCTATCCCGGGGCGATTATCGAGGTCGTTGACTGGAAGGACATTCCGGCTCGGCCAAGGGCCAGGGCATGGGTTCCAGCAGAACCTGAGAAAATTCTCAGGATGCTGCAACTGATGAACCCGGCTCTCCCAACGCAGGACTGGAGTGTCATCCAAGTCGAGGACGCTGTAGGACCTAGGAGACAGGTCGTGTTAGCCCTGAATAAGGAAGCTCTCGAGCCCCTTAGACGGAGCAAAGGAAGAGTGTTTTATGGCCTCGGGGAGGTCGTAATTCACGTATACCGTGGGGACGCACAGCGCGCATCCCTTTCGAGTGCCTCTTTGGACACGGACATTGAGGCACCCGAAGTGGAAGCGGAAATCTCCGACGCCGGGAGCCTGGTTTCCGCCACGTCAAATTGCGCAGGGGCTCTGGGCAATTTGTCGATGGAGGATGCTCTGCTGGATAGCGACGGAGAGGATCCCAACATCACGGTGATGGAGGCAGGGGAGTCTGAGCAAGCTCATGCTGAGGTTGCTCCAGATAAACCTGCACAAAAGTAAGGCAGCCTCGGCTGCTCTCATCAGTCGCATTTCTAAAGGCGACGTCGAAGTGGTCCTTATCCAAGAACCCTGGGTGAACAACTCAAGGATTTGCGGATTGGGGGCCACTGGGTTTAAGCTCATCCGAGCTGCAGATGAAGGTAAAGTGAGAACATGCATTTTAGTAAAGTCTGAGCTAAATATCTTTCTCTTGCCTAATTATAGCAAAGGTGACGTCACAGCGGCCAGCTTGGCAAGCGGAGGCACCCAATTAACGCTAGCCTCCGTTTATATGCCGTACGACGCAGAGGAACCTCCTCTGCAAAAGACGGTAAAGGATCTGGTGGCCGACTCAAGCAAAGGCCATCTGCTAATTGGGACAGACGCAAACGCCCACCACGTGCAGGGGGGTAGTTCTGACATAAACACTCGGGGTGAGTCACTTTTTGAGTACCTTTTAACAACTAACCTTGTAGTTTGCAATGTAGGTAATGAACCAACTTTTATTACTAAAAACCGTAGAGAGGTTACTGACCTCACTATTTGTAGCGAAAGCGTTTATGGGTGGGTTAAAAAATGGCGTGTTCTTGAGGAACATTCCTTTTCAGACCATCGTTATATTGAAGTAATGTTAGAGTTCTTCGTCGATCAGCCCATTGCGAGACGTAACCCACGTAATACAAACTGGGAACTACATAATGAGCTGTTAGCAAGGGAACTACCAGAACTGCCCTCACAAAGCCCCTCATGTTGTTGTTGTTGTTGTTGTAGCGATAAGGTTGCTCCCCGAAGGCTTTGGGGAGTGTTATCGATGTGATGGTCCTTTGCCGGATAAAGATCCGGTACGCTCCGGTACCACAGCACCATTAAGGTGCTAGCCCGACCATCCGGGAACGATTTATGTGGCCACATTAAACCTTCACGCCATTCCCCCCTCACCACCCCCAAGTTCCATGAGGAGCTTGTGGTCGCCAAAGCCTCGTCTGTTAGTGAAACAAAATTCGCCGCGGATAGGTGAGGTTGACAATTGGGTTCGGAGAAGCTATATATTGCGCTGGCAACCTGAAGGGTTGCGTTACACAACCCCTTGAATCTGGTATTTTAGTCGCCTCTTACGACAGGCATACCTACCGCGGGTATATTCTGATCCCCTAACCCGCTGGGGCCCCTCATCAACGATGGAGCTAGAGGGTCTGGTAGAAACCTTCACATCGGCTTTCTCAAAAGCCTTAGAACAGGCCTGTCCATTGCCAAAACCGCGCGGTAAGCGTAAACCTCACTGGTGGTCCCATGGTCTGGACCTACTTCGTAAACCGTGTAGAGAACAGTTTAACAAAGCCAAATTCTTTGATAACGGGTCACAATGGCTAGAATACAAGGACAAAATAAGAACCTACAAAAAAGTCCTGAGACAAGCGAAGTGAACTTCATGGAGAAACTTCTGCACTGGAGTCGAAAGTGTCGTGGACACATACAGGCTACGGTGCGTGCTTTCTAAGACGCAAACAGCTATTAGCTTTCTGCGGAGACCGAATGGTACCTGGACCAGCACTGAAGGCGAAACTCTAGAGCTGCTCCTGGACACACATTTCCCGGGAAATATGACCAACGCACCGGAAGTACCTGCAGCAAATCAAGCTGTGAATATACCCATCACTCGAGGTGGGCAGTCAAAAGTTTTAAACCTTTTAAGGCTGCTGGACCAGGCGGGATAGTACCCGCTCAACTTATCTACTCTTTGGAGGTATCAGCCAACTGGCTGCGGCACATATATACCGCTTGTTTGGCTATGAACTATATTCCGTGTGCATGGAGGAGCGCCACGGTCATATTCATTCCTAAGGCAGGCAAAGCCTCTCATTACGAGCCGAAGGACTATAGACCTATCAGTCTTTCATCCTTCGTACTCAAGACCCTAGAGAGAATAGTTAGCGATTTTCTCACTACAAGCATTGATAGGAATCTCATTTCGGACTATCAACACGCGTACACCAAAGGTAAATCTACGGAGACTGCGCTACACAGCCTAGTCTCTACTATACAAACATCTTTGTTCGAAAAGGATTATTGTCTTGTGGCCTTCCTAGGCATTGAAGGAGCATTCAACAACATAAGTCCAGACGCCGTTAACATTGCTTTAACTGATCTGGACGTAAATAGACCCCTAGTGGGACTAATTGATCAACTGATCAGGGGAAGGAAAGTGCTTTCCGCACTGGGGAAGGTTGAGATAACACAATTTGTCGCAAGGGGCACGCCCCAGGGTGGTGTTCTTTCCCCCTTACTATGGAACCTAACGGTAAACTCGCTATTAAGAGATACTAGTTGGGGGAGCGGGAAGGTCGTGGCATATGCTGATGACCTAGCGATTATCTACAGAGGCAAGTTCCCTCAAACTTTGTGCGACTTGATGCAGGTAGCATTGCGAGAGGTTTCCTTGTGGGCTTCCCGATGTGGACTCAGCGTCAACTCCGATAAAGTAGAGCTTGTCTTATATACCAAACGATACAAAATACCATCGTTGAACCTACCAGAACTAAATGGGGTGCGCCTAAGCCTTGAGCAAGGCGTCAAACCTAAACTTGTTGGGTAAAGTCCATAGATCCAGCATGATAAGCATAAGCAGGGCTCTAAGAACAACGCCTAGCGAAGCTCTTCAGGTCATTCTTGACATCTTTCCACTGGATCTGGCTGGTCATCGAGCAGCGGCAACGTCAGCCCTGCGTCTAAGGGAGTTGTCGTGCTGGAACAACAGGACCACAGGACACTCAAGTATACTAAACAAATACAGTTTTCTCCCTCCTAGCACGGATCGCTGTGCGACCACAACAGTTGCAGAAACCAACTTTAAGATAAACATACCCAGCAGGGATGACTGGACGGAGTCGGATAAGGGCCTTGCTATGGGCAACAGCATTTCCATATACACGGACGGCTCCAAGCTAAACGGGAGAGTTGGGGGTGGAGTATACTCAAGGGACCTTGACCTCCAGCTCTCATTCAGACTACCCGACCACTGCAGTGTATTCCAGGCAGAAGTTGCAGCCATAATGGAAGCCACAGCTAGGATAGGGACATACATTGTCGGCAAAGAAATGTTTATCTTCAGCGACAGCCAAGCTGCCATAAAATCTCTGGGCTCCCACTCGTTCAATTCTGAACTAGCACTAAACTGTCGCCGATCTCTTCAAGAGATGGCACAACAGAACCGTGTACACCCTACATGGGTCCCTGGACATAGGGATATCGAGGGAAACTGCATTGCAGATGAACTCGCTAGGCAGGGTACAACCAAGCAGTTTCTTCCTGGACAATAACGCTAAGGTATGCCCCTGTCCACATGCAAGCTAATGCTAAAAGAGCACATCTGCCGTCAAGCCGACGAAAGATGGCTACAAACACCGGGATGTTGAACGTCGAAAGAAACCTGGCCTAAATGGGATCCTAAAAGGTCCCGTCACGTGTACAGCCTAAGAAGGGATACAATTTCCACACTTGTGGAGGCACTAACGGGTCATTGCCTCATAGGTAGGCATGCAGAAAGGCTAGGAGCGCCTTATCGTCGTTGCTGTAGGGGTTGTAAAGAAGATGAGGAGGAGGAAACGGTGATTCACCTCATTTGCAACTGCCAAGCGCTAAGCGGAGCACGGCAGCGCTTTTTGGGAGCTCCATTTCTTGATACTATGAGTCAGGTCGTGGAGCATGACGTCAAGGACCTGGTAGCTTTCATCAGGTCCTCAAAATGGTTCGAAGAGGAGAGGTAACTGTGTTTTTCGTGGTATCACAACGGGCCTAGTACTACTGGCCTAAGTGTGCCCTCGGGCAGCCACCCCAACCTAACCTAACCATCTACTATTGCAATTTTTAATCAATACAAATCAATATAAATTACCGAAGCAAATACTGGCAAACCAAGATGCGTAGTTCCACCCTTTTTTAGGGAAATACATCCAACAAGTTTGGTACCGTATTCCAAAACATGTTGGTTGTGTAAAGTACCTTGTTTAGCGGTAAATCCTTGACAAATGACACGTGAATCTGCATTTAATTGTAGGTGTGCTCTTGTTTTGGCATATTCTTAGCTGAATCGCACCCCGGCGGAGATGCTATCTATTAGAATAATATAACATTTTTTTTTTATTATTTAAAATCCACATACGTATGAATGAAAAGCCGAAAGTAAACAATGTTGTTGTTGTTGTAGCGATAAGGACACTCCCCGTTATCGACTTTGTTGGTCCTTTGCCGGATGCAGATCGGGTACGGGGAAAATTTTAGAATAGCACACCCCGAGTTCGGGGTAAAACTTGGTATCAAATGAAAGAGGGAGTTGTCCCGACCACAAATATGTATATTTTAAAGTTCGTAAACTTATAATTTAAAATTTATTTGTTGTTAAAGTTTGCAAATTTAGCAAATTTCTATAGCACTTTAAATTACAATTTACACATCTTTCAAAACCTTAATCCACATACATATCTATATAAATTGGCAACGATAAACTTAAATTGCATTTTTGTATATTTCACATTTCCTTTTTGCATTGCTGTTACTTATTATAAATGTTTTTATTAAATCAATCGCGCTTTTGTAGCAACGTGCACATTTATATATTTATGTTTTATTGACGACATTACAAAGCTGTGCTGCCATATAAACAAAAAAAAAAAAACAAATATATCATTGCCTTGCAAAAATCGTGTGACCAAAAACGCACACAGCCACACGAATTTTTGACAGGGGTGACGATTTGGAATGAAAAATTGTGCAAATGAAATAGCATGCTGACAAATTTTGCTTTCCCACAATGTATCGTGCTCTCCCGCACCTATTATTTTCATAGGGATAGCAAAATACGTCATTTTTGCGTGCAAAAAAATCCGCCATTTCTAATTCAGCAGAAAAGTAAAAATTTTTTCAATTTGTGTGAAAATCAAATCGATTTTTTGGTTAATTTTTTCAACCTGTATTTACATTTTGCAGAAATTAATATACGCATTCTTTAATATTTTTTGGTCTACTAAAGTGTGTTTTAGCAAAAAAACTCATATCAATGTGTGCATAAACATGCAGAAGAAAGAAAGTGAAATATGTAATTGCATAGTATAAATAATCGTGAGCAATTCTAATGCAGAATAGTAAATTTTGATTTCCACATACATACAAGAAAAAAATTCTTGTTACAGTGCTTATATGGATTTACTTACAAAATACATACCATTAAGATTTATTATCCAAATTTAAAAAAATGATAGAAAATTCGGTGTAAAACAACGGCTATGTGTGCAATAAAATAGCCTCTCTTGTTGAGATACCCATCCATGGTCTCCATTAATTATTGTGACGGAGGTGTGTTTGCAGCAGCAAAGTGAACCCAAACAGTGTAGGTCGTGGTGGTTGTTGTTCGTGGTGTTTTTATTGGCGACTGACATTAGCGCTGTATGATTAGAACGGCGAAATGTTCTCATCGCAGAATCATACCTCCTGTATAAGCAGCTGCGATGATGATGGCTATGCTTTTACAAAAAGCAATAACGCAGGGCGCTGGAAAGGATTATTTATACCGTCCTTGAAAAAGGTATGTCTATTTATACTTATTTAATGCAAAAACTTTCATACATATGTATGTTAGAAATAATACAATTAAACTATATTTGTTTAATGTTGCAAAGGTGCTGGAGCAAGTACACCCACGTTTATCGGCCAAAGAAGATGCACTTTTGTTTGTGGAAACACTTTGCTTACGCATTTAAGCGATGCTTTGCGCTAACCCCAACCGCACACTGTCCAGGTAAGATTAGTAAAAAAGAAACAAATTGACAAGTTTTCTATTTATTACATTGCGTTATTGCTTATGTTATTGGGATACGGGGCAGTACTGAACGAGATAACTGATCATGCTGTGAATACCCGCCACGCCTAGATCATATAGAAGGCTTTTGGAGTTGCTGTGGTAAGAGATGAGCAAATGAGCACTTTGACACTAAATTCATATTAAATCGAGTAGGTTTAAGTGTTGTTATAGAGAACAATAATAGCTGGACAAAAAAAATGTAAGAAAGGGGGGACTTTCGACATACTCATATCGCGATTTGCCCCTATTAACATTAAACAGCTATATATACAGATAACACTCAAACTAACGTGAAATGTCTTAGCTGAGGATGCCAGTACCTGAACATTATGGGTTTATACAGCAAAGGGTAGAACGCCCGGAATCAAGGGGTTTATAAGCCCAATACAAAGCTTTATAGCTTCACAATCCCCGTACCCAATTGTCAACCGCGCCCACAACCTTTGGAGAATGTCTTTATAGCTACAACAGGAAGTCGTAGGCTGTCAACGCTCCCAACAATTTTATTTGTTGTTGTTGCTGTAGTACTTCAAGTTGCTTAAACCCTCAGTTGTCCTGGAGATGTGAAAAAAGTTTAATATAAATGATAATGTGTAAGCGTATAGTCAAGCAAGCAAATCAGAAGGATACAGTTCGAAGTTCTGCTACAGTTGTTCGGATTTCTATAAGCAGGATCCGTACCTTCTTTGTGCTAGGTTGAGAGTGAAACGCGGCATTCAGCGCAAGGTGGAAAAGTGATTTAGACGCTAACTGAAATGCGGCAGGTATCTGTAACACCTTCAAAACGGTCATCGTACTGATCTAGCAGATTAACAAGTCGCATCAGTTAGAAATGCTAGACAATACCTGAACGCATTGAAAAATCCGAATCTCAACCCGATCGGGTTAAGGGTTTTAGAATATCCCTGGGTAGGCGTTCCTGTTCTAAAGTATCATTCCTGATTCAGGCGGGCTGGTAATAAAAGGTGCTGGTACCGGAACTGAAATATGGCGTACCATTAACCCGCAAAGAACTGCCCTACAACCTTCGGGGAAGCCTAAAAGCCCGACATAGTTTCAGTCAAGGACTTTACCACAGCAACAACGGAAAGCGCAGTCTTTGTTCTGTTGATATTTTAAATGCAGTGGATGGTTGGTTTCGATAAAAACACATTCGCGGCAGAAGTATTTTCCGTCATTCGCTAAATTATGCCGCTGTCTTCGGAATGCTCCTACACTTCACAAATTCTTCTTTCATGCTTATTGAACTTCTGATGGCTTTAAAGACACTCCCCGAAGGTTTTGGGGAGAATTGTCGATGATAATGGCAGGCACCTTGTTGTTGGTGTTAGGGCTCAGCCGAACTCCATAGCGCTCAACTATGGCGTCGAGGTTTAGGCCGGGCGGTGTGATGGCGGTTACCCAGAACTGCCAGGCTGCTAAGCGAACCGTGCCTATTGAATGATTTGCAGCCATGGAACTTGGGGTGGGGAGGGAGGGATGGTCTGAAGATTTAATGTGGCCATACAAACCGTTCCCGAGATGGTTGGGCTAGTACCTTAATGGTGCTGTGTTACCGGAGCGTACCGGATCTGTATCCGGAAAAGGACCATCACATCGATAACACTCCCCAAAGCCTTCGGGGAACAACCTTATCGCTTCAACAACAACAACAACAGCTGCTCGCATCTCGGGAACGATTTGATAGCCATTTTAAAACTTCTAGATCGTGTGTCATTTTAAAATTATTTCGATTTTTTCTGCATTTAAGCCATTTGATTTCGAAAAAAAATCGAATGTGCTCATAAACTTTTAAGCAAATTGTTTTTTCTTATATATGGATCAATATCATTTATTTCAAATTGGAATTAAAATAAAAATAAATGTAAGGCGCGATAACCTCCGAAGAGATCTAAGGCCGATCATCTCTTCCAATTTGCGTCGTGCTCCTCTTGATTTGCCCTACAAATTGGCCGGACGGGACCTACATGTTTTATGCCGACTCCGAACGGCATCTGCAAGGCAGATGAATTTTCACTGAGAGCTTTTCATGGCAGAAATACACCCGTGCATCCGTTTCTTCTAATTGAAAAACCTTATTTCTAAAATTTTGATGTTGCTTTGCCCGGGGTGTGAACCCAGGGCATACGGTGTGGTAGGCGGAGCACGCTACCATCACACCACGGTGACCGCCGATCAAATTGGAATTATTCTTTTAATACTTCATTACTAAATGTTTTCGTAAGCATTTTAAGCATACTGAAATGTACATATATATAGATATAAGTATTAAGTATATTAAAAATAACAATTTATATTAAACAAAACATAGGTATATACTATAATGATTAATATGACAAACTGGTGTTGAAAGCGGTACTTAATACGAACAAGCACTGCACTTAATCCCTTAGCACAGATTATGTCATCTAATTGTGTGCTTAGTAAGAAATCATTAGCCCATTCGTCACCAAATTCAATCTTTTAATAAAAGAAATATTTAAATGCATGTACTAGAGCAATTTGTTTGTAAATCATCAATATGAGTTTGCTTTAAAATGCCTAATGGCATGTGATATCTTGTATTACATACCTGCTTAAATAGTTTGCTATAAAACTGATGCATTATATCACTCGCCTCCAACAAATATATTTTACGTATATTACGCAAATGTTTTAAAATATCGAACTCTTCACGATACAAACGCATTACGAACGTGTTTGGAAATGCAATGCGTGTTTTGAGTATACGACTTAACACATTTAAAACTACTTCTTCCAAAGGTAAAATATGTTTAGATTGCTCAAATTGCTCGAATATCGCTAAAGCGGTTGGTTCTGCATTTTTCATAGTATTTGCTTCGCTTGCATCGTATTGATCTCCACCAGCGCCTTTTTCAGTGTCTGATAAATTCATATTCATTGTAAAAGCGAGTAGTAGAAAATCATCATTTGTTGTGAGTTTTTTGAGTATTTTATCATCTGCATAGCAATTATCGAATCCAGCTGACTCCACAGCGGTATCCACAACATCCACATTTTCTCCACCACCATTCGTTTCAATTGTCTTATTATCATTTTTTGATTCTTCACCATTTCGCTTGCACAATTTGTTTTTGTAAAATGCGCACATATTTCGATGAAAACATCATACAATTTATCCTCAATTGCACCGCATGCAGTGCGTAACTCACCGATGCGATTAATTTCATACAACAGATTTTGTGTGCAACCGGCTTCGAGTGAATGTTCCAATAGCAATTGAAAAAGCTATTTTCTATTATCATTTTAGAAATTTGCGTTGGTACAAAAAATGCTTTCTCCTTATTCTTGCTGTATTCACGCACTCGTATACTTTGCCCCGGTTGTTCGTCGATTCGTTCAATAATAAATTCATTATGCCAATCATCTAAACGCCCCTCTGTCCACCAAGTATCGGCAATCATTAAAAATACTTTCACTGTTGCAAAAAATAATGACATTGCCAAATTAGCTTCAGTCGATGTAATTGCAACTCTATTGCAATGTACTAAAGCGGCTAGCAAATGAACACTTGCGATATGTACAGGCAATTGCCGTGTACTTACAATTGCCTGCTGATGGATATTGTGTAAATGTGCAAGTTTTACGAATGTCGGTTGCAGCTTATGATGTAAACTTATAACAGTATTAACTTCGCAATCGGCTTGTAGAAGCAATTCTCTCTCGCAAGCAAGCAACTCAGCGTATTTGGTGGCGTATAATCGTCGGCAGCATAAATGAGTTTACCGAAATTGCGTAAATCTTGCACCATTCGTATATATGGCAGAAAGTGCTCATCAAGCATTGATACAATGGTGATCTAGAAAAGAATGGATTATATTAAATATATTATCATGGACATACAATTTTAAAATCCGTTTTTGTAGCTGGAAAAGCACTTAAGCACATTAAGCATAATATAATATGTACTTCCGCTGCAGGGATATCCAGCGAATGCGAAAAGGTCGCGGATGAGGCAACGGAGTCAGCCTTAGGTTCACCACCGAAAGCACAGCGCAGGATTGTTCATTCAACTTCGAAAGCCACAGCTCATATAGCATCATAGAATAGGCATACCTATCTGATCGATATGCATTCGAGCTCGAGATTATAAAGTCATAACATCAACAACCGATTGCTCAAGGGTTCCCCAGCGGGTTAGGGGGTTAGAATATACCCGCGGTAGGTATGCCTGTCGTAAGAGGCGACTAAAATACCAGATTCAAGGGGTTGTGTAGCGCAACCCTTTCAGGTTCCCGCGCAATATATAGCTTCTCCAAACCCAATTGTCAACCTCACCTATCAGCGGCGAATCCTGTCTCATTAACAGCCGAGGCTCTGGCAACCCCTAACTCCTCATGGATCTAGGGGGTAGGAGGACGGTATGGCGAAGAAGGTCGCATGTGGTCATAACAAATCGTTATCGAGATGGTCGGGCTTGGTACCGGAACGTACCAGATCTGCATCCGGCAAAGGGCCATCAACATCGATAACACTCCCCATGCCCTTCGGGGAGTGCCCTTATCGCTACTATACCAAGAACAACATTGTTCAAAGGTCATGGTATTGGCGTGCTACAGTGCGATAGGCTCTGGGTTAATTAAACCGCTTGACCTAATTTTTAGAAATACTACAAAAGTGTACTGATAAATTTATACGTGGGTTGAGCAGATCCAAACCCTGCTACAACAACGAAATGTAATAGGACTTACCGTTCGTATGCTGGTGAGTGTGACATTTTTTCTGACAGCAATATTTTCGTTTTTTACGTGGAAAAATTTGCAAGTTTGAGGCACCTGGAATATCCAAAAAATTTCACGTAGCAAACAATACTCTGTAGCTGTTTCGGGTTCCTCACGCAGTCGATAAAGTTTTGTTGAGTTATTATGATGATAATATTCTAAAGCGAAATTCGCTTCCTTATTTGTACTTTCGATATGAGGTTGTATTTTTTTAATGCCCTTCGCCCACCAAGAGTGTTCAGCAAACGCTCTTCTGCTTTAGAGCTATCATATTTTTTAAACGTAACCGATTTCATAGGTGGCTTAATGTTTTCCATGCCACGTGGTGGGAATGGGGTGATATCTATTGGTTGAGGATGGCGCGTTTCCAATGCTTCATCTGTACAGGAACTTACATCTTCTTGAGAATCATTAGACCACGACTTGAATAATAATTGGTAATAGTCTAGTTGAGGGGTCGACTGCTAATACGCGACGTAAAAATTCGAGAATGGTACCCAGAGACGCGTTTCGGCCCCAGGATCTCGAATCCGGTGGCGGAAAACCTCTATCTCTGATACTTCTCGAGATATTTGCGAAAACCCCCCCCCCCCCCCCAAAAAATTCCCTATCTTTAAACCCCACTTAAACACTTACTGCGCAATGATCACTCACTTCACCACTTTTAATCATTTTATTAACATGTTTTCTCTTTTTTTTTTATCAAAACATTCAACCAAAATGGTTTTATTTTTATTATTTTCTTTGTTTTATAACACACCACTTTTCTTATGCCCGAAAAAATTTTTACCTGAAATTGCCAGCGTTGCCACCGGATCGGCGTTTTTTAGGACCTTGGTTTTCCTTACATAGAGTCTACACTTAAAACTTGTTTGTATCTTGGTCTTAAAATCTAATTATGCAATTAAAGAAAACACTTTATAAATTCTAATAATATCATCATAAATATTCTATACGCATTTAAATGCTACGAGTTGAGTATGACTACGGGGAATGATGAAATATCAAACGGTAAATCTCTATTTGAGGGATTTTGCACGCATTTAATTTTGATCCCACCCCATTGGTGGACCGCCCACCGTAATGTTTTATAATCGCGGCTGCCAACCCAGAAAGGTGTTCTGCGCAAAAATACTGTGGATCCCACCACGGTTTCGGAAGGAACCGCGGTCATTTTTCAAGTTTTCGTTAAAATCTTTTGAACGAGTTAAGAATTTTCTTTCCAACTTCGGATTATTATTGTCGAGGTAAATACGCGTCTTTTGTCACCTCTCTCGATATTTTACCTGGGTTGCGCCTCAGGGCTCAGAGCCACGTAGTCACACTTAACTCGTAGAATACTTGACAAACTTAAGTTGATTTGAGAACTTTCACATTAGTTGCGGGCTCTAAAGGTCGAAGATAATGTGTAGGTCTTACAACCTTAGGCTAACAAAGTTGCTTCTATCATTAAAAAGAGAGGGCTGTAGACTCATTAGGGGATTTTGACTGGACACTGCCGTCTGACATCACATTCCTTTAACTTAGGCTTGGTCAGTGATAGCAGATGTAGGAAGTACGAGTTGGAGGAGGAAACGATCGTGCTCCTGCCCTGCGCTTATCAGGATTCAGCTATTAGGAGTGATACATAGGTTCTGGGTTTTATAAGGCTATTCAGTTTGGTCATTAAATAAACTTCTAGTAACACTACGAACCCATTCAGTCTATGTGAGGTATTCACGGACCGCTCAGTTCAACCTAACGTTAGTTGTCTCATAAGTTCTTTTTTAGTGAATTCTACATGGCTACTCAACACAAAGAATAATTTACTTGGTATTCCATTACCAAATATATATGGATACTCGTAGCAGACTGAAGTTGATTTGCGAACTTTCACATAAGTTCTGTTGGTAATTTTATACGACAGCATGACACCGCTAATACGCGTCCAAAAATATCGAGAGAGGTGTCCAATGACGCGTATTGACATCGACAACAATAATCTGAGGGCGGAAAAAAAATGTAGCTCGTTCAAAAAATATTAACGAAAAACCGTAAAGCAGGGGTGGTATTCAAAGTATTTTTGCGCAGAACACCTTTCTACATTGGTGGCTTTCGGCCGCGCTTATAAAAAACTAACTTGGTTGGGTCCAACAACGGTTTGGAAACCAAAACTATACCCGAGAAAAACACCTATGCGATCCTAGATCCAAAACACCTCTTTTGATACCCCTCTTGATGTTTTTGGACATGTATTAATAGTGCCATGCTGTCGTTAGAATTACTGTTCCGTTTAATGACTTTTGCATGTAATTGTTTACTCAATACATGGAATTACTTTACATGGTATTTTATTACCAAATATGCTGCAAAATTAAAAGTGTACATACATACCTAAAGCTGGAAAAATATCATCTTCATCTGTAAACGTACATGGCAGGTATTGTGTAGAATATAAGCATATCTATCGTACCATTAACGAACATCATTATTTGCATGTGCATACGGGAGTAAGTACGGGAATAAGAGTAAATGTCTTAATAAAAGGGAATGAAAGTGGAACCCATTCCTTTATTTTGCTCGGAATGTCAGAATAAAAACAAAAAGAAAAAAACAAACAACTTATTACTTGTAGGACGCTCACAAATCGATTTTAATCAAACAACGGGAATACAATAAATATGGAGACCGATGAACCAGAAGAGGATTATACCTTTCGAGTGCAAACAAACCCAATAACAACAACAGCGCAACCATTGAGAGGGAGAATAATACAAAATCTGAGAGCAATGTAGAAAAAACGCCAACAAATGGTCCGGCAGGCACAGAGGCTACCACTGCCAATGCAACATCAATCGCCACCAATTTTGGTGAGTGTGCTTTATCGTATGTGCCCCCTAATTTAGTATATGCTTTATTCTTATAGCATTCGTCATATGCATAGGTTTTCTAAATTGGATAACATTTGCAGTGATATGTTAATTAACAAAACGAATCGTTGTCTGTTAATCACACAATATTTTCGCAAGATGTCGAGGCCCAATTGTCTAGTTTATCAATTGGCGATAATAATAGTACTGGCTATGACAATGGAAAATCAAATATGGATTCAATGCCTAATACTTGGCGGCCTATAAAGACACAATACACATTATGCTGCTTCTATAAATAGGACGTGTAAAGCACCGAAGATCGATGAGAGTAAGCTAACTATTTTATTCAGGAGCAAACGTTATATATGTAGTACACATGGCAGTCAGGTCTAAGTATCACAGTGGATCGGTCTGATATTTCCGACCAAGGATTGTCACACCGATGTTATAACAACAACATTAACTTTAACGTATTATTCCTGATATTCTACTTTCATTTCTTTAGATGAAGGTCTCATAACTCCAAATAGAACTTTAGAGTCCTTGGATATTGTAGAAGCTGAATTGGCTCCGTTTTTAAAGACAGGACGATCATTTGAGCCAAATGATTGTGTTCCGAAGCATCACGTTGCAATAGTGGTTCCGTTTAGGGATAGTTACGCTCATTTGGCAGTTTTCCTGCGAAACATTCATCCATTCCTAAGGAAACAGCATATCGCTTATAGAAATTTCTTATCGAGCAAACAAATGGAAAAGCTTTCAATCGAGCTTAACTGATGAATATTGGCTACCTAGAAGCATTAAAAATATTTCCATGGGACTGCTTTATCTTCCATGACGTTGACTTGTTACCTTTAGATAATCGAAATTTATACACATGCCCGCGGCAACCGCGGCACATGTAGACACATTAAACTTCAAGTAATTCATAATTCACATTTTAAAACTTGCATTTTTTGGTCTAAAACTTGCAAATACGTTTTCAGGTTGGCTTATCGATAAATTTTGGGGGAGTATCTGCTATGACACGTAAACAGTTTCAGCTGGTGAATGGCTTCTCAAATTCATACTTCGGTTGGGTGGGGAATACAATGATATGTCGAACAGGTAATATTTCTTTGTTGTTTGGTATTGTTTTTAGTGTTCCAGTAAGTACATACCTATGAGTTAAAATGTGTATCAAGCAAGCGCTAGTGACTATATGGCTGATGATTGCAAATAAATTATACAAATCAAGCAGGACTAAACGGGGGAGGCAACGGATGGTGCCCTACTTCCACTTTCGTTGATTCTCTCCATCAGAAGGAGTCAATATAGTTACGCATACGATGCGCCTCGTAATTTCCAATCCTGAGATGGTCGGGCTAGTACCTTAATGGTTTTTGTTACTGGAACGTACGGGATCTACATCCGACAAAGGACCCAAAACCTTCAGGGAGCGCCTTTATCGTTAATACAACAACAACGGCAGAAGTTTCATAGCAGGCAAAATTATAAAAACGCACTTCAGACTCTAAAAGGACATTAGAAGACATTAAAGAGCTTCTAAAAGCAATAGAGTAATGACATCAATTTAAAAATCAAACATCATGCAATCAAGAACTATTACGCCTGTATTTGC
Organism: Eurosta solidaginis; assembly: GCF_040869045.1. NCBI lineage: Eukaryota > Metazoa > Arthropoda > Insecta > Diptera > Tephritidae > Eurosta > Eurosta solidaginis. The sequence goes on along the minus strand of NC_090322.1, from coordinate 107,698,295 downwards.
AAGGATAAAAAAATCGTTTAATTATTCCACAACACTACACATAAAATCATTCTTAGGAGCATACCGTTGTTGTTGTAGCTGTGCAGGAGCATACCGCCGCAAATGTTCGTTCGACCCCGTCGAATGAGTTTCTGATTTACAAACTCAAACTTGGTACTCAGAAATGCCACGGTTGTCTCTGGAAATGCTCAATATTTTGAACCGCAGACAACTGCTTGATGCGGCTACGTCTCCAAGACGGTTAAGGCACGTCCGCTATGTTATTAAACCCAGATTTGCATCACCCTGTTCACCTTCGATCTGCACTTAGGTTAATGTCTAAATAACGTGATGTAAATCCTGTATGCGATGTGCAATCGACGCCTCAAACAGCAACTTTTTTTGTCAATCTTGGTCATACTACTACTTTCCTTAGACTTCCTTTAGAGTGTTTCGAGGACAGTTCTTGAGTGGTCGTGTACAGAAAAATTAATAGAATTACTTATAGTTACAATGATTCAAAATAAATAAAAGGTAACTGTTTTATAATCGGTGTGAAATGTGCTAATGTTAATTTCAAACAACTTTTGTTGTTGTTGTAGCAGTGTTTCGCCCTATCACAAATTGTCATCAATATCCTCTAACGGGGGTCCAAGGAAACTTACTGTTTCAACAGGGGTGGACCATAATGAAAGGGGTGTTAGAGGCGTTGGTTCCACATTACAATTAAAGAGATGGTTGGTGTCATGTGGGGACACATTGCAAGCGGGGCATACATTTTGTATGTCAGGGTTGATTCTGGGTAGGTAAGAGTTTAACATGTTACAGTATCCAGAACGAAGTTGAGCAAGAGTGACACGCGTTTCCCTGTGGAGTATGTGTTCCTCCTCCACAAGTTTTGGGTACTTTTATTTGAGTACTGGATTCACCGGGCAATTCCTGACATAAAGGGCCGACACCTGTTTGTGGAGTTCGCCAAGGACCTGCTTGTGTTTTTTTGCTTCATACGGCTGGGTTCTCAGGTGCCGTATTTCCTCAAAATGCTTACGGAGATGACTCCTTAAGCCCCTAGGCGGTGTTGGCTCATCAATCAGATGTCTGTTTGGATGCCCAGGTTTCTGGGTATTCAACAGGAACTGTTTGGTTAGCATCTCATTTCTCTCCCTGATGGGGAGTATTCTCGCCTCATTATGTAGATGGTGTTCTGGGGACATAAGAAGGCAGCCCGTGGCGATTCTTTGAGCAGTATTTTGGCAGGCCTGTAGCTTCTTCCAGTGGATAGTTTTTAGGCTTGGTGACCATATGGGTTACGCGTAGCACGTAAACGGCTGGCCAATTGCTTGTATGTAGTAACGAGCGTTTCTTTATCTTTTCCCCAGCTACTGCCAGTAAGGGATTTGACGATTTTATTACGGCTCTGGATTTTCGGATTTGTCGAGAATGTGACGTAGTTCTCCGTTGTAAGCTCCTTTCATATTGGCGCCGTTATCGACAATCTTCAATCAAGTATGGAAAATTAGATCAGTTTCTGACCAGTTTTTTGGTTACAATTCACGAAAGTCAAAAACCGTTCTTGAATTGAAAAATTTGTTACTTGCCTATCTTGCGTTGATCTAATATAGTTTCCCTTACGTGTTTTGCACAAATTTCTGTAAACTCGTTCTGAATGTCTGGGGAAAGATAGTGAACTTGTAAACGTTTGTGCTGCTGTTGTGAAATCCTAACTTTCTCCAAATGATGTCTAAGTATTGGATCATAATGGCTTTGAGACATTAGATGCCCAAAAAATGTCCATCGTTTCGTTCACCTTCGCCTTGAAAATTAGACATTTTTCACCCAAAAATAAAATAGTGTCCAAAATTCTATATACAATTTCTTTCCGCTTTGGAGTTTCAGTTATTAGGTGGTCATTGTTGATAAGTGTATCAATTGTAGCCTTCTTTTTTGAATAAGATTTTGTAAAGATCATCATTGAATTTAACATTTATGCTATGCATAGATGTTATTTGAGGCTAAAATACTTTTTTATTACATTTCATTACATAATATGTATACTTTTTATTACTTAATATATATATATATCATACACGTCTGTGAAATGAAAATGAATTTGTGATATTTAAAATTTATCGTGAAATCAAAAAATATGTAAACATAATAGTAAATATCAATCTAATCTAATTTAATGTGATGTTGAGTATTTTCGTGTGATGGCAATTTATCGTATAGCTTCTTCCATACCTGGAATTTCGAATATCCGCCAGGGCAACAAATTTTAGGTCGACTTAAAGTATTGGTGCTTAACAGACGACATGGTAGGCAATAAAAAGCATTGCTACTGGCACTCCACACTAACCAGTCAGGAAATGGCTCGTCATGACAATAACGAAGTCGTTTAAATAATCTTGACTTTGATACAGAGTTGGTGGTATTGTTGGAAGACTTTTTGAAGATGAAACTTTATCAGTGTCACCACGAAAACTTTACGATTTCGGATTCATGTAAACATACATTTTTGTTTGATGTTTTTATTGTCTCCTCAGGCCCATGCAAAAAATCATTATCAATATTCGTTGCTTTTGAAATTAGGCTTAAAAAAACTGGGTTTTTGCTAATAGAACGTATTGATATAAGCAAACGACATATCTTTGACATTCGGCCGAGTAGATCCGATGCTTTGCACAAAAAATTACATATCAACATATTGCACCCCCGCTTCAGAAGTGACATAAGTAGAAAAACAACAATATTGATTTAGAGAACCCCAGCGGGGTAGGGGGTCAGAATATTCCCGCGGTAGGTATGCCTGTCGTAAGAGGCGACTAAAATACCAGATTCAAGGGGCTGTGTAGCGCAATATATAGCTTCTCCAAACCCAATTGTCAACATCACCTATCCGCGGCGAATCCTGTTTAACTAACAGACGAGGCTCTGGCGACCCCAAACTCCTCAGGGAACTTGGGGGTGGGGAGGGAGGGGATGACCTGAAGGTTTAATATGGCCACATAAATCGTTCCAGAGATGGTCGGGCTAGCACCTTAATGGTGCTGTGGTACCGGAGCGTACCGGATCTGTATCCGGCAAAGGACCATTACATGATAACACTCCCCAAAGCCTTCGGGGAGCAACCTTATCGCTACAACAACAACAACAACAACATTGATTTAGAGACTGTTAAATTTGGTACATAATTTGTTTTGTTTCCAAAGTTACCACACTTTTTAAATTCAAGTTGCTTTGCCTTTATCGTTACCTTTAGTAGAATATTTAGCATAATTTTAGAAATAATTTTTCCAGAAAATGTTTTTTAACTATTTTTTGATGAGTTGTGTCGTTTATGATTTGGTTATAAAATTTACATTATTTTTAGTTATGTCACTAACTTTATTTTTTATATTCACAAAAAATATTGTAACGCACCGTAAAATGAAAACAATATAATATTTTTTGAAACATATTTATATTTGAAGTAACTTCTAGAACAGGGATAACCAAATTTCAAACTGTGGCTGTATGAGTAGAACTAAAATCATCTTATTGTTGGTGGTTTAGTTGGTGATGAAAAATCAATGAGGTAGGACGTATGCACGCATGTCTGTTAACACACAAAAAGTAATTCGTAAATGTGTCATATAAATATTACTTTATTGCTTGAGTCTAAGGAAATATTTAAACAAAATAAATTGTTAATATTAAAACATGAAAACATTCTGCGCATGAGCGTTTGTTTGCGAAGTATCTTTTTGCGACAACTAAAGATGAAAGAGAATAATAAAACGTGTGAAGTGGCGCCAATAATTATTCAACTAAATGGTGACCATTGTTCTAGAAGTACATAACTCATAGTGTATGGTATACATTTGAATGCATTGAATATATGTACATTGAATAAATACATAGGTTTTAAACATGTATAATACTAAGAACAAACTGGTATCTTATTTTAGATTATTAGCTGTGATATTTAATAAATAGTATTTTATATATTAGAGCCACTATAGATATTCATAAAAGTCAGCATAAAACTTGTTAATGCGATTAGCATGTAGGAGTGATAGAATATCTTCTTTTTTGCTATTTTTAAGATGAAGACTTAGAGGTGCAGCAAAACTAGGCATAGTACTTGCTTCGGATGAAGACACTGCATCTACAAAACTTACTGAATTAGGTTGAGCTATAAAAAAATAAATAATTAACTTTACTTACTTATTTCCGGAAAATCTAGTAAAGGGGATACATCTACATCATTAGTAATTTTCTCCGCTAAAAGAACATTCACAATTTGTTTATTGTTGTGCTCAATCTCCTGACATTGCTTGGGCAAAATATCCAGCACCTTTTTTGCGCGACTTTCAGACATTGCTACAAAGTAAACAAATTAAGTATAATAATAGTATAGTATTTTTCTCAATTGATTAAACGATATAAATGTTTGCCAGTTATTAGCACGAAGTTAAATTGTAAACTATTATCATATATATTTTAATCAATAGGGGAAACAGAAAAAGAAACTTACCTTTGGCTGTGGTTTAAGGATTTTTCGAAAGTGATCCAAAATTATTCCACTAAATAATTTTATCAGAAATGACTCAACTCGAATTAATTGGCTTAAAAAAATTTTAAAAATGACACAACAATAAATGTGTCGTTTCAGGACGTTTTGCTAGAGCTAAATACCAAAGTTCAAAACTGTCACTTGGGGCCGGAAAGCTTTGAACATTTAGGTTGTGTCGGTTTTCTAGCGTATGGGACTAAACTTATACCATTCAAAAATGCCTTAATACCAGAAATTGATTTTTTTGAGTTGTGTCACTTCTGAAGCGGGGGTGCGATATCCTAATAGAAATATCGTAACTAAGATGCCTTGTTAACAAGGAAGGTTATAACTGAATAAATGTTATTCTTTTACAAAGTTGTTTAATTTAATTAAGTTTAATATGGTTTAGCGATACATATAAGTTTAAAATTTGAATTTGTTTTCTCTTTCACTTACAGAAAGGATGTCATAAGTGCAATGAAAGTGCCGGATTCAGAGCCTTTGGCTAATTACGAGTATCTCATTGTAAATGATCAATGGAAGCAAGAGTGGGAGAAGGGCGTGCAGGTGCCTGTCAATCCTGACTCTTTGCCAGAGCCAACCGTTTATGTGCTATCAGAACCAATTATGCCGCCTTCGCATGACTTTAAACTGTAAGTTCTACATGTTATTCACTCAAGTTTAATATGCTTAATACTTTTTTGTAATATTAGCTCCAAAAATCGCTTCCTGCGTATAAGCAAAGACGATACCTACTCGAGCGATTTGCATTGTCTAACAAATGTGGTTACGCAAGCGGAAAATACATGTGCCTACGACAATGACCCGGTCGATAAATCATCGCTGCAATTACTCAATTCCGATCGTAAGCAATATGGTTCTTATTCCATAACGGAAACGCAATTTGAGCGCGTCATCGAAGAACTGGAGGTACGCTGTTACTTTTCTGTTTAATTTGTGTATATACAAATCTATACATAACATAGTACTGAAAGAAATATATTTTTATATATGTACAGATACGATGTTGGAAACAAATACAGGTGATCCTGAAGAATGAGGAAAGCCTTGGCATTGATTATGATGAAAATGTTATATGCGATGTGTGTCGATCACCAGACTCAGAGGAAGCAAATGAAATGGTTTTCTGTGATAATTGCAATATTTGTGTAAATCAGGCATGTTAGGGCATGACAGCGATTACATCAGGTTTGTTTTTCTTTTACTTTTAAATAAAAAATACATATTTGAACCTAATCAAAATAACAAAGATATGAAAGCGTTTAGTAATAGTTGTTAAATGTGTAAATTAACTTCATATCCCACCTATAAATGATTTTCGCCTCTTACGAATGTTCACTTAAAAAAAATCTAATTATCAAAAGTATTTTATATTAATTGAACAATCACTAAATTTAAACAAAATATTGTTTTCTTTTATACCAGGACAATGGCTCTGTCGAACATGTTGAGTGGGTATTAATCCAGACTGTTTGCTCTGCCCAAATAAGGCTGGCGCCATGAAATCAACCAAATCAGGCAAACATTGGGCACATGTTTCCTGCGCCCTATGGATACTTGAAGTAAGCATCGGTTGTGTTGATCGCATGGAACCAATAACAAAAATATCGAGCACCCCATCGAGTCGTTGGGCACTCGTTTGTATTTTGTGTCGAGCACGAGTCGGTGCTTGTATACAATGTTCCGTGAATACATGTAAAACCGCCTATCATGTGGTTAGCGCATTTCAACATGGTCTTGAGATGCGTGCAAATAATTAGTGTTAAATTGCGTTCCTACTGTCAAAAAGATAGCGTTAGTAAAGGCAAAAGGGAAGGTAGCGGTGGTGCTCATAGCAGTAACACAAACAAACATAATACAACACATGGAGCAGCTAATGATGAGGACGATTGCCGACGACGTAAAAGTCGAAAATCAGATATGAGTTCTGAAGAATGAATTTGTTCCATCTCTTTTTTAGGAAAACTAGAAAATTGTAAAAAATCTAGAAAACGAGAAACGTTTGAGTATGGAAAAGTTACAAATATATTACATTCCTGCTAGGAACTCTAGGAAGTACATAGAACCGACTGCCTTGGGCAGCGCGGTTACATGGGTCAAATTATGCCACCAACACAACCTCGACAGGCGCCAATGCCCAGTCGGCCACCCATGCCGGGTCAACCTCCAATACCCGGACGTCCTGGTTATAATGTATGCTAATATAACTAATATATTTCAAATATTGCTGATGATTTTTTTTATATTATTTTCTTTAGCAACCACCTGCACCTGGTACTGGTATGTATCAACAGCCGCAACAGTATGCTCAAGCCCAACGCCGTTTAGATCCCGATCAGATGCCAAATCCTATAAGCGTTATCATTGGAAATCAAAGTAGCGCTGGTGGTGCTTTTATTATTTATTAATATAACTATTTTCATTATCATAAACAAATCTTATGCAGGGGCTGTCTTCTTATGTCCACAGAACACCATTTACACAGTGAGCTGAGAGTACTCCACATAATGGAGAAAGTTCAGGATTTCGGTAGTATGCATTCAGAAATACCAATTTATCTTACATTATAAATTAATGTATTGTCTTTCGTTAGATAGCATATCCAAAATTTTACGTACTTCTTCAACATGGATAGAGGGCCGCTCTCCACTTTATCGTAACGCCAACAACGAATCACATTTTGGTGAATCGCATTATTCGAACAATTCACATTTCAGTGGACGTCCTCGTGACCGTGTTCGCTCAAGAAAAAATAAAATTTTAGATCAGTTATTAAAAATAAATTTTTGCTCTTTTTTTTATTTTTTGGTGGCCCTGATAAGGGCCTCTTATGACGTCCCGAAAGGACGAAAGTAATATCAATTAGTTAAATTTAATCTCTTTGTTAATTTTTTGGTGGCCCTGATAAGGGCCTTTTGCGACCTCTCGAAAGGACCAATAAATGTCTGCATTTATCTGAAAGAATAATAAATTTGACATCTTTTTTTACATATATACTTTTTACTCACCATGCTAAGGTTGCGTTGCTCAGCTTAGGGACCATGACCGCGGCGGGAATTCCTAGCGCCTTAAGAGCCACTTGGAGCATACACAACCTCGATGTGTTTGAATAAATAATGAATGCGGTCCCCCATATTGGTATTCTTTCTATTGAATAGAAATTCCGCTATGTAACCGTCGAAATTTGTATCTGTTCGGCCATAATCGGGAATAGAGGACCGGAATTCCCGCCAGTTCCGTTCGATGTTTTGGGTGTGGGCACCAGTCACCGGGTCAACAAAATTTTGGGAGTGATTCACCGAAAAATGGGTGTACCCATGCTCCTCCAGGCTATCATATGCTTTCCAGCAATCGCTTATTATAGTAGTTCCAGGCGCTATTTTTTCCTTAATAACCTGGAAAAGTGTTTCCCTGGTCCTGTCTGCGACAGCCGAGACAAACATTTTGCGAGACCCTCTCTCTATGCCACCAAACACCCATTGGCCCTCTATCATTCGGCCGCGATTGTACTTTCTGCGGCCCATTTTGGCCTCGTCTATTTCCACGGTTTTTCCGGGACCGCCTATCGTACTATCCCCGTTGTGTATGCTCCAGTCTACCAACACCTCTCTAATGAAGCTTACCCAGTCACTGCAGCTTTGCTTTGATATACTAAGCTCTTCCATTATTGCGTTTACCTTCGGGTAGGGCGACGTTATAAAAAGCACCACAAGCTTGCAAATGGTTCTTGTGCTGAGCCTGGCTCCCGAAAAGAAGGTGTTGGTTTTTCGGCTCTGTTTAAAAGAGCATACGACCTTACGTTTTTTATTGGTGGTTGTGGTCATGGTCCTCTACCGAGTGCATACCCACATGCCGTCTACCAGTCTACATGGGTTGGAGCACTGGCCGCATGCCATGGCCCCAGCCAATACGCCATGCGCCACCAAAAAATCGTCCAAGTCCTCGTCATTTAATTCCATAAACGATGACCGCGTAAATTGGCACAATTGGCAGTCCATTTTTCTAAAAAAAAAAGTAAATTTACCAAAAATCTTTATTTTCGAATAACGTGTTCGAATAGTAATGTAAGGTATTTTAATTTCATTTTATTTATTAAGAGAATTATATTATTCGAATAAAGAAATAAAATTTCTAATAAATATCATTAGACAACATTTCGATGAAAAATTAAATTTAAAAAATAAGCAAAAACATCAATTATTGTTTTCAATATTTTATTTATATGTCCTTGTATGTGTATGTTACATAATGTTCATGAACTTTGATTTTGAAATTTTTTGTAAACAGTTTATCAAAAACAAACAAACATTTTGTTTATTAAATAGAACAACTTAATACATTTGTGGGGAGGATCCTTAAATCTAGAAAGTAAAATTTCCAAGTTTTTTAATTAGAAAATTTTGAAAAAATATATGGGCTATGCACGTTAGCCTGCTTATCAAGCAATTTGTTTTGTCTAATATATTTTATTTTTGTAATATAGTAAAAAAAAAGTACTAAATGAGCTGATAACTTGTAAGGCACATGTTTTAAGTTGAATTAATTGATATGACAGGGGTGAAGGAATTACTATTCATAGAACAAAGAAGTGAAATAACAATTAGCTAAAAACAAAGATATTTTTTTAGATGAAAATAGCGTTGCTTTTTCGAGAATTTAGTTGGTTATAATATTACAAAAAGAGTAATTATAGTTATAACAGTTCGTTACAGGATTCATTTAAAAAAACTCAAAAAGAGAACGAAAAAGCTGGGTTAGATATTAAAAATAAAATATATCGAATTTTAATTACGAATAATTTGCAGCAAATCCATGGCCATAAAAGCTCATAATTTAAAAAGGTATATGTGCTGAACTACCGGTTTCGAAAGGTCCTTAATCCAGAAATGGTGCCGGAAGATACTCCAAACGATCCCCAAATAGCCCCGAAATGGCACCGACGGGATCCCGGACGGATCCGAAAATTATCCATAAATGATGCCGGAAGGAACCCCAAAAAATCACGAAAAAGTCCCGAAATGACAACGACGGGATCCCGAATTGATTCCGAAAACCATCTAGAATTGATGCCGAAAGAGACCCCAAATGATCCCGAAAAAGTCCCGAAATAACCCCGACAGGATCCCGGACGGATCCCGAAAACCATCCAGAAATGATGCGGGAAGGGACCCCAAATGGTCCCGAAAAAGTCCCGAAATGACCCTGACGGGATCGCGGACGGATCCCGCAAACCATCCAGAAATAATGCCGAAAGGGTCCCCAAATGATCCGGTATTAGTCGAAAAAAATTCCCAAAATGACTCCGACGGCATCCCGGACGGATCTCGAAAACCATCCAGAAATGATGGCGGAAGGAACCCCAAATGATCCCGATAAAGTCGCGAAATGACCCCGACGGGATCCCGGACGGATCCCGAAAACCATCCAGAAATGATGGCGGAAGGGACCCAAAATGACCCCGAAAAAGTCCCGTAATGATCCCGGAAACCATCAAGAATTTATCTCTCAAAGGTACGCAAATGATCCCGAAAATACCCCGACGGGATCCCGAACGGATCCCGAAACCCATACAGAAATGATGCCGGAAAGGTCCCTAAATGATCGCGAAATAGTACCGAAATGATCCCGGAATAGTCCCGAAAATATCCAAAAATAACCCCGACGGGATCCCGGACGGATCCCGAAAACCATCCAAAAATGATCCCGGGAGGGCCTCGATATGATCCCAACGGGATTACAAATAAAGCGAAGCTAATTGTAGAAATATTTTAATAAGGCAGCAGGCGCGTTGGAGTGAATGAAGAGTTACAAAGAAACATACAGGTAAAGCTAATAAAAGCGTGCTAATAAAAACAATTGAAGGAGGGCGGATGGCGGGAGGAGAAGGACCGCTGCTCTTTTTTCCAAAATTGTCTAGATCTCGATCTGTATGTGCCAGATACCAAAAATTATTGAATTAGGAGAAAATTTATATTGAGTTATAACAATTTATAGATTTTACACCAGAGGGGTGATAAAGCGGTGAGGGGGCGGCGGAGTGTTTCACTGCTTACTTTGTAAGCCCTCGACTTATTTGACCCCTTGAGTCTGTGATATTGGTGAAGGCCAGTATACGTAAAGTTATAATGTGTAAAAATTATTAAAAAGTAATTGCTCGAAAGGGTCGTGGGACCCCCACCCCTCTTTCCATGTTCGAAAAAAATTTCGCTAGTAGACTACTGTCTGTGTCCCAAATTTCATCAAAATCCGTGTAGCCATTCTGGCGTGATTCACTCGAAAAGACGAAAAAATATAATAATTAAATTATAACTGTTCCTAGGGGGCGGGGACTACGCCCCTTTTGAAAAATATATAGCTAGTAGATCCTTCTAGACTATTGGCTATATGTGTTCAAAATTTCATCCAAATCGGTCCAGCGGTTCTTGCGTTATTGAGTCACAAAGACAAACATCTGGACAAACATCCAAACATCCAAACATCTTCACATTCAGACTTTCCCATTTATAATATATATTAGATTAGACTAGCCTTTACCCGCGGCCCCGTCCGCAAGGAGAAAATGAGATATATGGGCTATTCACGTTAGCCTGCTTATCAAGTTATCTACTTAAAAATTTTTTTCTATCTAATGCATTTTATTTTTGTAATTGAGTAAAAAAGAGAACTAAATGAGCTGATAACCTGATATGTTCCCCAAATGATCCCGAAATTATCCAGAAAAAGCCACGAAATGATCCCGACGCTATCGCGGACGGATACCGAAAGCCATCCAGAAACGCCCCGGAAGGGTCTCCAAAAGTTCCCGTAATAGTCCCAAAAAAACCCGAAATGACAACGACACGATTCTAGACTTATCCAGAGAACCACACAGAAATGTTTCCTGAAGGGTACCAAAGTGATCCCGAAAAAGTTCCGAAATTACCCTGACGGGCTCCCGGACGAATCTCAAAAACCATCCAGGAAGGGCTCCTAAATTATCAAGATCGCGACAACCATAGAGAAATGATTCCGGAAGGGTCATAAAATGGTCCCGAAATAGTCCGAAAATGGCTCCGATGGGATCCCGCACGGATCCAGATGTGATCCCGGAAGGGTTCCAAAACTATCCCGAAAAAGTAACAAAAAAAATCTCAAAATTACTCCTCCGGCATCCTGTACGGATCCAGAAATGACCTCGGAAGGGTTCCCAAATGATCCCAACATGGTCCCGAAATGACCCTGATGGATCCGGCAAACGATCAATAATTGATGCCGGAAGGGTCCCCAAATGATCCCGAAATAATACAGAAAGTCATGGAATGACCCCTAAGGGGTCCCCAAATGATCCCGAAATAGTTCAGAAAAAGTCCCGAAATTACCCTGATGGGTCCCCGTACAGATCCCAAAATCCATGCAGAAGTGATGCCGGAAGGGTCCCCAAATGATCCCGTATTAGCCCCGAAATGACCCCGACGGGATACCGGACGGATACCGAAAACCATCCAGAAATGATGCCGCTAGCTACCACAAATGATCCCGAAATGACCCCGTCGCGATCTCGTCGGTATCTACAGTATTTACACAGAAACTTTTCTGTTTTGGCGGCCACATGAAAATTTTCAACTTAACTATTGTATAATAATAAAAGTAGAAAATGAAATTTCAAACTTACCAAAACTTCACAAAAATGGTATAAAATGCAGTAAATTGGCAAAAAAAAATCAAAAACGGTTTTACGACGCTCTAATGAACGAAGTATCGAGCTGGAAAAAACAGAAATTAGTTTTATATTTATAAAAGTAGAAAATGAAGTTTCAAACTTACGAAAACTTCACAAAAATGGTATAAAATCCCTGTAAATTGGTAACGAAATGAACAATGATTTACGACGCTTTAATGAACGATGTATCGAGCTGGAAAAAAAACAGAAATTAGTTTTATATTTATAAAAATGTGGTAAAAGTCTAGTTGAGGGGTCGACAGCTAATACGCTACCAAAAACATCGAGAGAGGTGTCAAACGACGCGTCTTGACATTAGTATTAATAATCCGAAGGAGGAAAATAAAAATTTTAACTCGTTCAAAAGATATTAACGAAAAACCGAAAAAAGACCCGCGGGTACCTCCGGGTAATAGTCTAGTTGAGGGGTCGACTGCTAATACGCGTCCAAAAATATCGAGGGAGGTGTCAAACGACGCGTCTTGACATCAGTATTAATAACCCGAAGGCGGAAAATAAAAATTTTAACTCGTTCAAAAGATATTAACGAAAAACCGAAAAAAGACCCGCGGGTACCTCCGGGTAATAGTCTAGTGGAGGGGTCGACTGCTAATACGCTACCAAAAATTTCGAGTGAGGGGTCAAAAGACGCGTATTAATCTCAAGAACAATATCCCGAAGGCGGAAAAGAAAAATTTGATCTCTGTCCGGAGATATTTGCAGTTGAAGTTGGCGATTTCCATGTGGTTGTTGTTGTGTTTGTACCCACAAAAAAAATTGTGCATCACCGTGGCGGTAGCCACGGTTATACCACACACCCGGACTTGGTATGGCGTAGCCCAGGGAGACATTGGTGCTTTATCGGTAACCGTATCGGTAACCTTTTAACAGCTGATTCGACCAACCTTATGAGAATCAATGCAATCGATCATTGGTGCCGCTAAAGTCGTAACTGTATCGTAGCCATCCAATTGGGTTTTGGTTTACCGTCGTAACGATAAACAGCTGATTACGTTAGGGATACGGATAGAGCGATACGACATACGGCACCAATGACTCCGGCTTTAAGGTAAGCCCATTACGCTGCACGACATGTAGCAGTAGCGGCGCTTTACGGTACGACATATTTTGGTAATTCACATTAAAGGCTTGATTTCCTAGGAAAGCGGTACCGCTTTCTTGTAAAGTCAGGTTAACGTAATTATTCTTTGTCAAATTATATCCGTCATTATTTTTGACTGTCCAATATTGTTTATGTTTATAAAATTCAACATATCTTAATGCACTTCACCGTGTTATATTTATGGAAAACTCGCGCCGGTGATCGCGGAAACCACTTCAAGAATTTTTATGAAATCTGGTCAAGTCCGTTTTACTTGGTCCAAAATAGGCTACTCTATAATTTGTATCTCAATCCCAGAATCAACTAGAGGCCGACCTATACGAAATAATCAATTTATTTGCACAGTCTATTCTTGGATTGGGTATTCCTATACATAGCTGATTTGACATTGTAGAGCCACTCATGCTTTCGCACAAAATCAATAAGTGCCTCGTCCTCTTCGTTTCTCCTTGTTTCCGTTTCCATTTTCTAATCTGTTAATTAAAGATTAATAAGTATTCACGTACTTAAATATATTCCCTGCACTCCAATGAAAAGTATCTCGATAAAAATTTAATATGCAAATGCAATAATAATCACATTGTTGTTGCATTTGTATGTTAAATTTCTATCGGGATCTGTATCACTGTTCATTAGAACGCGAGGATTACTTTAGGAAGCCTTACCTTTTATGGCAATAGTTCCAAAGTCCAGTAAATAAAAAAAAAATTAATGTTTATTTTTCCAAAAGAAATTTTTATTTTTGAAAAGCAAAATGACTTGAGTTATCAATCACATTCAAAAATCATTAAACGGAACTTATCTGACAGTTGTCAAATCAACTTAAGCCTGCCAAGCATCATTGTAGATTAGACAATTGTGATAACTTCTGCATAGACGTCAAAATTACAAATAGAACCGATCAACTGATTTTTAATTTACTATCATGGTCTCATTCTGCATCTCTTTCTATCACCCGCTGAAGATATGCGCCGCCATATTGAACTTGCTGTTAAAATCACTAAAAGGTAGCCATCTTGATCACCCTGTCAGGGAGTTTACGGATAGGATATCATACTTGTTTTATCCACAATGCCAAGCATGACAGTTCTCAAATCAACTAAGCCTGCCAAGTATGCTACGAGTACCCATATATATTTGGTAATAAAATACCAAGTGAAGTATTTCTATCCTTATGTGACAGTTGAGTAAGAGGCGCTGAGCTCTAGGTAATGATGAAATACCATCATAGGTATAAAACCCATTTTTCAGAATAAATAAAACAAACGTGTAATTTATGTAACTTATATAATTTAACGTGGTTTTATAGTGGTTGACAATAATTTATTGAAATTGAATTTTTTTCTTGAGAATGTTAAAAATAGATGTTTTCAGCATTACTTTTCGATCTTGCGTTGCCTTTTCAATATTTTTCGTGATCCTTTAGTAGTTTTACGTAAAATAACAAAAACCGGAATGACGATGGCGAGTGTAGACATGAGGTAAAATTCCGTGGTATATTTGTGGAACTTGTTTTTAAAGCGCATAGTGTAAGCGGGGTGTAATAAATGGAACTAAAAGTAGAATGCAGTGGCAAAATTGGCAGTTTTTCATCGCAAATATTTTGGTGGGACATAAGTTTATTGTGCTATAAAACAAAGAAAATAATAAAAATAAAACTATTTTGGTTGAATTTTTTGATAAAAAAAAAGAGAAAACATGTTAATAAAATGATTAAAAGTGGTGAAGTGAGTGATCAGTGCGCAGTGAGTGTTTAAGTGGGGTTTAAAGATAGGGCATTTTGGGGGGGGGGGGGGGGGGGGGGGGTTTCGCAAATATCTCGAGAAGTATCAGAGATAGAGGTTTTCCGCCACCGGATTCGAGATCCTGGGGCCGAAACGCGTCTCTGGGTACCACTCTCGAATTTTTACGTCGCGTATTAGCAGTCGACCCCTCAACTAGACTATTACCTAATAATTAAACATATTTAACAGCTCATACATTTACAATAAAATAAGTATACACAATACTTACACTCAATTCTGAAGAGCTATTACTAAAACGTTCTATTGGTATAAAATCTTCTTGTAACATTTTATGCCAATAATCTGTCTCGCTTTCTACGCATTCACCCTGCTTAATCTCTTCATGCTCTTCGAGCAGTCTTTCAATTTTTTCTTTATTACGGCGCAATGCTCCATTCGGATTGTATGTCAGTGTTATACTAGGTTCAAACACACACCAAATTGGCAATTTATACTATTTGGGCAATTTATTACGCAATTTGTCATATAATAAATTGTAATAACAAATTGCCAATTTAAAAAAAATTGCGTAATAAATTGTTTCAAACAACAAATGCAACATTGTAAAGTGTGTTTATTGAGTATATTTAAACGTCACTTACGCATGGCTGAACTATATGGTTGGCTCATCTCATCAGCTGATTTTATGTCTTTCATTTCACTGGAGTAGGGATTGTCAAAAGAAGATGGCAAACTCAAAATGAAACCAAAACATTGAACACATTTTCTTACAAGACACAAAAATTTCAAAGTTTTATGTTTTCATTCCATTTCATTCGCCTAATACCAAAACGCACATTTTGACAGTCTGAACAAAGGTATGCTCTTGCTGTAGAGATAAGCCAACCAGCTATCAAATTACTATTGTGTAAGCTAAATCGAGTTGTATGAACAGCACTCAATTCAAATCGAAATTTCCTCAATTTATTTTTTCTGTTTGAACATAGTATTAATAGAAAATCAAGTAATGACCAATGCACATCCACTTCATAATGTTCCACACAGAGTGGATGTTATATGATTTCTTCACATAATTTGCCCAATTGCTCCGCATATTCGGTTTGGTTATCAACTTCGAATTTCTCTTGAATGCCTTATATTTTTCGCCGTACTTCATGGCTGTTCGTACTCAAATTCCGATGGTTTCTCATAGTTGTTCATAGCTGCGTAGATTTTCATCGTCATCTGAAAGTCCGGTGAACTCTTTGATTAGTAATGGTATATTTTCGCGTATGATTTCGTTGCGCTTCTCTTGTGTAGACATGTTTCATTGATTATGTGTTTTTATCTTTTGGCTTTTGATGGCCGATCTATTCACCGATGTGTACAGATTAATTCGCGTTTCTTCTGTTTCTGTTTAGGTTAGGTTAGGTTGCAAGGGCTGAGCTGGACACTATGGTAACAGCTCACTACTTAGGCCACCAATGGGCCCATTGTAATACCCTATACAGTATCAAATTGGTATTGGCAGCCACCATGGTGTGATGGTAGCGTGCTCCGCCTACCACACCGAATACCCTGGGTTCACACCCCAATAAGCAACATCAAAATTTTAGAAATAAGATTTTTCAATTAGAAGACAATTTTTCTAAGCGGGGTTGTTGTTGTTGTTGTTGTAGCGCTAAGGTTGCTCCCCGAAGGCTTTGGGGAGTGTTATCGATGTGATGGTCCTTTGCCGGATACAGATCCGGTACGCTCCGGTACCACAGCACCATTAAGGTGCTAGCCCGACCATCTCGGGAACGATTTATGTAGCCACATTAAACCTTCAGGTCATCCCCTCCCTCCCCACCCCCAAGTTCCATGAAGAGCTTGAGGTCGCCAGAGCCTCGTCTGTTAGTGAAACAGGATTCGCCGCAGATAGGTGAGGTTGACAATTAGGTTTGGAGAAGCTATATATTGCGCTGGCAACCTGAAGGGTTGCGCTACACACCCCTTGAATCTGGTATTTTAGTCGCCTCTTACGACAGGCATACCTACCGCGGGTATATTCTTACCCCCTTACCCGCTGGGGTCGCCCTCGGCAGTGTTTGGCAAGCGCTCCGGGTGTATTTCTGCCATGAAAAGCTCTCAGTGAAAACTCATCTGCCTTGCAGATGCCGTTCGGAGTCGGCATAAAACATGTAGGTCCCGTCCTGCCAATTTGTAGGGAAAATCAAGAGGAGCACGACGCAAATTGGAAGAGAAGCTCGGCCTTAGATCTCTTCGGAGGTTACCGCGCCTTACATTTATTTTATTTATACAGTATCAAAGAGGATCCCTACTCTGCTAGAGCCTTTACTTCATAGCTAGAGACCTCGGCGAGGTCATGTAGAAAAGGTTTACCAAGGATGGCCAACCTACGCCTACTAAGCGATGGACAATGACAGAGAAGGTGCTGGACACTCTCTTCCTCTTCTGTACATCTGCAGCTGCGACAATAGTCGAAGGTCGTTACCCCCATTCTAGCACCATGCGTGCCTATTAAGCAATGCCCTGTTTGAACCCTTATCAGGGACGATAGAACTGATTTGTTTAAAATCAGAAGCGCTTCTGTGCGCCCCTTGTCTTATGAGAGCCAGGTTTGCCTGGATATCTCAGACGATGATATGGCTGACCATAGTCCATTTGCAATTCTTATAGTGCTTGTGTTCACACGAAGCCTGAAAGTGGTCATGGGTATACCTACCGAATCATTTCCCGGAAGGATATGGTCGGTGGTGCCTGTTCTGGCCAGCTCGTCTGCTCTGCAATTGCCTTCAATATCCCTGTGCCCAGGGATATAAACACATGTTTATATATTTTTTATAATAGTGAGTAAATTTATAATATAGTTTTAAATAACTACTTTTATACATAACCTGTAGATAATCTCTAAAACAGATATAATGGCGCACCAAAAAGTGGTACGGGAAACCAAGGTACTTATAAAGAGAGTACATAAAATGGTCGCTCGGATCACCGGCGAAAGTGGAGACAATCTCCACACCGACATCGCAGAGATGCTTCCAATGAAGACCCTCGATGCAGTCTTTGACTTCGAGGAAAAGATGGAAGACAAAAATTTCGAGGATGTAGTTGTAAGTGATTTTCCTCTGTTAGTGTTTTGTATAATGTTTATACTCGTGCTTAGTTTTATATATTACTTC
Source organism: Eurosta solidaginis (assembly GCF_040869045.1). NCBI lineage: Eukaryota > Metazoa > Arthropoda > Insecta > Diptera > Tephritidae > Eurosta > Eurosta solidaginis. The sequence continues at coordinate 107,680,024 of NC_090322.1, read as the reverse complement.
ATAGCAACATTATTTGCAGATTACATATTTTTTCGCTGTCAAGGGCGCGTCCGGCGATCTTTGTGGTGTGGTAAAACAGATATTCAGCGATGATGTGCTCGCTCTGTTTAACTGGAGTGGTGGAAATAATAAAACAGCACTCTCAAAGCTAAAAATAGTGCACATTGCTTTATTTGGTAATTCTTTGTCTTAAAACATACTTATAACATGACTTGACCATTCTGATTTTTTTTAAATATTTTCTAGAAATTTTCAAACTGCTAGGTCGATTAACGTTTAAGAACGACCTCAGCGAATACATAACCCTAAGCCACAACAGATGCAAACAGAGGCGGTATTTAAAAAATAAGAAATAATTATTAGCTACAGACGTGCGGTTATTTTGTAGCATGAAATAATGTCGAATATATATAATTTTTGCAGGTAAATATTAAACGTTCATGCAAATCTGAATAGGTGTGATAATTGAACATATTTTTCGCAAATCTATTTAGAAGTAACAATTGTTTCCTCATTAAACTTCAATAATGTACTTAAGCTTGCCCAATAAATGAAACGATGAAAATTATATATAATTATTTTTCTTCTTTTGTTGATCCAACAGTTAACAAATTCCATGAGCGGCCTATCCATTGAAGCAACCGTCTCCGACTGCTCCGCAATCCAATACACCATTTATAAATGCTAACCTACCAGGTGCTCCTCCAAATAATGCTACTCAGCAAGATGCTCAACCAATATCCAATAGACCACCAACTTACATGCAAGCGCAACAACGGCACCAACAATTACAATAACCGAATAATAACAATAACTTTATAGCTGGTCAATATGCCAATGGTCCAACAGCTAAGCCGCCGCCTCAAGCCAATGCGCCAACTTCCATGTATGCACAAAATATGTGGTACAAGATCAGGGTAACTCCTCGCTACGTTATTTTAGGTATTGATATTCGAAATTAATGTTTTGTTTGGCAATTATATTGATCTTTCTCGTTTGCAGGCCGTCTTTGTATTGCATACCTGCAACAGCTGATTTATTATAAACAACTGCTTTGCCCTTTGCACTTACCATCTCACCCATTGTAAAGTTTGGTGAATTGGATCCAATTAGATGTAATCGTAGCAAGCCTTATAAGTCATCAAATATGTAATTTGTAGATGCTGTTCGTTGTTTCCAATATCTTATGTGTAAAGTAACAACAAAAGGTAAAAGAAATCTTTCACTTTTACTCGTGTTCGTTGATCCATATTTTATCTCAACAGTGCCAACTGAACATTTCCAACATATGGATAATTTTTTGTGTTAAAAATGTTTGGGTACCGATAACTCTCAAGGTAAACCTCAACTCATATCCAACATCAATGCCTCTCAATCAATAGTGGACGCTGTACTCACTACACGGATAGTATACATATTCATGATATACGAGACATGAAAGTGTTACATCAAATCCAAAATATTGCACCAAACGAACTGGGTCTGTGTTCGCTATCGTTGAACTCACATTTAGCTTATCCCATTAGTAGCACAAGATGTGAGCAACGCATATTAAATACAACCAAACTGAAGCCAAACATTACAACAAAAGCTCATGAAAGTCGCTTATCAACAAGAAATTTCTCACCAAGTATTCTGTGTAAAGAACGGACAGCGTGTGCAAGAGTTTCAACGTGGTACAATGCGTTGTGTGCGTATAGCATCATTGGTATTTTCGATACATGGATATTTCTTATGAGCCACTTCAAATACGGAAACAGTACACGTATTTAAAATCGATGAGAAGTCTGTGATGATTGCATTAAACGGTGAGTTATTGAATAACATACGAAAACCACTTTAACCCATCTATTTATTTGCATTACAGATGAAGCTTTACAAGCAGCAAAAATTGCTGCCGCCAAGAAATTGGAAAAGACAGAAGCATTCATCACACTGTACGGTAACTGCTGCCACCGATACAACGATCATCTCTACTTCGCCGAGTAGCGGCTGGTCCGGCTATCTATCGAAGACAGTATCATCATATCTTCACAGATTAGCGATGTGCTTGCGCAGGACCGTGCCTTCGCTACTTTATGACGAAATTCATTTCCCACCAATGGCTATTGCATGAACATCAACAATCAATGGCTATTTAATGACACGACACGTTTGACTGCCGCAGCGAAAGCTTAAACAATTTTTGTTTGAGCATGAAAAATTATTACGCATTTTTTTACTGGTTTAGTGTAGGCTCTTGTGGCGGCGTTGGATGTTTGAAATTTATTAAAATTTTATTTTGACAGTAAATTTAAAACGCGTAAGCTTTGTAAGCATTTAATTATTATCAATATAATATATTGTAATATAACAATATTTTGCTATGTACAGTGCTGGCCACTTAGATGACGCTGCAGTAATATAGCTCAAAGCAATTAATATATTTATAAGCTTTTATTTAGTTTCACTTTTGTTGTCTGTAATGGAATCTTGCAAGTTAAATTTGATACACTTCCCGGTGTCCGATTGAGCTGAAATTTTGCACACATGTATAACTCCGATGACAATGCAATATTACTTTGTTAGAATTCGATAAATTAATCGATAACACAGTTATCGGTAAAGATTTGTATTTTCTTTGGCATAACAGCCTAAGTCCCATACAAACCCGGCGGTACCTATCCGTGGATTGTGATATTTGGACGTGGTGAATCACGCGTGTCACTCGTGGTGAATCTCAACGCTTGCGAAAAGCGGAGACACAACCCTCTGTTGTATTTCTGTGTATAACCAACATAGTTTTAAGGCTGTTTAACTCTGTAATCTTTTCTGTAATTTAGTTTGCTTTTGGAAAAATTACCTATTTGAAAAAAGCTGGCTGAAAAATATTGGCATAACAGCTTAAGTTAAATCAAGAATGGAAAAACTTTGAAAATTTGAGCAGATGTGGCAATTTCGCGTGTCCGTTGAACGAAATATTGACAATCTATTGATCATCGCTAGGAAATTAGCGACATTCCACCAACTTAGCAGCACTTTAGCAATACTACTGTTATTTTTTGGCCGCTCAAACACACCCATATTAATTGTGCATTAAATTTAAAATATACAACTCAAAAATGACTCCGGTTGTTATGTCCGCAGCATTTATTTGGTGCAAATACAACAATATAATTTACACGGCCAAAGCCATAATAATATGCACGGGTCATCAATTCTTTCTCTGATTCAAAAGCTGAACTACCAGCGCTACCGCCATCAGCTTAGTGTCATCATTGCCAGTAGCGCCAACACCAAACTCGTGCCTGACACACAAAAGTCGTTTCACTCAATAGCGCAAGTGAAATGTACTACGCACTCACTACTAAGTAGCGTCAAAAATTCGATTGGAGTCATTTCGTCAATGAGCTACCATTGAGCTGGCGCCATGCAATTTTCATCACTAAAATTGCACGAATGTCCAGGCTCATGACTTTGTTAATCCAGATGGTGAAAACGAAGACTCAAAGGAATGCAACCTTGCAAACAACAGCCGTCATTTTCAAAGTGTAAAAATTCTGTGATACAACGAACGCTAATACTGTTTTCACACAGAAACTTAATGATCTCATTTCACCTGCTAATGAAATCGTAAATTTTTTGCTTTCACACAGAAGTAACTGCTCGATTAGTATGAAGGATGAGACAGACAATCATGGCGGAACGATACAAGGTGGGAGCATGGTAACATACCTACATCAAAAAAAATTCCATGTACTTGTAAATTCGATGGACAAATGTCAAAATCGTACTGCGCCGGTAGTTGATGTATCAAATCAAATAAAAAAGGTTATAATCAGCTGTTCGATGCGGCCACCTTGTATCGTTCCGCCATGCAGACAATGACATTTGCTTTGACAAATGGCATTTTTAAGCACTGAACACACCAAAAACTTAGAAGCGGAACGCGGCCAACAGAGTTGCATTGTGCTTTTGACTTCATTAGGCATTCGATTAGCTACTAATGAAATAATTATAGATTTGAATTTTGTAGGAAAGATTGAGCTCAATAAGCGTCTTAATGTAGAAAACTGCCTTTATTATTCAATAAGCCGTCTGTGTGAAAATAGTATATCGCCGTTAGGCTGTTATCGGTAAGTGTTGCATACTTTTCTGCGCACTTGATTTTGTTTTACAGATTTTTGGCGATGGAATTTTAGCTAAGCGAAAGTAGGAATTTTATTTTAAAACAGATTTAACCCACAGATGAGAGATCTGCAATAAGTAGTTGTAAACTGAACGCGGCATAGGCAAAGTTAAGTTATTTAACACTGTTTGACACAATTTTATATGCGCTCTCTGTCAAAAATGCTCCAACTAATTTAGTCACATTTTATTTCGATTATGAATATGCCCCAATATATTCGGATTATGATATAATAAAATTAAAGAAAAAAATAAAATTAAAGAAAAAAAAACTTTTTTAAAAATAAGCTTTTATTATTGGTTAATAAAATTAACTAAAAAGTAAGTTGATGCATTGAAAGAAATGGATAGAATAAGAAACGTTACAAATAACTAAGTAAAGATTACGTAACTAATTTAAACAATATTTTACCCTACTAAAAATTTAAAAAAATTCCTATTTAAATTAAATTTAAGAAAAACGCTTTTCTAAGAATAAGCTTCTATTACTTGTTAATAAAACGAACTAAAAAGTAAAAAATAAAATTAAAGAAAAAAACTTTTTTAAAAATAAGCTTTTATTATTGGTTAATAAAACTAACTAAAAAGTAAACAATAAATTGACTCTAAAGAAATATAACACTTTATAAGTTCATTGTAAGCTTTAACGATAATTAGGCTTTTTCGTCTGCGACAAAAGAATTCTATATTGTACATAATTATATATTTTTAACATTAAAACTTTACACCTAAATTATTAAACCTTACAGTTTATATCACAGTCCTAATTGTTCTAATAAAAGCGTGTTACATTGCGATAGCAAGAAAAGGAGATCCTAAATGTTCTTAATTATACCATCAAAATTCAAATTTATTAGAACAATTAGAACTGTGATATAAACTGTAAGGTTTAATAATTTAGGTGTAAAGTTTTAATGTTAAAAATATATAATTATGTACAATATAGAACTCTTTTGTCGCAGACGAAAAAGCCTAATTATCGTTAAAGCTTACAATGAACTTATAAAGTGTTATATTTCTTTAGAGTCAATTTATTGTTTACTTTTTAGTTAATTTTATTAACCAATAATAAAAGCTTATTTTTAAAAAAGTTTTTTCTTTAATTTTTTTTTATGTTATTATTAAAGTACTTACTTCTTTTTTATATGAATGGTATTACTTTAAGTTATAATTTCATGTACATATATAATAACGTATGTCGTGGTACGATTGCTGTTGGAATTAGATTTGAAACCAATCAATACTTCTGCTAAGGGTTGCAGAATTATTGCTGGAATGATTAGATTTAGAACAATAATAAGTCTGACTCAATTACTAGTCCTTCATTTTTAAATTCATATTTTACTTTACTTTATTACTTTCAAATTCAATTACGACAGCAATCGGATTCCACGACACCTTTGAATAGTCTTGATCTGAAAAAAAGGAGTAAACCTAATCTGAATTTCTAATTAGCTTTAAGTTGTAGATTTAAATTGATTCAAATAATTGGAGTTTTTTCTAAAGCTTAAAATTATTTTCTGCTCGCTTAGAAAAGATTTCAATTGGAAAACAAAAACCAATTAAGCGACTTTATTTATTATTATAGTACTTACTTCTTTTTTATATGAACTGTATTAATATAAGTTCGAATTTCATGTACATATATAATAATATTGGAAATAATAAATATTGAAAATTCAATTTTTTTGGTTCATATTTTATTCATATGGCTGCTCCAGGTAAAGTAAATCGGCAGGTAAAATTCAAGTTATATGGCGGTTATATAAATGGTAAAACCGCAGTAAAATTGATTGTCGAAAGACTGGCAAATGTACAGTGAAATGACCGCCATTTGACGAGCATTGTGACGTGTGTGAGCAGAACAGTGCTATGCTCATATCCTATAAGTGGGAGCGGAATGCACGATCACATTAATAGGAACGAAATGGAAAATTTGGTCACAAAACCTATTCACGCCATGCAAAAATGACTATGAATATAACCGCTGCAGAAAGTCACAATGACCGTAAAATGGCTAGTAAAATGACGTGGAGCGTTTTTGCAGGGTGTGAATGATGACAAAGTGCCCTGCAAAAACGCTCCACGTCATTTAATAGTCATTTTACGGTCATTGTGACTTTCTGCAGCGGTTATATTCATAGTCACGTTTGCATGGGCGTGATGAACTTTTGTGACCAAATTTTCCGTTTCGTTCCTATTAATGTGATCGTGCATTCCGCTCCCACTTATAAGATGTGAGCATAGCACTGTGCTGCTCACACACGTCACAATGCTCGTCAAATGGCGGTCATTTTTCCGTCATTTCACTCTACGTTTTCGAGCCATTTGACAATCAATTTCACTGCGGTTTTACCATTTATATAACCGCCATATAACGTGAATTTTACCTGCAGATTTACTTTACCTGGAGCAGCCATATGAATAAAACATGAACCAAAAAAATTGAATTTTCAATATTTATTATTTTTATTATATTTACATGAAATTGGAACTTATATTAATACAGTTCATACAAAAAAGAAGTATTTTAATAATAAATAAACTCGCTTAATTGGTTTTTGTTTTCCAATAGAAATCTTTTCTAAGCGAGCAGAAAATAATTTTAAGCTTTAGAAAAAAAGTCCAATAATTTCAATAATCTACAACTTAAAGCTCAGTAGAAATTCAGATTAGGTTTACTCTTTTTTCAGATCAAGAATATTCAAAGGTGTCGTGGAATCCGATTGCTGTCGTAATTGAATTTGAAAGTAATAAAGTAAAGTATGAACCTAAAAATGTAGGACTAGTGATTGAGTCAGACATATTATTGTTCTAAATCTAATCATTCAAGCAATAATTCTGCAACCCTTAGCAGGAGTATTGATTGGTTTCAAGTCTAACTCCAACAGCAATCGGATCACGACATACCTTATTATATATTTACATGAAATTGTAACTTAAATTAATAAGTTGATATAAAGAAAAGTAATTATTTTAATAACAAATAAACTCGCATTATTGGTTTTTGTTTTCCAATTGAAATCTTTTCCAAGCGAACAGAAAATAATTTTAAGCTTTAGAAAAAAATCCAATTATTTGAATCAATTTAAAACTTAAAGCTAAGTAGAAATTCAGATTAGATTTACTCTTTTTTTCAGATCGAGAATATTCAAAGGTGTCGTGGAATCCGATTGCTGTCGTAATTGAATTTGAAAGTAATAAAGTAAAGTATGAACTTAAAAATGTAGGACTAGTGATTGAGTCTTATTATTGTTCTAAATCTTATCATTCAATTCCAACAGCAATCGGATCACGACATACCTTATTATATATTTACATGAAATTGTAACTTAAATTAATACAGTTCATATAAAAACGAAGTAAGTATGTACTTTAATAATAACATAAAAAATATATTAATTGCTTTGAGCTATATTGCTGCAGCGTCGTCTAAGTGGCCAGCACTGTAGCAAAATATTGTTATACTACATTATATTATATTCATAATAATTCAATGCTCATAAAGCTTAAGCGTTTTTTGTTTTAAATTTACTGTCAAATTAAAATTTTAATAAATTTCACACTCCAAACGCCGCCGCAACAGCCTACACTAAACCAGTAAAAAAATGCATAATCCTTTTTCATGTTCAAACAAAAATTGTTTAAGCTCTCGCTGCGGCAGTCAAACGTTCTTTATCTATACTGCGCCGTCGTCTTGTTGGTCAATCGCGCGCCGCAATAGCCATTGGTGGGAATTGACATTCATCATAAAGTAGCGAAGGCACGGTCCTGCGTAAGCACATCGCTGACCTGTGTTGGCAAAAGATATGATGATACTGTCTTCGATAGTTAGTCGGAACAGCCGCTACTCGGCGAAGTAGAGATGACCTTTGTGTCGGTGGCAGCAGTTACAACAGCAGTTTCTGACTTTGCATCATCCGTAAAGTGTGATGAATGCTTCTCTGCCTTTTCCAATTGCCTGGCGGAAGCAATTTTTGCTACTTGTAAAGCTAAAGCTGTAATGAAAATAAATAGATGGGTTAAAATGATTTCGTATGTTATTCAATAACTCACCGTCTAATGCTATCATCACAGCCTTCTCATCGATTTTGAATATGTGTACTGTTTCAGTATTCAGACCCAGTTCGTTTGGTGCAATATTTTCGATTTGATGTAACATTTTCAAGTCTCGTATATCATGAATATGTAAACTATCCATTAGGCTCGTTCGATTCATTCGTATACTGTGTATATTTGAGCCATAGACGCAATGGCAGATATTTTGATTCTTTTTGAAGTGTAACATTTGTAAACAGTTGGGTTTCTCTGCTGTCACCATAACCACTAGGGAGCTATTGAAGAAACGCTCGACCAAGATAATATGTTGCGATTTACGCGCATAGATATCTTCCACCTTTTCACAGTTATTTAAGGACAAAATGCGAAAGTCATCTTTACCATCCAATACGGAAATTGAACTGTAGAGGAAGAAACAATTTATAAAATTTAATAAAATCAAAAATAATAGTTGTGCTAAAAAGGGGTAAAGTATTGTATGTTAAAGTATGGCAAAGTCTCAGCGGCTTTGTCCTGGTGAGTGAATGATAAATACCATAGATTGTTGCAGCAGATAACTTTAAATTTGGATTAGCGATAGACACCTCTTAGGTTTTGTGATGGCTGGTGCGGTTTTCGCAGTTCTGTGTGTTTTACGTTTTACTATTTTTTTTTTGTAGGTAACGCCTCTGTTTACATCTGTTGTGACTTTGGATTACGTATTTTCGGAGGTCGTACTCAAACTTTATCCGGCCCTGTAACTTAAAAATTTCTGCAAAACACGATTTAAAATAAATATCTCCTTGCCAAAGATATGTATATGCATTACCGAATAAAGCAACGTTCACAACTTTTAGTGCTGTCAGTGCTTTTTTCCGCCTCCGCCAGCCCAGTTAAAAAGGTCAAGCAACTCGTCAGTGAAAATGTGCTTCATCACACTGCCAAGTTCGCCGGACGAGCCCTTGAGAGAAAAAAAATATGTAATCTGCAAAGAGCGTTGCAACTTATTATAAATATTTAACCAAATATAAATAGTGGAAAAACGTACTACCGCGTCTTCGAAATTTTTCTCCAATATCTTCTCTTCGAAGTCAAAGAGAGCATCGATCGAGGACTTCATTGGCAGCATCACAGCTAGATCAGCGTGGATATCCTCCCCACTTTCACCAGTAATTCTGCAGACCATTTTGTGTACTCGCTTGACTAGAACCTTGGACTCCCGTACTACTTTCTGATGCGCCATCACATCAGTTTTGGGAATTGCCTAAAGTTTAAATATATGTATATAAATATAAACGCTTGCTTTATAATTAGTAAATCCTTACATTTTCTTCCAAGCTCTCCAGTCGCCTTTCAATGATTGTTTGCTTCTCAAGTATTAAACGAAGCATACCCATAATATCTGTTAAAATAAACAAATTATTTTGTCATTGGATTTATTATTAATAAAGTCTTTTTTTCCTAAGATTACCTTTGTCTGGCTCCGACATTACAGATGTTGTTGGAGTTTCATTTGAAAAAAGTTCGATTTGGTTGCGAATTGGCACTGGGGGATCAGGTGAGGACTTCCTCAGGTTTTCTGCAGCCTGCACAGAGGAGATTTCTGTACAGCCACTAAACAATAAATCCTGGCTGCAATGCATCGCATCCTGCAACGGCGCTATATCAATAGCATTATGCGGTGGTGTAACTGTTATAAAGAGTTTTTAAAAATTTTAAAATGATAGAAACAGGGGATTACTTTAAATTTATAAATATATATAAATTGATTTGCTTACCTTGATTTTCACTGCCATTAAAATTAGTTGAGAGCTCCAATTTTCGTCTCTTCACAGCCTGAGAATTAGTGGATGCCGTTTCGTCACAAAAGTACGAAAACTGACTGTGATGCATTGGTTTAACTAAAGGAAAGATATTGGGTAAGAGATTGCGTGTTTACAATTATCTTTAATTGACATAGCTACCTTTATTTGAAGGAAAGGCTGGTATGGTTGGTAAATTTAGAACCTGGGTTGCTTTTAAAATTTTGCATTTGAAAACCTCGCTGTGCTGAGGTTGTGAAACTGAAATAATGAGAATGTGTGACCAATTGTATAAAAATAAGAACATTTTGACACTTAACTACCTTGTTTTCTGTTTTCCGCTCGAGGAGTGGATGTTGCCGCTCGTGGAGTGAACGGCACAGCCTCCATATTTTCAAGTATACATTTTATTTCTCAAAAAATTCTATGTTCCGAATTCTCACACGTACACTGGGTGTGTTTGTGGCTGTCAAAAAAATCAAGTGAATGTGTGCGTTTTTGGTCACACGATTTTTGCAGGGTGTGATCTCTTATCTGTCAACTGCCTGACCGGCTGTTCAATATGGCTACTTTTCAGCGTTTTGACAGGCTGTTCAATATGGCAGCGCCTATCTTCAGCGGGTGATAGAAAGAGATACAGAATGAAACTAAATCGCTGCCTCGGGTACGTTCCGGGAACCATCTCGGGAGCGATTTGGTATGACAAGAAACCTTCTAGGCCATCCCGTCTATTCGATACAACTTATGCGGCAGTTACCCACCGACGTGTGCCGTACGTAAGGACGTTTGTCGTACGAAGCACGTTTGACCGAACTCTCAAGCCCGTAGGAATCAATGTGTGCGTCTGTGTACATGTACATAACATATTTGTGTGTGTATTTTTTACAGATAAGCACTGTTGCCATTGACCATTTTGCATGTATGCTTATGGAAACATCAACTTTTTCCAATTTAATTTTTGATATTGTAAAAGGCCGGAATACATATTAAATAAGTATAAATAGATTACATATTTATAATCAGCACTTTTACATAATTATTTCGAATTATTTTCACAATTTTTCAAACTTTAATTAGGTGTTTTTGCATAAAATTGCAAACGGTCAAAAATTAGCGCACAAAAATTTACTAGGCAACTCTGTCTAGTGAGAGAGCGATCAGCTGACACGTTCTTACGGAAAAAATCAAAATTGTTTTGATTTCTACGTTCCGGGCTACGTACGTACGGGCGTTGCACGTCGGTGAGTTTTCGTTTACATTGCACACTCATAAGATAGCTCGTGTCAGCTGACACGTTTTTGGTACGTACGTTCGTGAGTAACTGCCGCATTAAATGGTAACGATTTAAAAGACGGTGCACCACCTAATTATTATCAAAAATTATCAAACGTGGAATCAAAAGACGCGCCTCGAGCTCCGTTTTTAGAATCCGAAATGTCCGAAAATATAAATTTTTATTTCTGTCAAAACATAATTTTGATAATTTTTACATTAGGTGGTGCACCGTCTTGCAAAACGTTACCATTAATATTATTTTGGGTAATAGTCTAGTTGAGGGGTCGACTGCTAATACGCTACCAAAAATATCGAGAGAGGTGTCAAACGACGCGTCTTGACATCAGTATTAATAATCCGAAGGCGGAAAATAAAAATTTTAACGCGTTCAAAAGATATTAACGAAAAACCGAAAAAAGACCCGCGGGTACCTCCGAAACCGGGGGTCGGGTGTATAGTATTTTTGCGCAGAACACCTTTCTGCGTTGGCGGCCTTCGGCCGCGATTCTAAAAAATAACTCTGGGCTACGCCATGCCAAGTCCGGGTGTGTGGTATAACCGTGGCTACCGCCACGGTGATGCACAATTTTTTTTGTGGGTACAACACAACAACAACCACATGGAAATCGCCAACTTCAACTGCAAATATCTCCGGACAGAGATACAATTTTTCATTTCCTTCGGATTATTGTTCTCGAGATTAATACGCGTCTTTTGACACCTCACTCGATATTTTTGGTAACGTATTAGCAGTCGACCCCTCAACTAGACTATTACCAAAATTTTATCTCTGTTCGGAGATATTTGCAGTTGAAGTTGGCGATTTCCATGTGGTTGTTGTTGTGTTTGTACCCACAAAAAAATTGTGCATCACCGTGGTAATAGTCTAGTTGAGGGGTCGACTGCTAATACGCTACCAAAAATATCGAGAGAGGTGTCAAACGACGCGTCTTAAAAGATATTAACGAAAAGCCGAAAAAAGACCCGCGGGTACCTCCGAAACCGGAGGTGAGATCCATAGTATTTTTGCGCAGAACACCTTTCGGAGTTTAATATCTTTTGAACGCGTTAAAATTTTTATTTTCCGCCTTCGGATTATTAATACTGATGTCATGACTCGTCGTTTGACACCTCTCTCGACATTTTTGGTAGCGTATTAGCAGTCGACCCCTCAACTAGACTATTACCAAAATTTTTCTTTTCCGCCTTAGGATTGTTGTTCTCGAGATTAATACGCGTCTTTTGACACCTCACTCGATATTTTTGGTAGCGTATTAGCAGTCGACCCCTCAACTAGACTATTACAAAAAGGTGTTCTCTGCAACAAAATTCTTAATTTCCGCCACATGTCACAACTACAAGGACAAGAATTTTTACTTTTTACACACCAGGTTCAGCGAGAGCTTGTAAGAGTTTTATTCATAATGTAATAATAATAATAATAATTCCATCATGGTTTTATTAACATCTCAACAATTATATTTTTTCTGCGTTTCAATGTTTTCCGGAACAATTATTGAACTGATAAGCTGGAGATATTGATGCTTTATCGGTAACCGTATCGGTAACCTTTTAACAGCTGATTCTACCAACCTTAGGAGAATCAATGCAATCGATTATTGGTGCCGCTAAGGTCGTAACCGTATCGTAGCCAACCAATTGGGTTTTGGTTTACCGTCGTAACGATAAACAGCTGATTACGTTAGGGATACGGATACAGCGATACGACATACGGCACCAATGACTCCGGCTTAAGCGGACATGTATGAGCGAACAAAGGAACACACATAAATTTGAGTGTCAATGTTTACGTCATCGCAGGATCAGCATTGTCAATTACAAGTGTGAGTGTATTAGTAAAACTATCAGCGTTTCTTGTAGGGCAATTGACATTGCATTTTTATTTATGTTTGTAGTTATGTCACTCCGTCTTGTAGGGCTGAAGTCGTCAATATCACCTTTATAAAACAGGATGAATTTTTTCACGTCAACTGTGTCACCGACTGCAAATTTTTCCAATGTTCGAAAAAATTTGACTGAATCTGTGTCGAATCTACAAAGTACTTGGTCATAAATTTCACAGTAAATTTTACGATAATATTCTTTTGGAGTGTTTAAAACATGGTCATTATCATTTTTACTGTCAATTCGCTTTGAAATTTTCCGTCGACGTGGCAAATTCGGTTCCCTGATTGGAGGGTGGGCCGTGTGTAGAAGTCCACGAAAGTGGGAAAGCTTCTGACCGCCATTCACCTGGGAATAGCCAGAGCGATTCTTTTGCATGCGGTTCAAGCAGCTCACTACTGCCGGTCGCTTGCGGCCAAGTATCCTCTGGGTAGCCGCTAAGCTAATGAGCTAATGTGAGAAGGCGACAACCTGGCTAGGCCACTCTGACATAATCGGTTTAAGGGCTAGCCGGGGGAGATCTCATCGGCAGGGTCTGTACACCTCTAGGTGCGGCTGCAAGCGGGCGTCTGTCTTGGAGCAAGCGGCTCGCTATATAAACGTGCCAAGTAATATTTTCACCCCCGCTGAGCGGGTTGTGCGCTGGGCTTGGGACCCGCCACGTAAAACCATACTCCAATGAAATATAACAACATGCCTCGGATAAATACGCTCTCTATTGATGACGACCATGGCAAACGTTTGAAGGACAATGAATTGAGGGCATGCACCAAGTGCTGGCGTTCACGCCTGTGGACGAGCGACTCGCCGCTATCCGAATAAAAGCAAAATTTTTTAATATATCATTCATCTGCGCCCATGCGCCGACAGAGGAGAAAGACGATGACGTGAAAGACACTTTTTATGAACAATTAGAACGCACATACGAGCGCTGCCCCCGTCATGATATAAAAGTCGTGCTTGGCGACTTTAACGTCAGGGTGGGCAAAAAGGTGTTTTTGGCCTTACAGTCGGAAAGTTCAGCCTACACAATGAAACTTCTCCTAACGGACTGAGGCTGATTGACTTTGCCGGTGCTCGAAACATGGTCATATGCAGCACGAGGTTCATGCATAAAAAGATACATCAAGCTACATGGCTGTCTCCTGATCGAAATACTCGCAATTAGATCGATCACGTTGTGATAGCCGGACGGCATGCCTCCAGTGTTTTAGATGTGCGCACGATCCGAGGACCTAACAACGACTCGGACCATTATCTTGTTGCAGCCAAAATACGCACCGCCTCAACGCGGCTAAAACCAAGGAACAAAAAACACAAGGAAAGATAGACGTCGAAAAGCTTCAGTCACAACAGACTGCCAATAATTTCGCAACTCGACTCTCACACCTGCTCTCTGAAAGCACAACTCATCCTGAAGGAATACAGGAGCAGTGGGAGCATATCTACAAAGCACTTCGTACTGCCGCCGAGGAAAAAATTGGTTACCGCCGGTCTCGAAAAAACAACTGGTACGATGAAGAATGCCGCGTTGCAACCGAAAGAAAAGAGCTGCCTACAGGGCTACGTTAAAAGCGAGCGCGACAAGAGGAGTGTGTGAACGCTATCGTGAGTTGAAAAGGGAAGCGAGACGCCTTTTCAGGAAGAAAAAGTAGAAGCAGAAAGGCGGGAGTGCAAGCAGCTTGAGCTGATAGCCACCAGGAATAACGCCCGAAAATTCTACCAAAAAATACGGCGACAGACGGAAGGTTTTAAGACCGGGGCAAACTCCTGTAGGAATGAAAACGGCGACCTTGTAACTGATGTCCAGATAGTGCTTAGATTATGGAGGGAATACTTCTCTGCTCTCCTAAATGGAGGCAGCAATTCACCGCGCAGAGATGAAGAACCCGATCCCGCATTCGATGATGATAGAATATATGTCCCCCCGCCCGATTATGTCGAAGTTAGAATAGCAATAACCAGATTGAAAAACAACAAGGCCGTGGGCGGTGATGGATTGCCTGTGGAGCTATTCAAGTTCGGAGGCGAGGAGTAAGGCGCATGCAGCAGCTTCTTAGCAAAATATGGGCGGACGAAAGCATGCCCGACGGTTGGAATCTAAGTGTTCTTTGCCTTCTTAATATCGCATATAAGGTCCTTTCAAGTATATTGTGCGAAAGATTGAAGCCCACCGTAAACCGACTTATTGGACCTTATCAGTGCGGCTTCAGACCTGGTAAATCTACCATCTACCAGTTTTTCTTAATGCGCCAAATCTTGGAAAAAACCCGCGAAAAGAGAATCGACACACATCACCTCTTCGTCGACTTTAAAGCCGCCTTCGACAGCTCGAAAAGGAGCTGCCTATATGCCGCTATGCCTGATACAGCTGTGCAAAATGACGTTGATCAACACCATCAGCTCAGTCAGAATTGGGAAGGACCTCTCCGAGCCGTTCGAAACTAAACGAGGTTTCAGACAGGGTGACCCCCTATCGTGCGATTTCTTTAATTTGATGCTGGAGAAAATTATACTAGCTGCAGAACTTAACCGCACTGGAACAATATACTATAAAAGCTTGCAATTACTGGCATATGCTGATGACATTGATATCATCGGCCTAAACACCCGCGCTGTTAGTTCTGCTTACTCCAAACTGGAAAAAGAAGCGGTAAAGATGGGTTTGATGGTGAATGAAGACAAAACGAAGTACCTGCTGTCATCGAGCAAAGAGTCAGCGCATATGCGCCTTGGCAACCTCGCTACTGTTGGCAGCCATAATTTTGAAATAGTAAGCTACTTCATTTATTTGGGAACCAGCAACAACACTAGCAACAACATCAGCACTGAAATCCAGTGAAGAATCAATCTTGCCAATAAATGCTACTTTGGAATAGGTAGGCAACTGAAAAGTAAAGTCCTCTCTCGGTGAATGAAAATCATACTCTACAAGTCACTTATCGTACCCGTCCTGCTATATGGGGCAGAAGCATGGACCATGACAACAGCAGATGAAGCGGCTTTGGGAGTGTTCGAGAGGAAAGTTCTTCGAAAGATGTATGGACCTCTACGCGCTGGCGATGGCGAGTACCGAAGAAGATTTAATGATGAGCTGTACGAGCTATACGCAGACATCAACATATTCCAGAGAATTAAAACGCAGCGGCTGCGCTGGCTAGGCCATGTTATGCGAATGAAAGATGATGCTCCGGCCAAGAAAGTGTTTCTATCGGAACCCGCCTATGGAATCAGAGGTAGAGGGCGGCCCCCACTCCGTTGGAAGGACCAGGTGGAAAACGATTTAAACTCCCTTGGTGTGACCAATTGGCGCCGGTTGGCGAAGCGAAGGATCGACTGGCGCGCCTTGTTGGACGGCCATAACCGTTTAGACGGTTAAGCGCCAATTAAGTAAGTAAGTAAGTAAGATTCCAAATTTCTTTGATAACTCTATGCATTTTAGCCAAATTGATTCAAATTTGGAATCGGGGGAAGTTTCCAACGTGTAGGTTACAGCTTCAATTTTACGAGACGAATCTACGACTGTAAAGTAAAGTATGTATTACTTTTATACGGTTTTTGTGATAACCGGTTACTTTATAGTACTATGTAAAGCGAACATGGCAATGCCGGCAGTCAGCTGTGACACAATACTTTTTTGATCTGACAATAGAACAAAACAAATTAATAAGAATGCATGTGATATGCTCAGTCGATTCTCATACTCCAAGAAACATTAAAAAACTGTCCAGGGGCCCTATTCGCTAACTGTGAGTTTTAAAGTGTACACAAGAAATTGTGTAAACTTTGAAATTCTGATTCTGTAAAGCAAAACTGTGAACAAAAAAACTCACTGATAAAAACTTCGTAAGTTTTCTTGGCAGCAAGTGTACACTATTCTGACATTCAAAACTCATACGCACTGTTGCAGAATGACTTTTTTGTTTTCATGGTGTTTGATGAATATTTTCTCACTGACATAAGACTTTTACATTCAGCGCTCATTCAGCAAAACAATGTACACAATAATTTACAGAATCGCATGAAAATGTAAAGTGTAAATTGTGTGTGCAAATGAGTTTTCAATGAGTGTACATTTTTCAGTTTTTCACAGCTAGGGAATTGACTCCCAGGACCAGGGAGTACTAATATGTATTTAATACAGTAGTAACACAATTCTCTAACGCTATGAACACAATCACAGCTACTTACAAAAATATATCTCTACTTCGTTTTATCAATTGATGAACCTATTAAAAATGTATCCATTTGATATTTTTTGTATCCATTTCAAATTGATAAAATTTTATCCAAGGAGCAACACTGATTGTAATCATAGTTGGGCAAGGTGCCCACGAGGGCTTGAATGGAGAGCTGGGAGTCAAGTCCCTGAAAAATGTACACTCATTGAAAACTCATTTGCACACAAAATTTACACTTTAAGTTTTCATCCGATTCTGTAAATTATTGTGTACATTGTTTTGCTGAATGAGCGCTGAATGTAAAAGTCTTATGTCAGTGAGAAAATATTCATCAAACGCCATGAAAACAAAAAGTCATTCTGCAACAGTGCGTATGAGTTTTGAATGTCAGAATAGTGTACACTGGCTGCCAAGAAAACTCACGAAGTTTTTATCAGTGAGTTTTTTTGTTCACAGTTTTGCTTTACAGAATCAGAATTTCAAAGTTTACACAATTTCTTGTGAACACTTTAAAACTCACAGTTAGCGAATAGGGCCCCTGCACACGACGCGTAAGCTCCATGAAAGCGACAAAACAAGCGTAGAGCAATGTTGGTCGCTGACCGTACGTACGCTTGAAAAACAGGAAGAACAAGATGTTTGTTTCCATTTTTTTGTATGCAAATTTGTGTAATTGGTAAGAAAATGCTATTTTAGTTAATAAAAGTGCGTGAAAGGTAAATTACCAAAGCGAAAAAGAGTATTCAACACCACAAAAGCTTGGTTAGATCAAAGAGGATAAATATAATAAGAGGCGTCACTCGTTACTTTAGGTAATGTTATTCGTTAGGGTACTCCCAGTTTTTTTTTTTTGGGTGGATGTGCATAAATGTCTTCTATACATTCCGTGGGGTATTTGTGTTTATTTTTGCAACTTTATTTAATTAATTAATTAATTCTCTTTCCAAAAATAACATTTGCATAAGATGCCTACACGGCATGGATAAATGCGAGACAATTAAAAATATCCCTCAAAGAAAACATTAAACATCAATTTTTTTTGATTTTCAGCGAGTTACTCGCCAATCGTAGCAGACAGGTGGCTCTTATTTATTTATCCTCTTTGGTTAGACATTGTTGGAGTGATTAAAAGGCTATAAAGTGTTGGAAACTAGAAATCACTTTTTTCCGTTGTCCGCGGTGATGTAAAGTTGCCTTTCATAATTTACAAAGGCATGGGGAGGTAAACAACTTTTAATTTCTATTTTCGTTTGGTTTCGGGGACGGATATACCTGAAGAAATTTAATTTCTTATATTTTTCAATAATTTTTTGCTTTTTGTAGCGAAGCTCGAAAGTAGCTTCGTGTGCATATCTTGAGACGTAGAGAAATCGTAGCGACATGCCGCTTTTATGAAGCCATAGTACAGGTCTACAAGTAGGAAATGTAGCAGCACGCATATACACAGCCACGCTCACCTGATAAAATGCTTGTTCTTGTTCGTTTTTTTTTTTGTGGATGCTATTTGGCACTGTTGTACTTCTTAGGTCCAAGATAAGTGTAGCAGCTGCTAACGAAAACTGTGTAAAATTTTTTTCGTAAAATTACAAAGAAATATCCTTATTTACTTTCAAACGAGCACTTATTACATCTCTCTTTGAAATCCATATGTTTTGGACAATTTTAATTAGCAAATTGTGATACTTTATTACCGGGGACGATTGCTAAAACACGACCAAAACCGTCTGGGGAGGTATTAATAGACGAGTTTTTACCTCGCTTCTAATAATTCGAATACTTTTTCGCTTTTGGATTATTGATAACAGGAAAAACGCGTTTTTCATTTCCCTTTCCACATTTTTGGACGGGTTATTTTAGTCGACCTCGGTTACAAACTGCTTTTCGCGGAGAACTTTAGAACGGGAAGAAAAGCTTAGCACCCGTGTTTGTATTCTTAATACTGGAATAACTGTGCGATTTCAGATACCCCAATTCAAGACTTTTGTATAATTTTCTGTAGGACCCATATAGGTGCACTATATTTTCATACTAAATTCGTTTTTAAATATAAACGAGCTCTAGGCCAAATATTTGTATATTCTTAATAAAACACAATACGTGAATTTTTGATATACAATTATATTATTTAATTTGTCGATATTTCGAATTCAGTCTGAAGTCATCATCAAGGCGAAAAGAACAAACATACATATTTAAATCATAAAAATACACATTTGCACAAGTACAGAACTTACATTGTTGAATGCAATATGTCGACTAGTGTAACAAAAATATAAGTTTACGAACACTGCAAAGCAAATAACAATAAAATGTAAATAACACAAAGCCGTTATCATAAAAAAAAAATGAACATAAGCAGAAAGTTATCTAATGAGTAGTGAGCGCCGCTCAAGTGATATCAGCTGCAGCCTGCAGGTGAACTCTTTGGTAAACAGTGGGAGATACTCTTATCTATTATTGTTGTTGTTGTTGATCAGCTGCCTAAAGGCAGAGGCAATGCCAATTTTATCAGATTTGAAGTTCATGCGTTTGTCGCTGTGTGTATTTATGATGTGCAACATCTCTAATATGTAGCGTTTGTGGTAATTCCTCTCTTGCTGTAGAATTTCTACATTTTCTAAATTGGGAGAGTGTCCAGTTTCTCTGCAATGCTGTGTTAGCGCCGTTTTGCCATCATTAGGGTTGTCGCGATTTTTAATATTCGTTTTATGCCCGGAAATCCTCGTTTTTAGTTTCGATTTAGTAGTCCCCACAAATACTTTGTCGCATACGTGGGACCCGTCACCATTACATGGAATTTTATATACCAAGTCCGATTTCTCATATTGATCTATTCTACTTTTGGTATTACTGAAAATTTGTCGCAACGTATTATTGTAGGTAGCTAAATTACATTTCTCTTTGTCAGAAATATTTGAATATTTTATTATGTTAGACAAGCCTGACACATATGAAGTCGATTTATATATTTTATTATTTTCGGCATTTTTCCTCGCAGTGGGTTTCTTATAATAATCTCTTATAAAGTTTTTTAATTTGCGTGTGGGAAATTCATTATTTTCTAGAACATTTATTATTATTTTAATGTTTTCTTTATGATAAACTTCATCGCTGATCGAGAGAACTCTGTTGATAAAATTTCTGGCCGTATTGACTATTGTAGATTTGTCATGTTTAGAATTAAAGTTAATTAATCTACCTGACGCGGTAGGTTTTTTATACCAATCAAAACATAATTGGTTATTCTTTTTTATAACAAGAGTATCGAGAAACGGTAGTTTTCCATCCTTCTCCACCTCAATTGTAAATTTAATACTCCTGTTGTATCCATTTAGAATATTTAGCAATTCTTCCACCGTATTAGTTTTCACAATTGCGAAAAGGTCATCGACGTATTTGGTAAGCAAACGTGGCTTATAAGGGGAGTCATCTTCAAATTTCTCCAGTAATTCTTTGGTTACAATGTCTGCTATGACGGTGGATGCTGGGGAACCCATGAGCATACCGCAACGTTGCTCATAAATTTTATTGTTTAATTTAAAATATCTATTATCTCTAATGCAGAAACGAACTACTAGAAAAAGTTCTTTTGTGAGTGTGGTGTGGTTCTTTATCTGGTTCCACTTGGATGCTATAATTTCTAAGGCATGATCTACGGGAATGCTGGGAAAAAGTGAGATGACATCAAATGACACGAGACTCTCATCATCATATATTTATGTATCTTTTATTTTGTTTGTAAATTCAATTGAGTCTTTTACGTTATATTTGGACGATTTGGTTATGTTTGTGAGAATAATAACCACATACCTGCATAAATTGTACGAAGGGGAGTTGACAGACGAACAAATAGGTCTCAATGGGATATCTGCTTTATGAATTTTGGGCAGGCCATATAATCTAGGCGCATTGGACGTTTTGCTTATTAGTTTGTATTTCTCTTTTAAATCTATAACTTTGTTTTTAAACAATTTTTCTACAATCTCGTTATTTTTGTCTTGTAATTTATTAGTGGGATCTCGTTTCAATACCAGGTATGCCGAAATGTCATTTACCAAAAGTTGTAACTTCTTTTCATAGTCCGACTTATCCATTAAGACGGTAACATTACCCTTATCTGCATTCAGAACCAATAAGTCTTTGTTGTTTTTTAGAAAAGTTTTGGCCGAGTGTAGGGTATCTAATAGAAATTTGTCGCGCGCGCTCTTTTTGGTTTTCTTAAGATGATCCCGTATTAGTGTTGTTAAATTATTCCTCTCAATCTCTTGCTGCTCTTTATCTTTGATAGTTTGAATGCAGTCTTCTCCGACTGCTATCACCTTGAATAAAGGGAACCCACTATTTGTTATTGCCAAAGAGTATTTTGGACCTAAAGAGAGGAGCCACTGAATATCTGTAGGGATCCCGGTTTTCGTAGTATTATGAAACCAATTGGGTATTTGAGTGTCTCGAATTTTCGTGTGTGTGTTTTCCTAATTGTTGTTGTGAGGTTGTTAATTAGGAGTTTCTCGCTTTCAAAAAACGCGGTAGAAACTTCTGCATCAAGAGTTTGGTTTATTTTGTTGGTTAATGTGCTTACCTCTCTTTCATTTTGTTTATTATGTTCATATTTAATTTTTATGATGGGGTTCAAGAGTTACATTCCACCGTTTCTATAAATTTTGTGAGAGCCTTATTGATGTTGTTGGGCAAATGCTTGTTGTTGGTGTTGCAGTTTAGTACGTACAAAATATTTTTGGTGACGTTGTTTATGAATTTGGGTGTTATGTCACTTTTTCTGCAACTTACCAGAAACTTAGTCGACTGTGTCAACTTAGCCAGCTGTTTTGTGCTTTGTTGGTATCGATTTGTATACTTCTTGATCTCTATACCATACCTGCTTTTCATATGTCTGTAGGTGTTTTTGTTGGTGCGGTGTGCTCCCCGTTCCATAATTATTTTTGTTGTTTACGGTCTTTGAATTATAACTTTTTAAATATAAACGAACTCTAGGCTAAATATTTGTATATTCTTAATAAAACACAATACGTGAATCATCATCAAACGTCATCAGGACTAGGTACGAAAAGAACAAACATACATATTAAAATCATAAAAATACACATTTGCACAAGTACATAACTTACATTGTTGAATGCAATATGTCGACTAGTGTAACAAAAATATAAGTTTACGAACAGTGACAAGCAAATAACAATAAAATGTAAATAACACAAAGCCGTTATCATAAACAAAAAATGAACATAAGCAGAAAGTTATCTAATGAGTAGTGAGCGCCGCTCAAGTGATATCAGCTGCAGCCTGCAGGTGAACTCTTTGGTAAACAGTGGGAGATGCTCTTATCTATTATTGTTGTTGTTGTTGATCAGCTGCCTAAAGGCAGAGGCAATACCAATTATATCAGATTTTAAGTTCATGCATAGTAGCATAACACCCAAATTCATAAACAGCGCCACCAAAAATATTTTGTACGTACTAAAATGCAACACCAACAACAAGCATTTGCCCAACAACATCAATAAGGCTCTCACAAAATTTATAGAAACGGTGGAATGTAAACTCTTGAATCTCATCATAAAAATTAAATATGAACATAAGAAACAAAATGAAAGAGAGATAAGCACATTAACCAACAAAATAAACCAAACTCTTGATGCAGAAGATTCTACCGCGTTTTTTGAAAGCGAGAAACTCCTAATTAACAACCTTACAACAACAATTAGGAAAACACACACACAAAAATGCGAGAAACTCAAACACATACATAGGCAATCTCTTAACATTAAAAATATACCCCATTGGTTTCATAATACTACGAAACCCGAGATCCCTACAGATATTCAGTGGCTCCTCTCTTTAGGTCCAAAATACTCTTTGCCAATAACAAATAGTGGGTTCCCTTTATTCAAGGTGATAGCAGACGGAGAAGACTGCATTCAAACTATCAAAGATAAAGAGCAGCAAGAGATCGGGAGGAATAATTTAACAACACCAATACGGGATCATCTTAAGAAAACCAAAAATAGCGCGCGCGACAAATTTCTATTAGATACCCTACACTCTGCCAAAACTTTTCTAATAACAACAAAGACTTATTGGTTCTGAATGCAGATAAGGGTAATGTTACCATCCCAATGGATAAGTCGGACTATGAAAAGAAGTTACAACTTTTGGTAAATGACATTTCGGCATACCTGGTATTGAAACGAGATCCCACTAATAAATTACAAGACAAAAATAACGAGATTGTAGAAAAATTGTTTAAAAACAAAGTTATAGATTTAAAAGAGAAATACAAACTAATAAGCAAAACGTCCGATGCGCCTAGATTATATGGCCTGCCCAAAATTCATAAAGCAGATATCCCATTGAGACCTATTTGTTCGTCTGTCTACTCCCCTTCGTACAATTTATGCAGGTATGTGGTTATTATTCTCACAAACATAACCAAATCGTCCAAATATAACGTAAAAGACGCAATTGAATTTAAAAACAAAATAAAAGATACATACATGTATGAGTCTCGTGTCATTTGATATCATCTCACTTTTCCCAGCATTCCCGTAGATCATGCCTTAGAAATTATAGCATTCAAGTGGAACCAGATAAACAACCACACCACACTCACAAAAGAACTTTTTCTAGAAGTAGTTCGTTTCTGCATTAGAGATAATAGATATTTTAAATTAAACAATAAAATTTATGTGCAACGTTGCGGTATGCCCATGGGTTCCCCAGCATCCCCCGTCATAGCAGACATTGTAATGGAAGAATTACTGGAGAAATTTGAAGATGACTCCCCTTATAAGGCACGTTTGCTTACCAAATACGTCGACGACCCTTTCGCAATTGTGAAAACTGATACGGTGGAAGAATTGCTAAATATTCTAAATGGATTAAACAGGAGTATTAAATTTACAATTGAGGTGGAGAAGGATGGAAAACTACCGTATCTCGGTACCCTTGTTATAAAAAAATAACCAAGTATGTTTTGATTGGTATAAAAAACCTGCCGCGTCAGGTAGATTAATTAACTTTAATTCTAAACATGACAAATCTACAATAGTCAATAAGGCCAGAAATTTTATCAACAGAGTTCCCTCGATCAGCGATGAAGTTTATCATAAAGAAAACATTAAAATAATAATAAATGTTCTAGAAAATAATGAATTTCCCACACGCAAAATAAAAAAACTTTATAAGAGATTATTATAAGAAACCCACTGCGAGGAAAAATGCCGAAAATAATAAAATATATAAATCGACTACATATGTGTCAGGCCTGTCTAACAGAATAAAATATTCAAATATTTACGGCAAAGAGAAATGTAATTTAGCCTTTACCTACAATAATACGTTGCAAAAATTTTCAGTAATACCAAAAGTAGAATAGATAAATATGAGAAATCGGACTTGATATATAAAATTCTATGTAAAAGTGACGGGTCCCACGTATGCGACAAAGTATATGTGGGGACTACTAAATCGAAACGAAAAACGAGGATTTCCGGGCATAAAACGAATATTAAAAATCGCAACAACCCTAATGATGACAAAACGGCGCTAAGGCAGCATTGCAGAGAAACTGGACATTCTCCCAATTTAGAAAATGTAGAAATTCTACAGCAAGAGAGAAATTACAACAAACGCTACATATTAGAGATGCTTCACATCATAAATGCACCCAGCGACAAACGCATGAACTTCAAATCTGATACAATTGGTAGTGCCTCTGCCTTTAGGCAGCTGATCAACAACAACAACAATAATAGATAAGAGCATCTCCCACTGTTTACCAAAGAGTTCACCTCCAGGCTGCAGCTGATATCACTTGAGCGGCGCTCACTACTCATTAGATAACTTTCTGCTTATGTTCATTTTTTGTTTATGATGACGGCTTTGTGTTATTTACATTTTATTGTTATTTGCTTTGCACTGTTCGTAAACTTATATTTTTGTTACACTAGTCGACATATTGCATTCAACAATGTAAGTTCTGTACTTGTGCAAATGTGTATTTTTATGATTCTAATATGTATCTTTGTTCTTTTCGTACGTAGTCCTGATGATGACTTCAGACTGAAGTCGAAAAATTCACGTATTGTGTTTTATTAACAAAACAACAAACATAATACTAAACAAAAATAATACTAAATTCCTTCAAAAAAATTTACCATCACAGCAACCCCTATTTGATATTCCCTTCCTTTCTTTGTTTCCCTGCGTCTCTTTCCACTACATTAACCCCGGTAATTTTGACACTTCGTTCAGTGTCAAACGTATGTTCCACGCAGGTTCCACTGAGTTACACAATAGTTTGACACTGACCGAAGGGTCAAACGGCAGTGTGTTAGAAAGAGAAATGAATAGGTACCTTCTCATACATATCATACTTGTAAACCTGTACTATGTATGAAGCTACGCCTTATGTGCATCTTGCTTAACTTTCCACGAGACCCGAAAAACGACGCTATCACTCCTTACGTTCCAATGACAGTGAACCAGATACCGATAAAAATTTAACATGCAAATGCAATAACAAATTCATCCATACCCTGCAAAAATCGTGTGACCAAAAACGCACACAGACACACGAATTTTTGACAGGGGTGACGATTTGGAATGAAAAATTCTCCAAATGAAATAGCATGTTGATAAATTTAGCTTTCACACAATGTATCGTGCTCTCTCGCACCTATTATTTTTATAGGGATAACAAAATACGTCATTTTTGCGTGCAAAAAAATCCGCCATTTCTAATTCAGCAGAGACAACAAAACATTTGGTGGTCGAAAAATTTTTGCAATTTTGAGAGTTTTAAATGGAATATCTCCGGAAAGATTTAAAATTAAGAGGGAGTTCTCCAGATCACATATATATATATACTTTAAAGTGCGCAAACTTATAATTTAAAAGTTATTGTTATATTAGTTAAAAGTTTGCAAATCTATACAAATTTTATATGTGTATACGTATATATATGTGGCAGCACAGCTTTGTAATGTCATCAATAAAATATATGTATATATATATATATATGTGCATGTTGCTACAAAAGCGCGATTGATTTAATAAAAACATTTATAATAAGTGAAAACAATGCAAAAATGAAATGTGAAATATACAAAAATGCAATTTAAGTTTATCGTTGCCAATTTATATAGAAATGTATGTGGATTAAGGTTTTGAAAGATGTGTAAATTGTAATTTAAAGTGCTATAGAAATTTGCTAAATTTGCAAACTTTAACAACAAATAACTTTTAAATTATAAGTTTGCGCACTTTAAAATATATATATTTGTCATCGGGAGAACTCCCTCTTTCATTTGATACCAAGTTTTACCCCGAATTCGTGGGTGCTATTCTAAAATTTTCCCGAATTCACAATTATATAGCACCATGCCGCGAATTATGATAAAAGGTGGTGTGTGGAGAAACACTGAGGTAAGCATTTGACGCGACTGGTTACTCTTGGCTGTTTATTAACTAAATTGATAACTTTCAGGATGAAATCCTCAAAGCAGCTGTAATGAAATATGGCAAAAACCAGTGGTCACGTATTGCATCACTGCTGCACCGCAAATCTGCCAAGCAATGTAAGGCACGCTGGTACGAATGGCTTGATCCTAGCATAAAGAAGACAGAATGGTCACGGGAGGAGGATGAAAAGTTTTTGCATTTTGTTGGTGGTGAATGTTTCAACATTTTCCAAGGTTTGGCATTAATTTCATTTTTATAGTTTATAATTATTTAAAGGTTGCATTAGAACAAGTACATTGATTTTACGTGGCAGTGTTGAACAATTTTTGGAAGAAACTGAGCTTCGTTACATGATGCTATAGGGAGGGATGGCCTGAAGGTTTAATGTGGCCACATAAATCGTTCCCGAGATGGTCGGGCTGGCACTTTAATGGTGCTGTGTTACCGGAGCGTACTGGATCTGTATCCGGCTAAAGGACCATCACATCGATAACACTCCCCAAAGCCTTCGGGGAGCAATCTTATCGCTACAAAAACAACAACAACATTGTGTCCAAATCCCGAAAAAAAACTATAAAATTTGTGTCAGTGAAATGATAATTATTGCTTTTGGTTGTTAGTTTTGAGGCATCGTCATCGAGTTCCTTGTGATCGTATATGCCGGTTCTTTTGCATTCTTTTACATGCATAAAGTGCCGTTGAAGCCTTCCTCACCCTATCCTCCACGTTGAGCTGCCATGACAGCTTACTGTCTAGGATCATTCCTAGATATTTTGTGCAAGGTTTCTCCCGTAGAGTCGCCCCTCCTAACTTAGGCCTGGTCCAATTAGGGACCTTGTACCTCTTTGTAAACAAGACCATATGCAACGTCATCTGCCTAAACCGTAAGTTTTTCTGGTCCCTCGTAGAATCCCCTAAGCAGTTGGATAATGACCAGCGTCCACAGCAGAGGTGATAGCACCCCTCCCTGCGGAGTGCCCCTGTCCACTAATTTCGTGGCCGCGTACAATCCCCATTGCGATGTAATCTTACTGCAGTTTAACATGCAGTCGATCCATCTGGGTAAGGCTGGATGTACTTTAACGTAATTAAGACCATCAATAATCGCCCATTTAGAAAGCCCCGGCAATGCTTAAGAAGACTTCTAGAGCATATTCCTTATATTCCAGGGCTTTTTCTATGCTTATTACCACCCTATGCAATGCGGTGTCTACTGACTTGCCTTTGGTGTACGCCTGTTGTGTTGTGGAGAGCAGCTTTTCATCCACGTTGGACTTTATGTACACATCTATCAGCCTCTCAAAGGTTTTGAGCAGAAATGATGTTAAGCTATTGGGTCTATAATCTTTGGGATACACGTGACCGATCTTCCCCGCCTTTGGTAGGAAAGCTACACGAGCAGTTCTCCAAGAGTGCGGTACATGATTCAGTTTATGCACCCATCGAATATTATTTTAAGCCATCCCACGACCGCCCTACTTGGAACTTGTAGCATGGCCGGACATGTACCATCTGAGCCCGGCGATTTCACCACCACTACGAGATCCTCAGTAGTGTAATTAGGCAGCATATATGAATGCAGCGGTTTCCTTACCATTACTACAGCTCGCACCCGTCCTTCCGTTTGCGCATAGTAAACGCCAAATCCGCGCGCGCTAAGTCCAGAAACCTTTCCTCCCGATGGAAGCCACGGCTCCTGGATCAGCGCGTTTGGAGGAGGAGTTCGCTCGACGCCACTTTACTGTGTTGGAGGTTTATCTGTAGGACTTGCAGCACCAATGGGCTGCTTGTCCCCCTCCAGCATCTTCATCGTGACGTCGTCGTCCTCCCCTAGCCCTTTTGGTTTAGAGTGTTCGAAGCCCCCTTCAGCCTCTTGTACCTGTTGTGCCGGGTGTTCCTCTGTGCGACTCACAGCACCATCTGGCTGTTGGTCCCCTTCTAACACATTCGGGGTGACGTGGGCTACCTCCACCTGTATTTTTTCCCTTTGGCTTATGAGGTCCTTTTCGACTTCGCCCACGTCCAGCGTGTTAGGACTTTAATACCCGCGACTTCTTTTCCTGAGTCGCATATAAATTTTGCCTGTACCTAAGGACATTTTTCCAAGCTGCGCGTACAATATATCCTCCGCCTGCTTGTTTATTTGGAAGATGTATAACTGACCTTCCTCCGTAGGCCGAGATACAGTAAGTACCTTCCAATCCTGTGTCGCTATGTTCGGATTCTGATTCTGCAAAATTTGCAGTGTATCCTCCGACTTCATCACGCATGGTATCCATAACTTAACTTTTGGTACCTTGGGGATTTGCGCTTTATCCACCATCTCAAAACGCGCGTTCGTGCCCTGCCTTTAGAGGTTTGGAACCACTTCCTCCAGCCACCGCAAGCTCGCGATGTTGTCGCACGCTATCATCTTCATACCATTATACCATCTCCCGAATCAAAGGTTGGAAGGAGCTTACTTGGTTATTCCCGCATCATCTTAAGCATTAAGCTAATAAGCTCCTTTTCTACAGATCTCCACCTTTCACTAGTCATCTGTTCGAAAGGACTGCTACGATCAACCAGCGCCACAGTCAGTGACTGCTTTGCCACATCACTCATCTTCTCGGGAAAAGCCGGCGTCTTAGTGTTATTTCCCTTTGGCACCTCCAAGAAAGCCAGAGTCTTAGCTCCCTCTAGCACCTCCGAGAAAGTCGGATTCTTAGCGTTATCTCCCTTTGGCTTATCTCCTACTTCCATAGTTGGAACGTCCCTCTGACTCGCAGCTTCGAGGTAGTTGCTACCTCGCTATTGGGGCCCATCTGTCTTACAGCTTTGGGCCTACTTGTCTTGTCTATGGGACTGCCCTGCGTCGCGGCTCTGGGACTGGGCCCTTTCTGCCTCTTGAAAGCAGGCTTGTCACCTTCCGCCGAACGTTGCCTTTTCATTCTGCCATTCGACGCTTCTTCCTCCTCATACCGATTGCAGAACCGAGGGTTTCTCGCAGAAAACCTTTTGAACTGCCTTCGACCTACTTCTACCGCCTCATGAGCCCATGCCAAGCGCTCGATCTCCTCTTCTGTTGGGTCCACCACTGCTCCCAAGCGTTGTACAATTCTTAGTACTGAACGGTACTTCGAGAGAGCTCTTTGCTCCGTACCCTTCCCCACTCTTCTACTCCTTTTTCATTTGTGTGCTTCTCCAACACGGAGTTCATTGAATTAGCACTACTCTCGCTCCCCGAGTCCGACGCATCGCTTAATGCGTATTTGTCGTCCTTGGCTTGCGGCTCAGTCCTCTTCTTATCATCGTCCTTATGAAAATTAGGTAATGAGTCATTCACCTTGGTCGTACGACCACCGGCCCGACAAGGCGGGCTCAGCGGTCCAGTATTATATACGGGGAAAGAACCGTCAGCCACAGCAGCGCCCCTTACTGTGGTAAGGCCATCAATACTTCCCGAGGTGGTCCGGTATCGGGAAGGCTCCGTTCGAATGCAGCCGAATTATCCCCTGGCTACAAATCGCCCAACAGGCAGGGTCCGCATAACACCCTGGATTAGGGGGTTGGCAGTTCTTGGTCACCGACATCCCGCCGCCCTCCTATGAGGCGAAACGGCGTAGATGCCAGTCCTAAACAGCTCCTCCTCATAGTTGGGCGCTATGGAGATCGGCTAAGCCCTCACACCAACGACGATTTTCGTTACAATTGCTAGTGCATGCTCTCCAAGATGCAGATCCTGATCGAAAGTCACACCCAAAATTTTAGGGTGTAAGACAGTCGGTAGGGTAATGCCATATGGTCGACATTTGGCGCGGTCATGTTTTAAATAAGGTCACCGATGATTTGGTTGGTGAAAATATCAGGTTTCGCGAGGCGACAAAACTGGAGAGATTGGGGAGATAGCTGTTTATTTTATTACAAAGCTCATCGATGCAGGAAACAATAGCATAGGCGTAGAAGCAATAGTGACTCCTGGTGGTAAAGGTA
Organism: Eurosta solidaginis; assembly: GCF_040869045.1. NCBI lineage: Eukaryota > Metazoa > Arthropoda > Insecta > Diptera > Tephritidae > Eurosta > Eurosta solidaginis. Next base: position 107,649,204 of record NC_090322.1, on the reverse strand, counting down.
GCTATTGATATGTAGAAGTTAAGCAGAAGTTTGAATATGAGTTTTTTTAAGTTATAGCAAAAAAGCGTTGAGGATTTTTAATATCTTACCAGGTACCTTCGTACATGTTTCTAAGAATGAAGAATAAAACCTATTCAAACTCAATTTTCACCAGGACAAAGCCGCTGAGACTTCGCTATACTTTAACATACAATACGTTACCCCATTTTAGCACAACTATCATTTTTTGAGTTTATTAAATTTTATAAAATGTTTCTTCCTCTACAGTTCTATTTCGGTATTGGATGGTAAATATGGCTTTCGCATTTTCTCCATCCATAACTGTGAAAAGGTGGAAGAAATCTATGCGTGTAAATCTCACATATTATCTTGGTCGAGCGTTTCTTCAATAGCTCTCTAGTGGTGATGGTGACAGCAGAGAAACCCAACTGTTTACAAATGTTACACTTCAAAAAGAATCAAAATATTTGCCATTGCGTCTACGGCTCAAATACCCACAGTATATGAATGAATCGATTGAACCTAATTGTCTGCCTAACGGATAGTATACATATTCTTCAAATCGAAAATATTGCACCAAACGAACTGGGTCTGAATACTGAAATAGTACACATATTAAAAATCGATGAGGAGGCTGTGATGATGGTATAGGGTGAGTTGTTGAATAACATACGAAAACCACTTTAACCCATCTATATATTTGCATTACAGTTAAAGCTTTACAAACAGCAAAAATTGCTGGCGCCAAGCAATTGGAAAAGGCAGTGAAGTATTCATCACAATGTACGGGTGGTGTAAAGTTAGAAACTGCTGTTGTAACAGCTGCCACCGACACAACGGTCATCTCTACTTCGCCGAGTAGCGGCTCGTCCGACTATCTATCGAACACAGTATAATCATATCTTTTGCCAACACAGGTTAGCGATGTGCTTGCACAGGAAAAGATTTCAATTGGAAAACAAAAACCAATTAAGAGTGTTTATTTATTATTAAAGTATTTACTTTTCTTTATATCGACAGTATTAATTTAAGTTGCAATATCACGTACATATATAATAAGGGATGTGATACGATTGCTGTCGGAATTAGATTTGAAACCAATCAATACTCCTGCTAAGGGTTGTAGAATTATTGCTTGAATAATTAGATTTAGAACAATAATAAGTCTGACTTAATTACAAGTCGTACATTTTTAAGTTCATTAATTACGACAGCAATCGGATTCCACGACACCTTTGAATATTCTTGATCTGAAAAAAGAGTAAACCTAATCTGAATTTCTACTAAGCTTTAAGTTGTAGATTATTCAAATAATTGGAGTTTTTTCTAAAGCTTGAAATTATTTTTTGCTCGCTTAGAAAAGATTTCAATTGGAAAACGAAAACCAATTAAGCGAGTTTATTTATTATTAAAATACTTACTTTTCTTTATATGAACTGTATTAATTTAAGTTACAATTTCATGTGCATATATAATAAGGGATGTCGTGATACGATTGTTGTTGGAATTAGATTTGAAACCAATCAATACTCCTGCTATGGGTTGCAGAATTATTGCTTGAATGATTAGATTTAGAACAATAATAAGTCTGACTCAATTACTAGTCGTACATTTTTAAGTTCATCAATTACGACAGCAATGGGATTCCACGACACCTTTGAATATTCTTGATCTGAAAAAAAAAAGAGTAAATCTAATCTGAATTTCTAATTAGCTTTAAGTTGTAGATTTAAATTGATTCAAATAATTGGAGTTTTTTCTAAAGCTTAAAATTATTTTCTGTTCGCTTGGAAAAGATTTCAATTGGAAAACGAAAACCAATTAAGCGAGTTTGTTTATTATTAAAATACTTACTTTTCTTTATATGAACTGTATTAATTTAAGTTACAATTTCATGTGCATATATAATAAGGTATGTCGTGATACGATTGCTGTTGGAATTAGATTTGAAACCAATCAATACTCCTGCTAAGGGTTGCAGAATTATTGCTGAATGATTAGATTTAGAACAATAATAAGTCTGACTCAATTAATAGTCGTACATTTTTAAGTTCTTCAATTACGACAGCAATCGGATCCACGACACCTTTGAATATTCTTGATCTGAATTTCTATAAAGCTTTAAGTTGTAGATTATTCAAATAATTGGAGTTTTTTCTAAAACTTAATATTATTTTTTTGCTCGCTTAGAAGAGATTTCAATTGGAAAACAAAAACCAATTAAGCGAGTTTACTTATTATTAAAGTTCTTCTGTTTTATATGAACTGGATTAATATAAGTTCCAATTTCATGTACATATATAATAATATTGAAAATAATAAATATTGAAAATTAAATGTTTTTGGTTCATATTTTATTCATATGGCTGCTCCAGGTAAAGTAAATCTGCAGGTAAAATTCACGTTATATGGCGGTTATATAAATGGTAAAACCGCAGTAAAATTGATTGTCAAATGACTCGAAAATGTAGAGTGAAATGACGGAAAAATGACCGCCATTTGACGAGCATTGTGACGTGTGTGAGCAGCACAGTACTATGCTCACATCCTATAGGTGGGAGCGGAATGCACGATCACATTAATGGGAACGAAACGGAAAATTTGGTCACAAAACCTAATCCGCCCATGCAAAAATGACTATGAATATAACCGCTGCTGAAAGTCACAATGACCGTAAAATGGCTAGTAAAATGACGTGGAGCGTTTTTGCATGGTATGGTTCACATTGTTGCATTTGCATGTTAACTTTCTATCCGTATATAGTACACGCTTCATTGGAACGTCACAGCTGGTGCTACTTGTCAATAGTGATGAACGATATGGCTATTTTGAGCTATCGGTGAAAAGAGATATGGCGATTTTTGAACGAGGCTATTTTTTATAGCTATAGCGATCGCTTTAATTTATTTTTAACAAGCGAATCTATACAGAAGATATGATGGATAATACAGCGATTTTGACTATCAGTGAAAATAGATATGGTGATTTTTGAATCGGGGCTATTTTTTACAGCTATAGCGATCGCTTTAATTTAATTTTAATAAGCGAATCTGCAATTTGTATACTCGGATATACAAAATGGAATGTTTAAGTTTGTTTACCGGAGTAGATTGAATGTTATACATTAATTTAGTTTAGTATACAGAATATATATATATAAAGAAAAAAATGTGCACCTTTTATTGTCAACTGATATAATGTGAAATTAAAATTTTCTGAGATAATAGCTGTGTTTTTTTCTCATCTATATACGTTTACGCTTAAACTTTATATGGACTGCTAAGCGACAAACTTTAAATACACCTCTGAAATTGCTACGTATGAAATTAGTACTACTAAATTTCAATACGCATTATACTCAGATGTAACTGAAATATGTGTCTATGTTTTACCCTCTGCACTAATTCTATGTATTCTATGAGCGTTCACTATTTATCACAACTGATTCAGCTATATGTTATAAACAGAAATACAACAGAGGGTTGTGTCTCCGCTTTTCGGTACACCCTGTTGCTGTAGCTAGTTGTTTAACCACAGCCGCTAGATGGGTCTCCTAAGCATTATCTAAGCGCGGATAGGCGTATACGCGTGTAAAAAAGGAACACGGCTATTATGATACCATATTATTAACTGGCTGACGACATTATGTTCAGTCTCGTATTACACTCAATGAGAGGAAACTAGCGAAAATAGGTGTCTATGCTTTTATTTTTAAATGTAAGATGTATCAACCTGAAATAAATCTGTATATGTAACACCATATAAACATGATTTATTACTATTATTTTTATACTACACCGATGTATTCAGAAATACTCCGTATGAATTTATTCTGAAATTTGTATTTGGCTGCATAATGTTTTTATAGTAAAATGAATTAATTTTTAACGAAAAACGCAGAGGAAAAATATAACAAATTCTTCAAACTATTATAAAAAATATTCTTTGAAAAAAAATTAGCCACCCAATTCAGTGCCCTAGAAATTAGCCGGAGAATTCAATCATATAATATGACAAAACTTGAATTGCATTCTCCCAAAAACTAAAATTTTGAGTTACATCTGTTTACAATAAGACGAGTGATATATATTTCTATAAATCTTTTATATTTTCATCAAAACCACAAATTTTATAAAACTGATATTAACTTAGGAATTACATAGGCAAACAATCTTAGGCAGCGATTTAGTTTAGCACCAATCCACCATTTCCACAAATTAACAGTAGTAGTAGTAATAGGATTCTGGGGCCCTGCGCCCTATTATTATTTTATGGTGCAGTTGGTTCGTCATCATTGCAAAAATCGTCTGATTTTACACGCTTTAGAGGAAAAGTGTTATACTCAGAAATACTGTGGTTCGCGAAGCCGGTGTTGGACCGGCTAAGGGTTATTTTTTATAAGCGCGGCCGGAGACCGCCTGCGCGGAAAGGTGCTCTACTCAGAAATACTGTGGTTTGCGAAACCGGTGTTGGAACGGCTAAGGGTTATTTTTTATAAGCGCGGCCGAAGGCAGCCTACGCGGAAAGGTGTTCTACTCAGAAATACTGTGGTTCGCGAAGCGGGTGTTGGACCGGCTAAGGGTTATTTTTTATAAGCGCGGCCGGAGACCGCCTGCGCGGAAAGGTGCTCTACTCAGAAATACTGTGGTTTGCGAAACCGGTGTTGGAACGGCTAAGGGTTATTTTTTATAAGCGCGGCCGAAGCCGCCTACGCGGAAAGGTGTTCTACTCAGAAATACTGTGGTTCAGGAAGCCGGTGTCGGACGGGTTAAGGGTTATTTGTTATAAGCGCGGCCGAAGGCCGCCTACGCGGAAAGGTGTCCTACTTAGAACTTTTTTTGTCGGCTCCACTGATTGCTTTTGCATAGTAGCGTCATTTTCTTCCATTTAGTTTGTTTCTTGCGCTTTTGTGATTCATACGTTTTGTGCTTTTTGTGAGACATATTTCTAATTTGTTATTTTATAATTTCTTTTCAATGAGTAGTAAAAATATATATTTTCCTTTTCTTTATTAACTGAAAGGTGGTAAGGTAATATTTATATATATAGTTTTTTTGATGATGTGGCAACACGGCTTTGTAATGTCATCAATAAAATATATATATAAATGTGCATGTTGCTATAAAAGCGCGATTGTTTTAATAAAAATATTTATAATAAGTAAAAACAATGCAAAAATGAAATGTGAAATATACAAAAAAGCAATTTAAGTCTATCGTTGCCAATTTATATAGATCTGTATGTGGATTAAGGTTTTGAAAGATGTGTAAATTGTAAGTTATAGAGATTTGCTAAATTTGCAAATTTTAACAAGAAATAACTTTTAAATTATAAGTTTGCGCGCTTTAAAATATATATATTTGTGATCGGGAGAACTCCCTCTTTCATTTGATACCAAGTTTAACCCCGAACTCGGGGGTGCTATTCTAAAATTTTCCCCAATCTTAGACCAAGTCTAAAGGCCCAGGTCTATTTGGCGTCATTTTTAATTAAAAACAAAAAAATTCAGTCATTTAATCTCTTTTATACACTTCACGAAATATTTATATGAACGGGGACTTTTTCAATTATCACCATGCTTTGCATGCGTTTCATTTATGGGCTCATAAAATTGCCACATTTCACTTCTTTTTTTACTATAATTTGCTCTCACATTTCACTCGGTATTAAAATGGATTTTTAATAAATTAATACAACCAAAATTTCGTAGCCAACCGGATCAAAACCTCGTTTATAAAAATATCAATTCAAAATCACGTCGCCTGAAAGAGCAAACTAGCTAAAAGTAAACACAACGAGTGAAGAAATGTGGCTTCATGAAGAAATATCGCTATTGGCGAAATGCTGCCAAAATGCCAATTACTGATATATTTGGATAGCTAGTAGCGATTAACGATATTTCACTATCGGTGATTGCATCGCCGCTATCACTTTTAATATAAGAATTTCATACCGAAGGTAAATCGCCAATCACTGATATATTTGGATAGCAATAGCTGTCGCTATTAGCGATTTTTCATTCACGCCGATGCAATTAGAATTTCATGCCGAAGGAAAATCGCCAATCACTCATATATTTGGATAGTAATAGCTATCGCCATGGTACAATTACCAGGTAGAAGCATTAGTGAAAATGCAACCCTCCTGTGTATTTTGTTGTTGCCGCGCGTACATAAAGTGTCAGTCGTTCTTTCAATTTCTTTTGTCAAAAGTGATGGAAGAAGAAAAATGTCACATGTAATTTTCGTCAACAAAGCCAAAACAAAAAAAGGAAACAAGCTGGTTTGCTGATGAAGCTGGAGGAAAAAGGCATTTTTAACGGAAAATAAAGGTAATTAGCTGATTTTTAAATGATATATATTTAATTTATTGTTATTATTTATTTACATATAGCAGCTGAATCATTTCTTCAACGTTTCCAGCGCATCAACTCTTGGTAATTCTATACGATAGCATGACACTGATAGTACGCGTCCACCAATATCGAGAGAGGTGTTAAAAGACGCGCATTAACCTCGAAAACAATAATCAGAAGGCGGAGGCAAAATATTTTGTGTTGGTCAAGAGATATTTGCAAAAGAAGTTGAAAATTTTCAATCTAAAATTTTCATGTGGGCGTTGTAATGTTGATGATAATTTGTACCCACAAAAAAAAAAATTGTGGACATAAGTGTTTTGCGCAGATATAGTTTTGGTCTCCAAACCGGTGTTGGACCCACTCAGATAAATTTTTTATAAGCGCGGCCAAAGGCCGCCAGCGCAAAAATACTATGGATCCTACCCCGGTTCCGAAGCACGCCGGGGTCATTTTTCGGTGTTTTACGAATATCTTTTGGAACGAGCTAAAATTTTTCTGTTCCGCCTTCGGATTATTGTTATTGGATTTAGTGCTGCATGTGATCTTGCACTGAAAGAAATGGAATATGATAAGAAATTATAGATTTTCTTTCCAAACGTTTATATGATCGCATCACTTCAAGATTATCACATGGTATATGTAATGGCGATCCAGAGCAAAGCTATAGTGGTTAATTAAATTTATCATTACTGATGGCCTTAAAAGATTTGGCGTTGTCTAGTGCCTCAGCATGTACTTCTGCATCACTGGAACCTTTGTACGTACTACGTGCGATTGGAACTGATGAGGATTTGGCACATTGTTCAATAAGGTATACGAGTTTACCGTACTGAATTGTGTAGTTAATTTGAAAGTAATTTATTGTTAAATTTTTATAGGTTTGGTATTGGTCGTTTTACCACCATTGAAGAGGTTGATTATATTACAGATACATGCATCAAACATGTCGAACGTTTACGTGAAATATCTCCATTATAGGAGATGGTGCTAGAACCAATTGATTTGAAAAATATCCAATGGTCGCAACATTAATTTTGTTTATAATATATAAATAAGGAAGCGTTTTGTATTGTATGCATCTTTTAATGTATGTATTTATATTCCATAGCAGTTTAATGTAAAGTGAGATAGAAATTTTTAGGAAGTATATAGTTCCTACTTTATCTGCCTAAGGTCGTTATTTTGTAGTATTAAAAAATTATATTGGGAAATGCTATTGCTATTGCTAAATGTTTTTTTGTAGTGGACCTTATTTTCAATACATGTATGTATGAGTGCTAACGTTGCTGTCTTCAAGAGATGTTGAAAATTTAGGATGAGATTGCATATAAAATGCCTAGTTAATAGTATGTTCATGAATAAGTACTGATTTATTTTAAAATTTCATGTATTTTGTAAAGTAAAAATTAAGTAATTTAGTAACCTAATAAATATCGAAGATACATATATACATAATAACATTTAACGTTGGAAACTCGTCGTGTCGGTATTTGAGGTGCGGATTTCGTTTAAGGATATGTACTTAATGTCTTGAGATGTAATCTTTTTTAATTAAAAAAAGCACGGGTGTGTTGAAAATTGATTCGCTATGCCACAGAACTATCGGGCTCAGCGCCACAGCATAGTTGTTTTGATCCAATTTTTCTTTTGGCTCCTCTGTTCGGAACCGATTTTGCTTTCGGTTTAATTTATGGATAGCTAGTTCGGTTTTAGTACTGACTTTAATTATGGTTCCGGGTTTTCCTTCTGGCTCTAGCGAGGAGGCTATTGTAGCTATTTCGGCTTTAGGCTGGATGTGGTATCGGTACCTGCTATGGCAAAAGTTCGGCTTGGAATATTTCCGTTTTCAACTCCAGTATCGGTTATGCTCCAGTTTTTTTCTTGTCATCATGCGGATGATATAAATAATCCAAAAGTAAATCTATAGCATATAAAACATAATTGTCTAGCAATATTTTCTCTTCGTAAACTGTTTGTGGCCCTGATATGGGCCGCTTTTCGTAGGTATAATTGTTTAGCAATTTTGTTCTCTTTGTTGACTAGTGGTGGCCCTGATAAGGGCCGTTTTGCGTATACTTGTATAGCATATTTTCGCTCTTTGTAAACTAACGGTGGCGCTGAAACTAGGGGAGCTTACTGCGTCTGGGTTTCACAGCTTATTGTTGGTACATCATGCATATCCGTTTGTGTGCTGCAGCTGTTCCATGCCAAGTATTGGCCTTTCACTGCAACGGTGTCATTTAAAAAAAGCGAACATGTAGAAGGGACTTTATTATTTATCCTTCGTCCTTCCTTCATGTTGTAGCGGCGAAACTATTGTCCGATATTTTGGTAGATAACTGTGGGATGGCCGTTTGGGACGATGAGACAACTTTCGCTTTTTACAAACTATTGATTAGCACTGCTAAGTCATACATAAAATTATATTACATTTTTTATCTTACAACATTCGGGAAACTGAATATTTACATCAAAGATGGTAAATATAGCGATGGAGTGGAGTTGCGCATAATATCTACTCTCTGAGCTCCCACAATAAGGTCACAGGCCTGAAAATGGAGCGAAAAAATTAAGCCATTTTAGGGAAGCTAACGCCGCAAACTTTTTCCCAATATTTCCTCTTCCTTGGTCTTGCGGGGTAATTCTTTACTTTAGCTCACAACTTTAAAAACTCGTGCAAGAATATCAGGAGAGGTGTCCAAAAATGCGTTTTGGACTCAGGACGACGAATCCGAAAGTGAAAATTAAAAATTTTATTTCTGTCAAAAAATATTCACAAAAAACTGAAAAATGGCATCGGAGTGCTCCGAAACCGGGGGTGGAATCCATAGTATTTTTGCGCAGATCACCTTTCTGTATTGGCGGTCTTCGGCCGGGCTTATAAAAAATTACCATTAGAGACCAAATCGATATCCGCGCAAAAGACAGCCACATGAAAATTTTCAACTTTGTTTGTAAATATATCTGGAAAGAAATAAAATTTTCAATTTCCGTTTTCGGAATCATGGATCATGGTCCTGGTTCCAAAGCGCGTCTTTTGCCATCTCTCCCGATATATTTGGACGAGTTTTAGTAGTCGTGAGCTAAAGTAAAGAATTACCTAATAAATTTTCACATCAAAAGTAAAAAAAAACAAAAAATGTAAACATAAACAAAGTTTGACATTTTATAACCAGCTTCGAATGAAAAAACATGTAAAATGCAACTCTGATGCTTTTACCTTGTTATTGTACCACGGCTATCGCTATTAGCGATTTTTCATCGGCGATGCAATCACCAATAGGGAAATATCGTTCCATCACTACTCTTCAAAGAATGGCCTCTTAAAAATTTCAACTAATATTTTGATAAGAATTAATAGCCTTTATATTAAATAATATATTTTAAAATTTTTGAGCTGAAGGCCAATTTAAATAAAAACACAACTTTAGAATAAAGCCGAAATATCGACAAGAATAAATTATACAACTATAATACAAAAAGTTGTGTTTTTATTTAAATTGGCCTTCAGCTCAAAAATTTTAAAATATATAATTTCAACTAATTTTAGCAAAGAGGATAAATACAATAAGAGGCGTCACTCGTTATTTTTTAGGCATTTACTCGATGTAAACTGTGAGGTGGTCGCTACTTTTGTTTTATGAGGGACATTTTTGAATTAGCTCCCATTTATCCATGTAGTGTTGTCACTTTATGCAAACGTGTTTTTTGGAAAGACAATTAAATAATTAATTAAATACAGTCAGAAAAATAAACACAAATACCACATGAAAATGTATAGAAGACATTTATAAACATTCCGCCCAAAAAAAAGTAGCGACTACCTCATAGTTTACATCGAGTAAATGCCTAAAAAATTACGAGTGACGGCTCTTATTGTTTTTATTATATTTGATTTTAGAGTATATTTTTCGCAGTGCATTAGAGTTATGAAGGTGATGGTAACACTACACCAAGTCGACATTTTGACGAAGTTTAACTCGTTCGATTTTTACACCCTGAGATGAGTCCAAAAATGTTTTCTATGTAAATCACTAATTATTTTGTGATAAAATAATGGACTTAAGTGAGTTTTGAAAAGTATAATGAGATAATAAATAATAGTAATCCGTTTTGGTTGTATTGTTTTTAGTAGCAGGTCCGTATATTGACGGCTGAAACTATATTACATCTGTGTGCCCTCTTAGGCTTCGCGGTTACTCGGTCGCCGCTGTTCTCGCTCCCACTGCATACCAAATTTAACATATCCTTTGTGCTTTGCGTGCTTGTTAATCGATTTGGCCTAAACGTTAGATACAACCTAGCATTCGTTTGGGTGTAGTGTTTTTGCTATTAAATGTAATATATTTGTGGTGGAGAATGTGCAAAAGAAATTTTAAAGTTGTGCTGTTTTACAAATAACAAAGCATTGATTTATTAATAAAAATCAAATTAAACTATTCTCTGCGTTTGTTTACTGGTGAGTTCGAGTTCTTGATTTGGATTCATATCCGTTGTATAATACACAGTGGTAGCCATTAAAAGGTACATTATATTGTACACATATCTATGGGTATATTGGTTCATATGTATGTACATGTAATATGTAAATGTACATTTATTAATATACATTTATATATACATGTATTTACCTATTTCTGTCTATACATATATTCGGAGTTTTCCAAATAACATTTCATAAAGCATCACTGCTCTGCATAAGTTTTGAATGAAATGACATGATAATATTCTTTAAAAAGGAACCTGAATGGTAATGTTATACCACCTAACTTTTACCCAAAATGATCAAAGGTGGTGTCATAATACGCGTTTCGAATTCCGTTTTTAGAATATGAAAGCAGAAATTATAGTTTTTTTTCTGTCAAAAACAATTGTCAAAAGATATATTTAAGTAAAAAATCTGTTCAAATTTTCATGTGCTTGTTGTATTTTCGGCAAATTTGTTGTACACACTCCCATTAATGCAGAAATGTGCTCTGCGCGGATTTAATTTTGATCCCCAAACCGGTGTTGGACCCATCCAGGGCTATTTTTTTCAAAATCGCGGCCGAAGGTCGCCAACGTAGAAAGGTATTCTGTGCCAAAAAAAAAACTATGGATCGGACCCCATATTTCGGAAACCCGCGGGGTCGTTTTATTGTTTTTTGTAAATATCGTTCGACAGAAAAAAAGTTTTAATTTCTGCTCTTGGTTCTGAACACGGAAGTCGAAACGAGTTTGATAAAAATTAGATGGTACACCGTCTTGTAAAACGTTACCAAATAGAGGTACCAAGAGCGGCGTCTTGAGATGTTTGCTAAAACCGGAAAACTACCCCGAGATGGTGCGAAACCGGGTCCCGATATATAGCCTTTTTGCACAAAACACCTTATTGATAAAAATTACGTGGGTATCGTCTTGTAAAACATTACTCAAGTTGGGGTCGATAAAGTGTTTGCTAAGACAGGCCACAATGTAAACGAATTCCGAAAATATGCCTAAGCAACCCAGTTGGGACCACTGCAATATAAACATTACCAGGGATGAATGTATAAAGAATGCAATAATGTGAGTTGGAGCCACGCTGTTCAGCATATCTCATCATTACAATGATAATGATCCGATTCAATGTTCGACATGCTCTACTGCATTGACTTCCGAACACATGATGCAAATTTGTCCGTTGACGAAAGTATCAACCCCCATGGATGTTGCCCTAGACTGCAGTAAAACGGAAAGGCACTGTCAATAACGCCTTGAAACCCCATAACGTCGACCACACTACTTAACACAGCAGCGAAAAATAACGGAAACATTTTTGAATATCACCCCCCGACAACCTGGCATTATCACCGACTAAATCTTCCGCGACCTTATTTACAACATGGACGCCCCAAATGTCGGCCATTTTGAACATCCACGTCGATGGCACTACGCTACCGACTGTCCGACACCCCATAATCTTGGGTGTGACGCTTGATCAGGATCTACATTTTGGTGAGCACGCAGCCGCAATTGTTCCGAGAATTCAGAGCCGTAACAAAATCCTCAAATCCCTCGCTGGCAGTACTTGGGGAAAAGATAAAGAAACGCTCATGACTACATACAAAGCAATTAGCCGGCCGATTACGTGCTACGCGTCACCCATATGGTCGCCAAGCCTAAAAATCACCCACTGGAAGAAACTACAGGCCTGCCAAAATACTGCTCTCAGAATCGCCACGGGCTGTCTTCTTATGTCCCCCATCTGCATAATGAGGCGAGAATACTCCCCATCAGGGAGAGAAATGAGATGCTGACCAAACAGCTCCTGTTGAATACCCAGAAACCTGGGCATCCCAACAGACATCTGATTGATGAACCAGCACCGCCTAGGGGCTTAAGGAGTCATCTCCGTAAGCATTTTGAGGAAATACGGCACCTGAGAACCCGGCCGTATGAAGTGAAAAAACACAAGCAGGTCCTTGGTGAACTCCATAAACAGGCGTCGGACCTTTATGCCGGGAATTGCCCGGTGAATCCAGTACTTAAAAAATTATCCAAAACTTGCGGAAGAGGAACGCATACTCCCCAGGGAAACGCGTGTCACTCTTGCTCAACTTCGTTCTGGATACTGTAACAGGTTAAACTCTTACCTATCCAGAAACAAACCCGACATACAAAATGTATGCCCCGCTTGCAATGTGTCCCCACATGACACCAACCATCTCTTCAATTGTAATGTGGAACCAATGCCTCTAACACCCCTTTCCTTATGGTCCACCCGTGTTGAAACGGCAAGTTTCCTTGGACTCCCGTTAGAGGATATTGATGACAATTTGTGATCGGTCGCGGCTATTAGGTGGGGCGAGCATTGCTACAACAACAACAACAACAACAGTTCGAGGTAAATGAAAGGGGGAGTTGTCCCGATAACAAATATATATATTTTAAAGTGCGCAAACTTATAATTTAAAAGTTATTTGTTGTTAAAGTTTGCAAATTTAGCAAATTTCTAAAGCACTTTAAATTACAATTTACACATCTTTCAAAACCTTAATCATTTCATTTCATTTCATTTATTTATTACGGCAAAAAAGCCTAATTCATAAATTAAATTATATTACAATTTACTATCTTATTGCTAAGGTTTTACAATATTCATAAAGTTTTGCTTTAAAAGCCCCGATTTCATTACAACTTTTTATATCTATAGGCAGTTCATTGAAACTTTTTAGACCTTTATAAAAAATATTTTGCTGATCTATTTCAGTTCTGAATAAAGGCAGTTTGAAATTGTGTTTATTCCTTGTATTAATGTTATGTGTTTGCTTAACTAATACTACGTTTTTACTTAGATATTCAGGTACATTTTCACTTTTAATATTAAATATAAACTTCATAGCGTGAAAAAAAATCTTTTGCTTTACACTTAACCAGTTCAAACTTCTCAGCATATCAGCCGTACGAGTATCTCTAGGTTTTTTAAGAATAAATCTCATACATCTGTTTTGCATCTTTTGAAGTTTATCTATTTCTTTGTCTGACACAATGAATAGAATAGATGGGCAGTTTACAAAGTGCGGTTCTATAATGGACTTATATATAATTATTTTGTACTTTTTTTGAATATATTTGGATGTTCTCTGCATAACCCCAATTTTTTTCGCAATTTTCTGGACTGTGTAGTTTATATGTTCTTCAAACTTGAGTTTGTTATCAATTATAATTCCCAAATATTTTATACTGTCAACTTTTTGTATGCTTTCATCATTTATTTTTAAACCAATTATATCCTCATTAACGTTCCTCCTTGTTATTATCATAAATTTCGTTTTATTTATATTAAGTTTCAGTCTATTTCCGCACAACCATTTATACAGGTTATTCAGTTCATGTTGTATTTTAGAAAGTGCAGAATTAATATTATTCTCACTAATCATTATTAATGCATCATCAGCGAATAGTTTAATTTCACAACCTTCAATAGCGTTAACTATATCATTAATATAAATTAGGAACAGTATCGGTGCCAAAACTGAGCCTTGTGGTAACCCTATGGGTACTTCTAATTCATCAGACATCACGGTATTTATAACCGTTTTCTGTCTCCTCTGCTTCAAATAGCTGCGAAACCAGTCAAGTTCTATACCAGTTATACCAATACGTTCCATTTTTTTGATTAAGATCTCCCTATCCACTGTTTCAAAAGCTCGTTTGAGGTCTAGGAAGACTGAAACAACCACTTTTTTTTTATTTAACTCTTCTTTCCAGTCATGTATCACCAAATTAAGAGCTGTCTCACATGAATGTTTCTTTCTAAAGCCTGACTGCTGGTGGGCTAGTATATTATTATCTTCAAGGTATTTCGTTAACTGGTTCTTAACATAAGCTTCAAGTATTTTACAATCACTAGGCAGCGTGTTTATGGGTCTAAGTTCTTCAGGTTTTACTGTCTTTTTAACTTTTTCCACTGGTATCACCGTTGACGTTTTCCACTTTTCTGGTACAAGACCCTCTTCTAGGCTGTTATTGATTATTTGTGCGTAGAAATATCCTGTATACGATATACAGTCTTTAAGTACTCCATCAGATATAAGTTTTCTACCGCCTATTTTATATTTGAACTCTTTCAGAATATTAATAACTTCATCTGTTGTTATTTTGGCAAACTTTAATCTAGAATTGACTTGTACATCACTTAGTGCTATACGGCAAGGTTCTATGATGTTATTAATTTCTCAATTGTTTTTGTTTTTATCGGCCTATTGATAAATCATTCAAGGTTCGAATCGAGCTCAAGGCCAGAACAAAATTCAATTTTTCAAATTTAGAAAAATTAAAAAAAAATAACAATAATTATCATTTGAAAAAAAATTATTGTTCTGGCCTTGAGCTCGATTCGAACCTTGAATGATTTATCAATAGGCCGATAAAAACAAAAACAATTGTTAATAAACCATGAGCACTTGGGAATGTCAAACAAAGTAATTGACAATAAACAAAAATCCAGCATTATCAGTGCTTTGCACCAGATGGCGCAACACTGAATAAATATAGTTGGTAAAAAGGAATAGAAGTAGCAAATTTGCCAGTCAAACAAACCACCGCTGGATAGCTAAATGGTTAGCGCAGCATGCCTAAAGCGTACTGATGATGAAGGCTTAGCACCCTTCGAAATGGATCTATCTGCGCAGCTATGGCAGGTTGTCTGAAAAATTTTCTACTTACTATTCCAAAAACAAAATTCAATTTTTCAAATTTAGAAAAATTAAAAAAAAATAACAATAATTATCATTTGAAAAAAATTATTGTTCTGGCCTTGAGCTCGATTCGAACCTTGAATGATTTATCAATAGGCCGATAAAAACAAAAACAATTGTTAATAAACCATGAGCACTTGGGAATGTCAAACAAAGTAATTGACAATAAACAAAAATCCAGCATTATCAGTGCTTTGCACCAGATGGCGCAACACTGAATAAATATAGTTGGTAAAAAGGAATAGAAGTAGCAAATTTGCCAGTCAAACAAACCACCGCTGGATAGCTAAATGGTTAGCGCAGCATGCCTAAAGCGTACTGATGATGAAGGCTTAGCACCCTTCGAAATGGATCTATCTGCGCAGCTATGGCAGGTTGTCTGAAAAATTTTCTACTTACTATTCCAAAAACAAAATTCAATTTTTCAAATTTAGAAAAATTAAAAAAAAATAACAATAATTATCATTTGAAAAAAATTATTGTTCTGGCCTTGAGCTCGATTCGAACCTTGAATGATTTATCAATAGGCCGATAAAAACAAAAACAATTGTTAATAAACCATGAGCACTTGGGAATGTCAAACAAAGTAATTGACAATAAACAAAAATCCAGCATTATCAGTGCTTTGCACCAGATGGCGCAACACTGAATAAATATAGTTGGTAAAAAGGAATAGAAGTAGCAAATTTGCCAGTCAAACAAACCACCGCTGGATAGCTAAATGGTTAGCGCAGCATGCCTAAAGCGTACTGATGATGAAGGCTTAGCACCCTTCGAAATGGATCTATCTGCGCAGCTATGGCAGGTTGTCTGAAAAATTTTCTACTTACTATTCCAAAAACAAAATTCAATTTTTCAAATTTAGAAAAATTAAAAAAAAATAACAATAATTATCATTTGAAAAAAATTATTGTTCTGGCCTTGAGCTCGATTCGAACCTTGAATGATTTATCAATAGGCCGATAAAAACAAAAACAATTGTTAATAAACCATGAGCACTTGGGAATGTCAAACAAAGTAATTGACAATAAACAAAAATCCAGCATTATCAGTGCTTTGCACCAGATGGCGCAACACTGAATAAATATAGTTGGTAAAAAGGAATAGAAGTAGCAAATTTGCCAGTCAAACAAACCACCGCTGGATAGCTAAATGGTTAGCGCAGCATGCCTAAAGCGTACTGATGATGAAGGCTTAGCACCCTTCGAAATGGATCTATCTGCGCAGCTATGGCAGGTTGTCTGAAAAATTTTCTACTTACTATTCCAAAAACAAAATTCAATTTTTCAAATTTAGAAAAATTAAAAAAAAATAACAATAATTATCATTTGAAAAAAATTATTGTTCTGGCCTTGAGCTCGATTCGAACCTTGAATGATTTATCAATAGGCCGATAAAAACAAAAACAATTGTTAATAAACCATGAGCACTTGGGAATGTCAAACAAAGTAATTGACAATAAACAAAAATCCAGCATTATCAGTGCTTTGCACCAGATGGCGCAACACTGAATAAATATAGTTGGTAAAAAGGAATAGAAGTAGCAAATTTGCCAGTCAAACAAACCACCGCTGGATAGCTAAATGGTTAGCGCAGCATGCCTAAAGCGTACTGATGATGAAGGCTTAGCACCCTTCGAAATGGATCTATCTGCGCAGCTATGGCAGGTTGTCTGAAAAATTTTCTACTTACTATTCCAAAAACAAAATTCAATTTTTCAAATTTAGAAAAATTAAAAAAAATAACAATAATTATCATTTGAAAAAAATTATTGTTCTGGCCTTGAGCTCGATTCGAACCTTGAATGATTTATCAATAGGCCGATAAAAACAAAAACAATTGTTAATAAACCATGAGCACTTGGGAATGTCAAACAAAGTAATTGACAATAAACAAAAATCCAGCATTATCAGTGCTTTGCACCAGATGGCGCAACACTGAATAAATATAGTTGGTAAAAAGGAATAGAAGTAGCAAATTTGCCAGTCAAACAAACCACCGCTGGATAGCTAAATGGTTAGCGCAGCATGCCTAAAGCGTACTGATGATGAAGGCTTAGCACCCTTCGAAATGGATCTATCTGCGCAGCTATGGCAGGTTGTCTGAAAAATTTTCTACTTACTATTCCAAAAACAAAATTCAATTTTTCAAATTTAGAAAAATTAAAAAAAAATAACAATAATTATCATTTGAAAAAAATTATTGTTCTGGCCTTGAGCTCGATTCGAACCTTGAATGATTTATCAATAGGCCGATAAAAACAAAAACAATTGTTAATAAACCATGAGCACTTGGGAATGTCAAACAAAGTAATTGACAATAAACAAAAATCCAGCATTATCAGTGCTTTGCACCAGATGGCGCAACACTGAATAAATATAGTTGGTAAAAAGGAATAGAAGTAGCAAATTTGCCAGTCAAACAAACCACCGCTGGATAGCTAAATGGTTAGCGCAGCATGCCTAAAGCGTACTGATGATGAAGGCTTAGCACCCTTCGAAATGGATCTATCTGCGCAGCTATGGCAGGTTGTCTGAAAAATTTTCTACTTACTATTCCAAAAACAAAATTCAATTTTTCAAATTTAGAAAAATTAAAAAAAAATAACAATAATTATCATTTGAAAAAAATTATTGTTCTGGCCTTGAGCTCGATTCGAACCTTGAATGATTTATCAATAGGCCGATAAAAACAAAAACAATTGTTAATAAACCATGAGCACTTGGGAATGTCAAACAAAGTAATTGACAATAAACAAAAATCCAGCATTATCAGTGCTTTGCACCAGATGGCGCAACACTGAATAAATATAGTTGGTAAAAAGGAATAGAAGTAGCAAATTTGCCAGTCAAACAAACCACCGCTGGATAGCTAAATGGTTAGCGCAGCATGCCTAAAGCGTACTGATGATGAAGGCTTAGCACCCTTCGAAATGGATCTATCTGCGCAGCTATGGCAGGTTGTCTGAAAAATTTTCTACTTACTATTCCAAAAACAAAATTCAATTTTTCAAATTTAGAAAAATTAAAAAAAAATAACAATAATTATCATTTGAAAAAAATTATTGTTCTGGCCTTGAGCTCGATTCGAACCTTGAATGATTTATCAATAGGCCGATAAAAACAAAAACAATTGTTAATAAACCATGAGCACTTGGGAATGTCAAACAAAGTAATTGACAATAAACAAAAATCCAGCATTATCAGTGCTTTGCACCAGATGGCGCAACACTGAATAAATATAGTTGGTAAAAAGGAATAGAAGTAGCAAATTTGCCAGTCAAACAAACCACCGCTGGATAGCTAAATGGTTAGCGCAGCATGCCTAAAGCGTACTGATGATGAAGGCTTAGCACCCTTCGAAATGGATCTATCTGCGCAGCTATGGCAGGTTGTCTGAAAAATTTTCTACTTACTATTCCAAAAACAAAATTCAATTTTTCAAATTTAGAAAAATTAAAAAAAAATAACAATAATTATCATTTGAAAAAAATTATTGTTCTGGCCTTGAGCTCGATTCGAACCTTGAATGAGTTATTAATTTCTATTACGCTATTTATAAAGAACCTATTTAGACCATTTGCCAGCTCAGTTTCATTTTCTACCATCATACCATCTATTATCGCCTTTTTAATCCCTTCGTTATCTCTCGTTAAGCAAACCGCTTGCTTAAGATGTTTCCACATTTCTCTGGCGTTATTTTCATTCATTTCGACTTTATTTTCCATATATTTAACTTTCTTTATTTTTACTAGCTTTTTGTAGATACGATTTATATTTTTATATTCGTTCCAATCACCTGTTTGTATCGCAAGCTTATAATTATTATATTTGCATTTATTGATTTGCGCCAGTTCTCTGTCGTACCATTTATTCATAAGCTTGATATGAACTTCTTTTTCATACGTTAAACTTTCCATAGCTTGCATTATTATGTTGTTCACTAATTCGACTTTCTCATCAATTAGTAGGTTTTCATTTATGTTGAAGTTACATGATCTCAGGATGCTTATTAAGATTTCACTATTATATTTATCCCAAGCTGTGATTTTCTTGGTCATTCTCATCTGGTATGATTTAGACGTTTTAATATTGAACATTATTGTTTCGTGATCTGAAATTTTGTATGCAGGCAAATTATTGCACTGTATTTCATCTGAATTTGAATATAATAAATCAATTTTAGATGCACTTGCATCTGTAATTCGAGTATTAAATTCTACTTTTTGGGTCATACCCATCACAGAAAATATCTCATTCAATTTTGTACTATATGTTGATATGTAGTTCATGTTTATATTAAAATCCCCGATTAGTATATTACATTTACTTCTTTCAAATCTATCGATTAAAATTTCATTTAGGTACTCGATAAACGCTGCATCACTTGTGCTTGGTGAATGATACAGAACCCCTATTTGCCACTTTTTATCGACCTTTTTCAATTTTATTATAATGCACCATAAGTTCATATTGACACTAGCATTATAAATTACATTTATCTCCACTGTCCTATGAACATACACTAGTACTCCTCCTGTATGCCTGCTGTGCGAGTCGCATCTAACCATATTATACGATGCTATTTCTAATTCGCTGTCTTCAACATCTTTCGTTGTACACGTTTCCGAACATAATATGATACTTGGTGTATGTACTTCAGCCAACACTTCCAGTTCACATTTGTTTGATACTATGCTGTTAATATTCAAGTATATGCACTTAAGTTCATTGTGTCTAGTCTGCAGTCTTTCTTTGTATCGAATTTTCTTCAGCGGTATCTCATTGAATTGTGGCGGGCTTACCAGTGCGTCGGGTGTTCGCTGCTAGTATCCTAGCCTTTGTTTTTTTGCATTCAAGTGCTTTAGGTAGACTGGGCACTGTCTGCTATTGCACGAGTGATTGACATCTAGTCCTAGATTTAACTTCTCATTTGCCTTTATGCAGTTTATACACTTGTTTGCTGGTTGTTCATTACATTCAATGGTCTTATGCTTACCCAAGCATTTGGTACAAACTTCCTCGTTTTTGCATTCAGTCGCCTTGTGATTGTATCCTCTGCATTTGAAACACGTTGTCACATCAACGCCATCGTAAACTTTGCACCTTTCCCATCCTACGTTGAGCTTATCCAATTTTAAAGCATTAGTAAACATTTCCTCGTCCACCTCCAATATTGCGTTGTAATAGTTTTTGTTGCTAGTTTTAACATTATATTGCTTAATAATTTTTATTTCACCCTGTTCTAGGCATTTGTTTTGCTTTCTTAGACACTCGATCAGGTCATCTCTATTCTTTTCAAACTGCATGCCTGTTATAAATAATTTTGGTTTATAGTCACGTGGTATCTTTATTTCATATTCATCACTTATTTTTTTATCCATAATTTGTTTAATCTTATTTCTTTCATCTTCATTAATACTATCGATCACCATAATACCATTATGGCCCGCTTTAATGTCTGTAATCTTTAGCTCGTTAGGGTTAATTTTATTATTTAGATCTTGCCTTGTTCTTTCACTAGTTTGTTTTGCCTTCGGTTTAACAATAATAGGAGCCCGTTTCTTAAGCTCTGGAACGGCCCTAGCTGTGTTTTTATTTTCACCCGTTCTTAGAATATTTGCATATGTTTGTTGTGGTACCCCATCGTTTTTCTCCTTTACTATTGTTTTTATTTCACTACAAAATTTCTCATTCTCCCTCCCCACTACTTCAGCTTGATTTTTTATTTTCTCTGCTATCTCCCGCACTTTCTTAATTTCAGCTGCATTTTTAATATACATTTCTTGATGCATTTTTAAGGTCGCCAAACGTTCATTGTATTTTTCCTCCATTGTTTTCATTAACGCCCGCATCTCTTTTTGGTTGGTTTTTAAAGCTTCTTCAAATTCGTTTTTATATCTATATAAATTGGCAACGATAAACTTAAATTGCATTTTTGTATATTTCACTTTTCATTTTTGCATTGTTTTTACTTATAAATGTTTTTATTAAATCAATCGCGCTTTTGTAGCAACATGCACATTTACACACCTGCTCAAAATAATAGGTACACAGCAGTCCTTCAATTTCAAAACAAGAAAAATTCATTTTATTCAATATTATGAAAATAAAACATACTTTTATCCTTGTCCTATTTATTAATGAAAATAAGCAAACTTACATTTAGAGTAACGAAAAACATATTAGTTATTTTTTAAAAACATTATTTGGCCGAAACTAACCTGCTCATAAAAATAGGTACAATTTTGATGAGATAGTAAGTATGAAAAAATATATGAAACAAAGCTTTTCTTTTACACATTTAACATTGCTTAGTT
The DNA here is from genome assembly GCF_040869045.1 of Eurosta solidaginis. Lineage (NCBI taxonomy): Eukaryota > Metazoa > Arthropoda > Insecta > Diptera > Tephritidae > Eurosta > Eurosta solidaginis. The sequence continues at coordinate 107,627,306 of NC_090322.1, read as the reverse complement.
AATAACCAGTATATCCACCTCCATTCTGAACTACTTTACTCATTCTTATTAGCATATTATTGATTAATGTCTGGCAGGTGTCTATGGGTATCTCAAACCAAGTTTTTTGAACACATTCACATAATTGGTCTTTGTTGGAGAAAGTTTAACCTGCCAAATTCTTTCTTAAATCTCCCCACAGGTTTTCAATTGGTTTTAAGTCCGGGGATTGACCAGGAAACTTCAAAACATTAACATCATGGTCCTCAAAGGATTTATTGACCAGCTTAGATGTATGTTTTGGGTCTTTGTCTTCCTCATAAACCCAACGTAATGGCACATTTTCCTCAGCATAAGGTAGCATGACATTCTCTGGTATGTCCCTGTAATCCACAGCTGTCGTTTTATTGGTTGTTCTGCATATAGGACCTACCCCATACCAAGATAATCATCCCCATATCATAGCATTTCCACCTCACAATTTTTTTTGTGAAGCGGAAGTGGAACTCGTTTTCTTTGGGCAACGTACATTTCTTTCCGCATCATTTCCAAACAATTTTATTTTTGTTTGGTCGTTCCAGAGTATATTTTTCCACTTTTTCGATCCTTCAGGTTCTGACCAATCCAAATGCTCGTTTGAAAACGTTAACCTTGTTTTTAAATTTTTCCCTCGCATTAGTGGAACTTTTCTGGCTATTCTTCCGGGTAGATTAGCCTTGTGTAAACGGCTGCTAACCGTTTGTATACTAACTACGTTGGCTATTTCTGCTGCTATCACCTTTGATGTCTTAAAAGAAATCCTTTGAGGACCATGATGTTAGTGTTTTGAAGTGGCCTAGTCAATCCCTGTACTTAAATCCGATTGAAAACCTGTGGGGAGATTTAAGAAAGAAATTGGCAGGTTAAACTTTCTTCAACAAAGACCAATTATAGGAATGTGTTCAAAAAACTTGGTTTGAGATACCCGTAGACACCTGCTTGACTTTAATCAATAATATGCTCATAAGAATGGGTAAAGAAGTTCAGAATGGAGGTGTGTATACTGGTTATTAACTAAGCAATGTTAAATGTGTAAAAGAAAAGCTTTGTTTCATATATTTTTTTCATACTTACTATCTCATCAAAATTGTACCTATTTTTATGACCAGGTTCGTTTCGACCAAATAATGTTTTTAATAATAACTAATATGTTTTTCGTTACTCTAATGTGAAGTTTGCTTATTTTCATTAATAAATAGGACAGGGATAAAAGTGTGTTTTATTTTCATAATATGGATTTAATAAAATGGATTTTTCTTGTTTTGAACATCAACTTTTCCAATTTAATTTTTGATGCTGTAAAAGGCTGGAATTAATATTAAATAAGTATAAATAGATTAAATATTTATAATCAGCACTTTTACATAATTATTTCGAATTATTTCCACAATTTTTCAAACTTTAATTAGGCGTTTTTGCAAACGGTCAAAAATTAGCGCACAAAAGTTTACTAGGCAACTCTGTCTAGTGAGAGAGCGATCAGCTGACACGTTCTTACGGAAAAAATCAAAATTGTTTTGATTTCTACGTTCCGGGCTACGTACGTACGGGCGTTGCACGTCGGTGAGTTTTCGTTTACATTGCACACTCATAAGATAGGTCGTGTCAGCTGACACGTTTTTTCTACGTACGTTCGTGGGTAACTGCCGCATAAGTGCCACATAATTCAATCATTATTTCTACACATACGCGTGCACGCGGCGGAGAAGCAACGCACAAGCACATGCAGATATCTTATCCACTGATAACATGATACGAAACTTTTATTCTCTCTCAATTCATTTCCAGGAATGGGTCTTGAAGTTCATTCGATTGTAAACAAAAGTTCGTTCGTTTCCAAGAATGGGTCTTGAACTTCAGATGGCTATAGAGTTGCCTAAACTACCAAAAAAAAAAAACTCCAGGAAATCCGTTCGGTTTCATTATTTTCAAAAAATCAGCAAGTAAGGTGATAAAAACTTATAAAAATTTATAAAAAAGGCAAAGTTTTGTAGAAATATTTTGTGGTAGATAAGTGAAAAAATATGAAATAATATATTTCGATTGCGTTGCTTTGCTTTGTTGCGCTGGCACCGCCATAAGAAAACAATGAACGGCTAGCCCCTTTTTCACTTTGATGGGACCAAAATGTTTATTTACATACATATGTATATCCACATACAATAAAAAACGCAAAAAATGTATAAGAAATTACGAAATTAGATCACTTGGTGAAGTATCTGCGTTGTCGTCCGCAAAAGGCTGTTAATTATACATGTTGCGTTAACCTATACGTATACCTACAATTTATCTCAGCTGTCAAAAGTGGAATGTTGCAACGCTCCACAAAAACCTGGCCTTTATGCATCCATTTACATCAATGCGAAGACTAAGAAGCTGACTTTTTCTCCAATCGAAAGCTGCTATCAAAACCCGTTTCGTGTGCAGCCCTTCGATGAAAGGTGTTGTCACTGATAAATTTTCCACGGGTGAAAAATAGTTATTTTTTCTTCGGATTTGTAATCCTGACAAAAATTCGAGTTTTTTGATATCCAATTTGACAATCTTAAGTAAGTTTTCAGTGAAAATTATAAATTAAACCTTTACCATGTAAAATACCCCAAAGTTATTCTGAAATGCCCAAATTTGATTTTGAGTATGATGGTATCTATGGCCAATATTATAAAAAATGCACATTTTCACGTGCTCTCAGCGAGAAGTTTCATATCATGTCATCTGTGATGTTATCTGAAATGCTCCTAACGGTATGCTATTGTGATTGAGGAAGTGTCGCTCACACATACAAGCGCATGGGGTATGAGAGAAGCTATAAAATGTATACATCTGTAGTTGTAGCTGAGAAATTTATGGAACAAGTGCAGTATACGGACAATGCTGATATAAAAAAACGAAAAATTGAGATCGATAGGTATGAATAAAAGAAACATAACGATATATTTTTTGTCGGGCAAACAACAACAAAAGTTATTAAAGGTCAAAGTTCATAATAAGCTTTTTTTTTAAATCTAAATTACTTCTAAAGTATTGAACCGATTATCAACGTCGTTGGATAGGTATTTCCAATACCTTTCATTTGATGTATATCTTAAGTATATAACTGCAAAGAATTTCCTGAAATAATATAATTTTTTAAAGGATATATCAAAATTTTTAAAAACTGAATTTTTTTTAATTTAATTGCTGTATTAAATATATGAAAATATAGTTTGGTAGATGGGAAATAATATAAGCTTTCATTTAAAATTATATATAATATCCTTAGTCCCATCAATGCAATACCAACTGTCCTGTTCCTGGTATACCAAAACTTAATTTTGGGCAAATTAACAGTAATTCTGCGCAGAACACCTGGTATTTGTTTCCTTTATGTGCAGAACACCTTTCCGAGTTGGCGGCTGTTGGCCGCCCTTATTTAAATAACCCTGGGCTACGCCATGCCAAGTCCGGGTGGTTGCCTGAACCGTGGCAACATGCCACGGTACGCACTCTTTTGCGCGTTTTTAGGTACAGCCTAATAAAATTGCCACAACCATGTTTTGAAAATGGCAATAAGGCCATACTGGCTTTATTTGCATTAGCAATTGGAAATAAGGCCATATGGCTTTATTTCTCAAACTGATTGGAAATAAAGCGATATGGCGTTATTGCGTATGGCTTTATTGCACCCCACCGTCATCCACAGTATTTCTGCGCAGAATACTTTCATACATACATAGCCCCTTAAAAAATAAGTATTTATTTTGTAACTTACGTTTAACTCACGCCGACATATCGACCTCATAATAATCTTCATCTTCCTCCTCTACAAGTCGTGGGTTGCATTGGTTGTAAAGGTTCCCAGACATTTTAGAAATGTTGTTAAAGGGTCAATATTAGTAGCCTTGCAATGCCGCAAAAAAATAAATTTTGCCAAATAGCCGCAAAAGAATTGCTTTTTGCGGTGGAATTGGGGCATAAAGACCTTGGCATGCCTCCATAACCCTTTGATCGTATTTGTATGCTGGCCAGTTTCGGGGTCTTTAAAGTTGAGCGAGTGGTTCACTTTAAAATGTACATAACCCTCATCCTGTAAGCAATCATATGCCTATAAACGATATACATAAATGTATATTTATAAATGAATGAAATATATAATTATCAAATCAACGATAGCACTTTTAAACATCGAATTTTTTAAGTATTTTACGGGATAGGAATACAAACAGCATTTCAAATGAAAGGTAATTTTACTACCTATACAATGAAAAAATTCTGAAAATCGGTTCGATACTTAAAGAGAAATTTAGATTTAAAAAAATGCTTCATATGAACTTTGACCCTTAATAACTCCTGTTATTGTCATTTGCCCACAAAAAAAATTGTGTAGTTATACTCACCTTGACCATGTCTATCAATCCTCATACTTCTGTTTTTGGATTTTAGAATTGTCCGTATACTGCACTTAAGCCAAATTTATAACTAACTAGTAAGTTCTGGAATTAGAAAAGCCTAGAAATATGCAACGAGGAGGTCGGACAGTATAAAAGGACTTATACCCAAGTACAGGTGTGGCCAGTAGCTACTTTGGAGTCATGCAGCTCCTAAATCGCTAAAGATTTGACTTGAAAATTTTGATCTAGGAATACGAAGTAAATCTACGTCGATTGGTGTCTTATTTGTCATGCTAGGTTCATGCATTGATGATATATAAGCTTTCAAAGTTGACACCTACGACTTATACCCGGGTACAGGTGTGGCCGGTAGCTTTTTTTCTCGTTTTTTCTCATTTTTTGAAGGAAAAAAATTTTTATTTATTATTTTCTTTATAAAATATTATTTTATTGATTATTTCTTATAACTAAATATGCAATTATTCAATTGTCTTCATTATTTTCACAAATATTACATGTAAATGTATTTGAAGAATGTTGTATGCATATTGGGCGCTGACATATTCTGCACATATTACGCGTTCGTTGTTGTTGTTGTTGTAGCAATGTTCGCCCCACCTAATAGCCGCGACCGATCACAAATTGTCATCAATATCCTCTAACGGGAGTCCAAGGAAACTTGCCGTTTCAACAGGGGTGGACCATAAGGAAAGGGGTGTTAGAGGCGTTGGTTCCACATTACAATTAAAGAGATGGTTGGTGTCATGTGGGGACACATTGCAAGCGGGGCATACATTTTGTATGTCGGGGTTGATTCTGGATAGGTAAGAGTTTAACCTGTTACAGTATCCAGAACGAAGTTGAGCAAGAGTGACACGCGTTTCCCTGGGGAGTATGCGTTCCTCTGCCGCGAGTTCTGGATATTTTTCTTCAAGTACTGGATTCACCGGGCAATTCCCGACATAAAGGTCCGACGCCTGTCTATGGAGTTCACCAAGGACCTGCTTGTGTTTTTTCGCTTCATACGGCTGGGTTCTCAGGTGCCGTATTTCCTCATAATGCTTACGGAGATGACTCCTTAGGCCCCTAGGCGGTGCTGGTTCGTCAATAAGATGTCTGTTGGGATGCCCAGGTTTCTGGGTATTCAACAGAAACTGTTTGGTCAGCATCTCATTTCTCTCCCTGATGGGGAGTGTTCTCGCCTCATTATGCAGATGGTGTTCTGGGGACATAAGAAGACAGCCCGTGGCGATTCTGAGAGCAGTATTTTGGCAGGCCTGTAGTTTCTTCCAGTGGGTAGTTTTTAGGCTTGGTGACGCGTAGCACGTAATCGGCTGGCTAATTGCTTTGTATGTGGTCATGAGCGTTTCTTTATCTTTTCCCCAGGTACTGCCAGCAAGGGATTTGAGGATTTTATTACGGCTCTGAATTTATTTATTTATTTATTTATTTATTTATTTATTTAAGTTCAGTCTACAGAATTTAATTCTTACAGACTAGATATAATACGCAGTTAATCAATTAAAAATAGTGTATAATTTTAATTTAAATATACTTATACTATCATTAAACTCAATAACGCTTGCATAGGTATTGCATAATCTAACGCTCCTAGCAATCGGCTCGTTCATGGCGTAATTAGTAGAGTGGAATGTGTCTACCAATAAGCGATTATTTCTTAAGTTACGAGGCGGGTCATATAAATTGACCAAATTAGATAAGTCGTCACAGTGTATGTTATTATTAATGACATTATAAATAAAAAGTATTGAGAAGTATATTCTCCTTTCATATAGGGACTGCAAGCCCATTAGTTTCCGTCTACCAATATAAGAAGGAAGATTACCTTGCCACGGTAACTTTCTTAGAGCAAATTTCGTGAAAACTTTTTGAACTCTTTCGATTTTGTTTGAGTGGGTTTCATAGTATGGGCACCATATTAGAGAACAATACTCTAGTCTGCTTCGAACAAGAGATATGTAAAGAGCTTTTAAAGTGCAAGGATCTCTGAAATCCATTGAATTTCTTCTTATGAACCCTATCATAGAAAAAGCTTTTGATACTATTAAGTCAATGTGTTGAGAAAATGTTAGCTTTGAGTCGAAAATAACACCCAAATCTTTCATTTTGGTACTTCTAGCTAGAGCACAATTGTCTATATTGTAACTAAATATTATGTTGTTAGACTTCCTAGAGAAGGTGACAACACAGCATCTATTGATGTTCAGTTTGAGACAATTCAAAGTGCACCACTGATTCAGTGAATTGAGATCGACTTGTAACTTATGGCTATCACTTGCATCCCGAACGGTACAAAAAAGTTTGACGTCATCCGCGAACATTAGGCACTTAGCGAATTTAAAGCAATTCGGTAGGTCGTTAATAAATAAAAGAAATAGCAGTGGTCCACAGTGAGTACCCTGAGGTATACCTGACCACGCGTCGATAAATAGTCTTGAGGTTGTATTCCCTAACTTAATAAATAGTTTCCTGTTTGACAGAAAACTAGCGAAGAAATTAATGAGAATGCCACTAACTCCGTAACTTCGTAACTTCTGCAAAAGTATGGTATGGTAAATCACATCAAGTTGTGCCTGCTTTCCGAACGCACCCACTATACTATTCGATAATAGGGTCAAGTTCGAACAGGTTGATCTTCCAGGAAAGAAGCCGTGTTGATCTTTAGAGATAAAATCCCGAACATGGTAAAATAACTTTGATTGGATTATGTAGTCGAACAATTTGGCCAGTGTCCCCTGTATAACGATAGGCCTATAATTACAAACATCATTACGATCACCAGACTTAAAGACCGGAACAATGTGACATAACTTCCACTGGTCGAGGAAAGTACCCTTATTGATACAATGCTGGAAAAGCTGGGATATGGGATTAGCTAAAGTATAGCAGCAACGCTTGAAAAATACAGGCGCAAATCCCTCGGAGTCATGTTTGGAGCTGGACTTTAGCGATGAAATAGCGGATAGTACATCCTCTTCGGCGATTGAAAAGGAGGTTATAAAAGGTAAAGGTATGGAATGAAATGTAGGCGATATAGGAATGCTATGATTCTCATAAACTTTCTGAAAAAACTTTGCAAACAAGTCGCAGGACTCGACAGTATTATCAGAGATAGCGCCATCATATTCCAAGTTCGTTGGGAATCCATTTGTTTTCCTCCTGGAATCTATGAATTTCCAAAATCCTCTCGGATTGGACTTTAAATTCGTTTCAACGGTATACATATAGTGCCTAAATAAGAAGTTATGAAGATGATCATACTCCTTTCTTAAATGAATGAAGTTAAGACGATTGATTTCAGAACTATTATTCTTGAACTTCTTAAAAGCCTTATTCTTTTTATTTCTCAAGTTAGAGAGTCTTAGATTGAACCAAGGTGGCTTGTTTTTAGCTGCGCATCTTTTTAGGGGAACAAAATTAGAGATGGCTTCAGAAAAAATGGAACACAATATCTCGTAAGAAGTATTGGGACAGCCGGAATTTTTCAGAAGAGTGCAAAAAATTATTTATAGACTCATAATCGGAACAATTGCGGTTGCGTGCGCACCAAAATGTAGATCCTGATCAAACGTCACACCCAAGATCTTGGGGTGTAGGACAGTCGGTAGCGTAGTGCCATCGACGTGGATGTTCAATATGGTCGACATTTGGGGCGTCCATGTTGTAAATAAGGTCGCGGAAGATTTAGTCGGTGACAATGCCAGGTTTCGCGAGGCGAAAAAACTGGAGAGATCAGGGAGATAGCCGTTTATTTTATTGCATAGCTCATCGATCTCTGGGCCTGGGCCTGTGGCCATTATTGTGCAGTCATCGGCGTAGGAAACGATTGTGACACCTTCCGGTGGTGAAGGTAGCTTAGATATGTAGAAATTAAATAAAAGTGGGGATAGGACACCACCCTGTGGCACCCCTTGTTTAATTCTCCTTGGTTTTGATGTTTCGTTTCTGAATTGCACCGATGCCTGCCGACCACCCAGATAATTTGCGGTCCACCTTTTAACACATGGGGGAAGGGTAGACCCTTCCAGGTCTTGCAGTAATGAGCCATGGTTGACCGTATCAAAGGCTTTTGATAGGTCTAGCGCTACGAGTACTGTTCTATGGTGGGGGTATTGATTCAAACCGCAATTTATCTGGGTGCTAATGACATTTAGCGCGGAGGTAGTGCTATAGAGTTTTCTGAAGCCATGCTGATGAGGGGCTAGCTGCAAATGTGCTTGGAAATAAGGGAGCAAAATGGCTTCAAGCGTCTTTGCCACTGGCGATAGGAGAGATATCGGACGATATGACTCACCTACGTTAGCTGGTTTCCCAGGCTTTAGTAGCGGGACCACCTTGGCCATTTTCCATTTCTCGGGTATGGCAAAGGTGGAGAGAGACAGGTTGAAGACATGCGCTAAATATTTGAAACCCTCTTTCCCTAGGTTTTTAAGCATCGGCATGGCTATGCCGTCTGGGCCCACTGCTTTGGATGGTTTAGCGCGACCAATGGCGTCCTCAACCTCTCTAGCGGTGATGGTGATTGGTGACGCGCTGAATTTGTGTTTATGTGCGTGTCTATTGGCTCTCCGTCTATCTTTGTCGACCGTAGGATGCATTATATATTGTCGGCAGAAAGCGCTCGCGCATTTTTCCGCATCCGACAGCACCTTATCGCCAAAGGCGATGGAAACTTTGTCTTTGTGCTTAGTCGGATTCGATAGGGACTTTACGGTGGACCAAAGTTTGCCTACACCGGTAGAGAGGTTACAACCTCTTAGGTGCTCTTCCCATTTCGCCCGCTTGTGTTCGTCCACAAGCAATCTGATGCGTTGGTTTATATCCCTTATTTGGGGGTCGCCTGGATCAAGCTGTCTTATAAGGTCGCGTTCCCTCGCTAAGCTCGCGGCCTCCGCCGGGAAGTGGGGCCGGATTTCGGGAATTCTCCCGGCGGGAATGAAATGTGCCGAGGCGGATTCAATGACCTGACGGAAGGCACGCTCCCCTTGGCGGGCATCAGTCTGGATAGGGAGGGCAGCAAAGCTGCTGTCTGTTGCAGATTTATATTCTTCCCACTTTCCTTTTTTGAAGTTTATGAAAGTGCGTTTTTCGGTGACGATGAAGTCGGCGGTACGCTCGAACGAAATAAGTATGGGCAGGTGGTCGGATGCCAATGTTACCATCGGCTGCCAGTTGACGCAGTTTACGAGTTCTGCGCTCACGATTGAGATATCTGGCGAGCTATGACAGCTTCCTACCATACGTGTGGGGGCGTCTCCGTTTATTGTGCAGAACGTCGTGTCACGATGACTGATTTTATTGAATATCGAACAAGAACTAACTTCAACTACAAAAGAGTACAATTCTGGTGTGTAATACAATATGAGAGAGTATGTGTGTGTATATGTATATAAATGAGAAATGAGAGAAACTAAATAGAGTAAGAATAAGAAAAGTAAGTATATGATTTATTTAAGAGTGACAGCTCGGCCTCTCCTGCTGCTTAACTCGTCCCGAGTTTTGAATTGGTTTCGTATCATCTTCCATGCCATCCAAATCATCGTCAATTTCTGGGAATAAGGCACACCATGGCTTCATGTTATCAGTTGTGGCAATTGTTGAATATTTACGCTGCGAACACTGGTGACCTTCGATGTCCTCGACGACGTATCGATCAAATCGCAGGACCTTAGTGATGACGTATGGTCCTTTATACGGTGGTTGGAGCTTTCGAGACTCGCCAGTGGCAGGCGTGGGAGCAGTCAGCAGAACCAAGTCGCCCACCTCGTACTGTTCGGGTTTAATATGCTTAGCATCGAATTTAGCTTTCCATTTAACTCGAGCGGCTTCGATGTTACGGATTGCATCATTGCGCCTACCATTCATCACAAATTGAACCTCGTCATCATGAACCGCTGCCAATACTTTATTTGCGCTTATGTCACGAAGAGGAAAGTCGTACACAAGATCTAAAGCAGCGAACTTTGTGGTGGCATTCTTCTTTGTGTTAAGTGTCCACTGCAATGAGCGTAAGTGGACGTCCCAATCTTTCGGATTATTAGTTGATGGCTTCAAATATGCCAAGATCGCCTGGTTAACTCGCTCGGCCAACCCATTTGATCGCGGTGTACGCACTGCTACCTTGATGTGTTGGATAGTGTTTGTTTCACAGAACGTAGTAAAAGCTGTCGACGTAAAGGCTGTACCACGATCTGTTACCATTTTCTGAGGTAAGCCGAAAAATAACGTGAGTTGATTCAGAGCGTCAACCACCGGCTTTGTTTTCGTCGATCTCGTTGGGACAACAACCACATACCTGGTGAGAGCATCGACGATGACCAACACGTATTCGTATCCGTGCTTGCTCTTCACAAATGGTCCCAGGTGATCCAAGTGCAGGACTTGGAACGGTAATTTCGGAATATCCATTCCATACAGCTCGCATTGTTTTCGAGTCGGGTGACGGTGGTAGCAACACTCGATGCACGATTTAATGTATCCTTTCACAAAATTTCGCAAACGGGGAAACCAGAAGTTTTTTAACAACTTATTTATTGTTCCATCTACCCCTGGATGACCACAATCGTCGTGGCATAGTTTCACCATGCGCCACCTCATACCCTTTGGCACTACCAGTTGAGTTTCATTAGTGCCATTTAACTTGTACAGCCGATGATTTGTTAACTTATACTCCGATTTCATTTTAACCTTATGTTCGGATTGCTCTGCTCCCCTCAAAATGTCTATAATCGTTTTAAGCTTTTCATCTTGTTGCTGCATGACTGACACCCAATCCTCAACTGACAACGTTTGTATATCACCCCCGGCTTCTCGTGCTGCCTCTGGTGGGGCACGACTCATAGCGTCGACATGCGCCATTGATGTCCCAGCACGATGCACAATGTCACAATCGTATTCGAGGAGCTTGATTAACCAGCGCGCAACTCGCGGTAACATAGGTTTTGTTGATTTAGCGCTCGATATCACCTGACAGTCGGTTACGATGGTAAAATGCTTACCTAACAAAAACATTCGAAATCGTTGGCAGGCCTCAACAACTGCCAAGACTTCCAGCTCGTATGCCTGATAATTTCGTTCAGCCCCTACGCAGGCCCTGCTATAATAAGCTACTGGTGTCATGCTTCCATTATCATCACGCTGCATTAGAATCGCAGCCAGTCCTACACTTGAAGCATCTGTATGCAATTCATGCTCTTTGCCAACATCATAAATAGTAAGTATCGGCGAACTAGCAATAAGTCTATTCAATTTTCGAAATGCATCATCGCATAGGGGAGTCCATTTAAAATCGATATTTTTCTTTGTTAATTCCGTAAGCGGCTTCGCAATGATTGCATACCCGCTGACAAACTTGCGGAAGAAACCTGTTAGTCCCAGGAATCTTCGGACTTCCAATTGGTTGCGAGGTATGGGAAAATTCATGATGGCCTCTGTTTTCTTTGCACCTGGTTTAACGCCGTTTTCATCTATTTCATGGCCCAGAAACGACACAGCACTTCTCATGAATGAGCACTTTGATAATCGAAGGGTCAACCCTTCTCGTTCGACAATCTCTAGAAATTCTTTTAAATATAACAAATTCTCTTCTTCGGTTCGACTGGCGATAATCACTTCGTCGACGTAGCTGATAACCTTTTCGCCAAGAGGGGCTACTAAATTCGACATCATACGTTGGAATGAACAGGGTGCGTTGCGCAACCCAAATGGCATCCGTGTAAACTCATAGTGACCGTTGTGAGTTACGAATGCTGTATAGTGTCTTGACGTTTCTTCCAGCTCTATCTGGTAATAACCCGACATTAGGTCAAGCGTGGTGAAAAACTTTTTATCAGCTAGTGTCGCCAGTACCCCATCTATAGTTAACATCAACCACGGCTGTTTTTCTGTAACGGCGTTCAATTCGCGGAAATCGACGCACAGCCTATCTTCACCGTTTGACTTTCGCACCAAGACAATCGGGGATGCATACAACGATTTCGACTCACGAATTATCCCTAGACTTAATAACTCCTGCACTATCTTTTCTACCACCTTCTGTTTGGGAATGGGAATACTATATGGCTTCTTTGAAATTGGCTTAGGAGTTGTTAGCCTAATGCCCATCTTAAAACTTCGGGACCTCCCTAACTCACACAATCTTTCGCCAAAACAATAACCAAAATTATTAAGTAACTCCATTAATTGCTGCTCAATTCCAGCTTTCAACCCATTACCTACATCGACTGCACTCCTATCAATCGCCATTATGCTGCACATTCCATCCTCTATAATAACTTTCCCTTTTGATAAAACATCGATTCCTATGAGTGCATCGTACTTCATACTTGTGTCATCGATTATCAGCAATTCGACTTCATAAACCACTTCATCGAATTTAATTTTCGTAAACATCTTCTCTTTGCAGATTAATACACCTCCGGCGAAACCGATTAATTTTTCTTCGCACGGTATAAAGCACTCGCTGCACTTCATTGCAATCGATCTCTTAACAAGTGATTTTGCACTCCCTGAGTCGATTAACACATTGCAACAGACTTCTTCTTTACCCAAAATATTAACTCTCTTTCGCAACTCTTTTATCGGCTCTGCAATTTGGATTTTATTTACTGTCGCTTCTTCTTCTACACTTGCATCACTATCTTCGCTCTCTTCAACTTCTAGATTGTTCACACGCTTAGTTTCTGCTTTTTCACCACTTTTCTGCTTTTTTACACAATTCTTTGCTATGTGTCCCTTTGATCTACACTTAAAGCAAGTGACGCCTACCTCACCATTTCTACTAGCAGCTGACGATTCGTTTGTTCGTGTGAAGCGCTGTGGCACAACTCTTTGTTCTACACCACTTGTTCTCTTTTTATTATACATTTGATTTTCCATCACGCTCTTTAATGATTGCAATAGGTCTGCGCATCGTGTAAAATTCATTGCGCTTAACGTTCGTTTCAAATTCTCATCAAAGAGACCATTAACTATGTATTTATTAATTGACGCGTCGTCGATTTGTTCACGACGACCTATTGCAAGCATTCTATAATAGAATTCTACCATTGATTCGCTCTTACCAATTCTTGAATTCATCATACGAATGTGTGCATCAGCGGCATTTGCCACACATGGAAAATCACTTAAGAACATTCTCGAAAACTCACCCCATTTCCTAAAAACTGGCTGCGCATCTGCCCAACGCTTGGCAACACCTTTAAGCTTGCCCAAAACGGCAAAGATAAGCAGCCCGTCGTCCCAATTATATACTTCTCTCAACTGCTCGATTCGTTGTACAAATTGTATTGATGTGTATTCATCATCACACGGGTCAAACATGGGTAGAATTGATGCGATTTCTTGTAGTGTATGTGGCTTCACCTCTCTTAGCTGTGGTGTCGAAAACTGATTCGGTATATAAATACTTGAATGTGTATGTGCCCTTTGCTCCGCTGTTGACATGAATGTTGGTAAGCTGGCATAGTGCGACGGCATATACATTGATTCCGCCGGCATATAAATTGCTTGCGCCGGTGACATTACCTCGACTGCGACTGATGTGTTGCGCTGCATACTTTGTGATGTTGACGTTGCTGCTACGTGGACTGCTGGAGGCGCTGCTTGCGATGTAGCGGAATACGATTGTGCGTTGCTATACAGATGAAAGTTGCTATTCAAATTTGCGTTGCTGTGCGCATATGGAGCATGCACAAACATATCGTTTTGCGGATTAGTTGATGCACGTGGATTACTTAGAGCTTTCAGCTGCGCTGTAAGGGCCTCCACTACCCCCTGTAGCTCCCTTACCTGCACTTCCAGCTGTCCTTCACTCCCAGCATCGTTCGATGCCTCCCCTGCATCCACATTTTCCGCTTCTTCTAGAATTTTCTCCACCACTGGTCGCACCGTATCCTCGTTGGCCTCCTGCAATCGCCGTATTAATTCAGTCTTGTTCCCGGCCAATTTTAGGTCTAGACGGCGCAGTGTTTCCCGTAGTTGTAGCACGCTTAGTTTTGAAAAGTCCATATTTAATTATTTAACTTTCTTATTATATTTTTCTGTGTACGGTTCAGCTCACTTCTGATTCTGTCACGATGACTGATTTTATTGAATATCGAACAAGAACTAACTTCAACTACAAAAGAGTACAATTCTGGTGTGTAATACAATATGAGAGAGTATGTGTGTGTATATTTATATAAATGAGAAATGAGAGAAACTAAATAGAGTAAGAATAAGAAAAGTAAGTATATGATTTATTTAAGAGTGACAGTCGTTTCTTCTATTTGATCCGCCAACATCTCACCCCTACTGTCCGCCCGCAAGTTTGAATGCCATAGGTCGTGATGGGCATTGAAATCGCCTAAGATAATGCGATTGTTGCCAGTGAGTAAGGCCTCGATTTTAGGGCGGTATCCACTGGGGCAACAGGTGACAGGAGGGATGTAGATGTTGATGATTTCTAGATTTGCATCGCCTGACCGGACAGATAGGCCTTGATGTTCTAAGACATTGTCCCTGCGGTCGATGCCAGGATCAAATATATGATATTGCACAGAGTGGTGTATAATAATCGCGAGGCCGCCTCCATTTCCGCTCTCGCGGTCCTTCCTGTGGACATTATACCCAGAGCAGGTCTGCAATGCAGATCTTGCTGTGAGTTTAGTCTCTTGAATCGCAGCAATGCGGATGTTGTGTCGCTTCATGAAATCGACTATCTCCGTAATCTTCCCAGTTAGTCCATTACAGTTTAACTGCAGAATTCTGAAGTGCATGAGGGGTGACGCCGCCACTCTAGGGGTAAGTGACGGGTGACTACGCCTAGGTTGTGGAAGGCCAGGACGCAATTGCTGTTGTGGCCTTGGGACTGGGCGCCCTTGGGCAAGCATTGGGGTACCCGGATGATTTGGGTTTGCGACCTGGCAACATGGCGCGATGAAACCCGTCGAGGGGTTGCCGTCGCGGAGACCAGAACATCTAGGAAAGTGGCACCACCCAAGGCAGGAGCTGCATTGAGCGGATGTCGCAAACCTATATATTCTGTGCTGGCAGACGGTGCAAACGGAGGTAGGGACTAAGAGTCTGTTTCCCTCACCTGCACGATTGCTGCCAGAAAAGAGGGGGGAGAAGAAGACGGGGGCAGGGGCTGATGCTCAGCATTGCTACCAGCTCTACTACGAAGGTAGTAGTTATGAGTGGTATCAGCTGTTTGAGTTGTTGGCGCCGTGGGGCGCGAGCAGCAGCGGGTACTTGTTGTGGCTTGCTGAGCAGCGAGGCTGCTGGAAGGTAGTGGAGGGGCGCTTAGGCGTAGACTACGGGACGCCCTTGGGCGTGAGCAGCAAGGAGCCACAAAAGATTTATAAAAGTTACGTGGACGTCGGGTTTTGGGATCAAGCCCAGAACAACCTGTCCGATGCAACCATCCCTTGCACGAGACACACTCAACAGAGTATGACCGTCCTAAAAAGATTCTTTTCTGGCAAATGCAGCAAAACCATTTCGCAGGACCGGGGTCAGGAGACGGACCCGGATTGGGTTCGATACCTTCCCGGAGTAAGAGAATATGTAGCTGTCCTGCTGCAAGGAGCTGCTGGGAGGATGACAATTTGTGGGAGGGACGAAACAAATTAAATGGGGTCACACTGAAATGACAGTCCTTGGTCGGGAAAAATCCCGAGTCGCTCCGGTACATAGAACCGACTGCCTTGGGAAGCGATTACGTGTTCGTCTTCTGTGTTGGTCATGGATGTAGCAGAGAAAACAGCTTCCAACCTGCTGTTTCTTTGGTTTTGCACCAGCAGCTGCAGACGTTGATGGCCTATTGTCAGCACTTCCTTGCAAGGCCGTACTTATGAAACTCGCGACTGCAATTTTTGTGTTGAAGTTCCGCATCACTTGCTGATTCACCGACCGCTCTTCAATTATGGGCATAGATAGTTCCTTGGCGAGCTGGCGAAGAAATCTCTTACGCTTCGCATTGGTGCATCTGATGTTGGGATTATTCTCATAATATATGATGTACGCTGCCAATGCCGTCAAATCAATCATATTGAAGAATTGGGACAACGGCCAACGCTTTGTCATCCTTTGGCAAGTATATTCTCCAAGCAATTGGTCCATCACGTCCACTCCTCCTTTTGTCTTGTTATAAAACTCGATCATTTCTGGTTTGCCGCTTTCGCCAATGTGATCATCGTCATGTATTGATGATAGTAATATAACTGCCTTGTTTTTTTCGGCACATAGGAGCAAATGGATATGTTGGGCCTAAAACCGAATGTACTTGACCTCTCTGCACGATCTTTGTGTGTCAACATCTCCTTTGGTATGTAGGGCTTATTTTTCCGCAGAGTTCCAACTGCCGTCAAATTCATGGATGACAAGCTTTCCAGTAGATTTAGGGATGTAAAAAAATTGTCCATCGTTATATTTCGGGCGGTTCCATGAAAGCGGCTTACTAAATCCTTGACCACGCGTTCACCCTCGTTAGTTTCCCATCCCGTAGGTGCTTGGCCAGTATATATTTGTCCATGCAGTAGATATGCGTTTTTAGCATCACATACCCACCACACTTTGATGCCATATTTTGCCGGTTTCGATGGGATGTATTGCGTGAAACGGGTGCGGCCACGATATGGAAAGAGCTCCTCGTCTACCGTTAGATATTCACTTGGCTTATATGACTGCTCAAAGTTCTAGTTCATCATGGTCCACAGCTCGGATATTGGTGCAGCTTTGTCAGTTACCAAACGTTGTGCCCGTGTGTTGCCATCGTCAAACCTTATAAACCGCAGTATGGCCTGAAAGCGGTTAATGCCCATTGACGCACGATATAATGGACAATTTTCCACCGAGCACAAGTCCGGCGCACATTCGGCATTGCTGCGGTTAGCGCCAGTCATAATTAGCACTCCAATGAACGCATACATTTCGCTCAAAGTGACCTTCTTCCATGTTTTTGGTTCCGCCTCTGGATGTTTTGCGTTGAATTCCGCATATGTAGCTTCTGCTTTTTTGTTGGTGTAGCGTACTATAATATCCACCATTTCCGGAGTCATAAAACATTTATATGTATTGACATCATAGTAGTTGATCTTGCGGGCCCACTTCGCTGTCGCAAAATATTTTGTTGTCTAGTTTGGCGTGGAAGTCGTGGCTGTGAGCTCCATGGTACTATCACGTGCTACGAATTCAGCTGGACGCAAATTAATCTCCTCATTTGTCGTACGAAACACGTTTGACCGAACCCTCAAGCCCGTAGGAATCAATGTGTGAGCTCTGTGAAGTTGACACCTACTTGGTCGAATAATTAAAAAAACCATATCTCATTCGTTTGTCCATGTTTGTCCAGGAAAAATTTTCGTTTGTCCACCTTTTGTTAAAAAGTTATTTAAAAAAAAAAAATCGTGTGTGAAGTTGGCACCTCCATTTGCGAGTATTTAAAAAAACTAAATGCCATTCGTTTGTCCATCGTTTGTCCACGTTTGTCCAGGAAAAATTTTCGTTTGTCCACATTTTGTTAAAAAGTTATTTAAAAAAAAAAAAATCCCGTGTGAAGTTGGCACCTCCATTTACGAGTAATTAAAAAAACCAAATGCCATTCGTTTGTCCATCGTTTGTCCACGTTTGTCCAGGAAAAATTTTCGTTTGTCCACCTTTTGTTAAAAAGTTATTTCAAAAAAAAAAAATCCCGTGTGAAGTTGGCACCTCCATTTACGAGTAATTAAAAAAACCAAATGCCATTCGTTTGTCCATCGTTTGTCCACGTTTGTCCAGGAAAAATTTTCGTTTGTCCACCTTTTGTTTAAAAGTTATAACAAAAACATTTTTTTTCGAAAAAACCCAAAAAAATTTTTGTTTCGCTTTATTGTGCTAAATCGTTTGTCCATGTTTGTCCAGGAAACATTTTCGTTTGTCCACCTTTTGTTAAAAAGTTATTTCAAAAAAACAAAAATCGTGTGTGAAGTTGGCACCTCCATTAACAAGTAATTAAAAACACCAAATGCCATTCGTTTGTCCATCGTTTGTCCACGATTGTCCAGGAAAAATTTTCGTTTGTCCACCTTTTGTTAAAAAGTTATTTCAAAAAAACAAAAATCGTGTGTGAAGTTGGCACCTCCATTTACAAGTAATTAAAAAAACCAAATGCCATTCGTTTGTCCATCGTTTGTCCACGATTGTCCAGGAAAAATTTTCGTTTGTCCACCTTTTGTTAAAAAGTTATAACAAAAACATTTTTTTTTCGAAAAAACCCAAAAAAATTTTTGTTTCGCTTTATTGTGCTAAATCGTTTGCCCGTCGTTTGCCCATCGTTTGCCAATCGTTTGTCCATGTTTGTCCAGGCGAAATTTTCGTTTGTCCACCTTTTGTTAAAAAGTTATTTCAAAAAAACAAAAATCGTGTGTGAAGTTGGCACCTCCATTTACGAGGAATTGAAAAAACCAAATGCCATTCGTTTGTCCATCGTTTGTCCACGTATGTCCAGGAAAAATTTGGTTTTTTTAATTTCTCGTAAATGGAGGTGCCAACTTCACACACGAGTTTTGTTTTTTTTTGAAATAACTTTTTAACAAAAGGTGGACAAACGAAAATTTCTCCTGGACAAACATGGACAAACGATGGGCAAACGACGGACATACGATTTAGCACAATAAAGCGAAACAAAAATTTTTTTGGGTTTTTTCGAAAAAAAATGTTTTTGTTATAACTTTTTAACAAAAGGTGGACAAACGAAAATTTTTCCTGGACAAACGTGGACAAACGATGGACAAACGAATGGCATTTGGTTTTTTTTTAATTTCTCGTAAATGTAGGTGCCAACTTCACACATGATTTTTGTTTTTTTGAAATAACTTTTTAACAAAAGGTGGACAAACGAAAATTTCGCCTGGACAAACATGGACAAACGATTGGCAAACGACGGGCATACGATTTAGCACAATAAAGCGAAACAAAAATTTTTTTGGGTTTTTTCGAAAAAAAATGTTTTTGTTCTAACTTTTTAACAAAAGGTGGACAAACGAAAATTTTTCCTGGACAAACGATGGACAAACGAATGGCATTTGGTTTTTTTAATTACTCGTAAATGGAGGTGCCAACTTCACACACGATTTTTGTTTTTTTGAAATAACTTTTTAACAAAAGGTGGACAAACGAAAATTTTTCCTGGACAATCGT
The DNA here is from genome assembly GCF_040869045.1 of Eurosta solidaginis. Classification (NCBI taxonomy): domain Eukaryota; kingdom Metazoa; phylum Arthropoda; class Insecta; order Diptera; family Tephritidae; genus Eurosta; species Eurosta solidaginis. Next base: position 107,607,738 of record NC_090322.1, on the reverse strand, counting down.
GGACAAACGGTGGACAAACGAATGGCATTTGGTTTTTTTAATTACTTGTAAATGGAGGTGCCAACTTCACACACGATTTTTGTTTTTTTGAAATAACTTTTTAACAAAAGGTGGACAAACGAAAATGTTTCCTGGACAAACATGGACAAACGATGGGCAAACGACGGACAAACGATATAGCACAATAAAGCGAAACAAAATTTTTTTTGGGTTTTTTCGAAAAAAAATGTTTTTGTTATAACTTTTTAACAAAAGGTGGACAAACGAAAAATTTTCCCGGACAAACGTGCACAAACGATGGACAAACGAATGGCATTTAGTTTTTTTAAATACTCGCAAATGGAGGTGCCAACTTCACACACGATTTTTTTTTTTGAAATAACTTTTTAACAAAAGGTGGACAAACGAAAATTTTTCCTGGACAAACATGGACAAACGGTGGACAAACGAATGAGATATGGTTTTTTTAATTATTCGACCAAGTAGGTGCCAACTTCACAGAGCTCAATGTGTGCGTCTGTGTACATGTACATAACATATTTGTGTGTGTATTGTTTACAGATAAGCACTGTTGCCATTGACCATTTTACGTGCATGCTTATGGAAACATCAACTTTTTCCAATTAAATTTTTGATGTTGTAAAAGGCTGGAATTAATATTAAATAAATATAAATAGATTACATATTTATAATCTGCACTTTTACATAATTATTTCGAATTATTTTCACAATTTTTCAAACTTTAATTAGGTGTTTTTGCATGAAGCTGCAAACGGTCAAAAATTAGCGCACAAAAGTTTACTAGGCAACCCTGTCTAGTGAGAGAGCGATAAGCTGACACGTTCTTATGGAAAAAATCAAAATTGTTTTGATTTCTACGTTCGGGGCTACGTACGTACGGGCGTTGCACGTCGGTGATTTTTCGTTTACATTGCACACTCATAAGATAGGTCGTGTCAGCTGACACGTTTTTGGTACGTACGTTCATAACTGCCGCATAATTCAATCATTATGTCTACACATACGCGTGCACGCGGCGGAGAAGCAACGCACAAGCACATGCATATATCTTATCTGAAATGCTCCTAAAGGTATGCAATTGTGATTGTGGAAGTGTCGCTCACACATACAAGCGCATGGGGTATGAGAGAAGCTATAAAATTTATACATCTCTAGTTGTAGCTGAGAAATTTATAACTAGTAAGTTCTCGAATTAGAAAAGCCTAGAAATATGCAACGAGGAGGTCGGGCAGTATAAAAGGGCGACAACAGTGGAGGCGGGTAATCAGTTTCATTTGAGCTATCAATCAGTTTGGTTTAATTAAGCAAGCTATTCGTTGCAAAGTATAAGTGTTATTGTGAAGTACTTTAATAAAGGCCATTTTTCCATTATTCAATATTGGAGTTATTTATTCAACAGTTTAGTGATTCGAACGTTAGCAGAAGATTGCAAATAAGGGAAATTGCAAGTAAATTCGTTACAATATATATATATATATATATATATATCTATATATATATATTATTGATGACATTACAAAGCTGTGCTGCCACATAAACAAAAAAAAACAAATATAAATATTACCTTACCACCTTTCAGTTAATAAAGAAAAAGGAAAATTATATTTTTATTACTCATTTTGAAAAGTTGAAACGCCTTTGCGCGTAGGCGGCCTTCGGCCGCGCTTATAAAAAATAACCCTGGGCTACGTCATGCCAAATCCGGGTGTGTGGTATAACTGTGGCTACCGCCACGGTGATGTCCTTCCGCGTAGTACACCCTTCTGCGCAGAAGGCCGCCTATGACGAAGGCCGCATATGCAGAAAGGTGTTCTACGCAGAATTACTGTGCATGGCGCAGCCGGTGTTGGATCGGCTAACATAACAATAAACATAATAGTTATAAGGTAATATCAGCTCGTTCACGAATGCAAAAAAAGAGCTTTTTCAAATTTTTGGTAAATAAAGACTAGAAAAGTTAAAGATATATATACATCAGATGAAATGTATTTTTATATGTTATTTTTCGATTCTACTCTTGTTCCGTTTTTTAGATGTGGCAGCACAGATTTGTAATGTCATAAAATTTATATACGTATACACATATAAAATTTGTAAACTTTAACAACAAATAACTAAAATTATAAGTTTGCGCCCTTTAAAATATATATATTTGTGATCGGGAGAACTCCCTCTTTCATTTGATACCAAGTTTAACCCCGAACTATGGGGGGGGGGGGGGGGGGGGGGTGCTAAACTAAATCGCTGCCAAAATAACTACCCTTTAAGTTAAGACAATATACATTTAGCCAACATACCAATATGTTTAATTGTAGGGAACCATATGGTCTCAGTAACCAGGTACCCTAACCAAAAATAGTTAATAAATTTATTTGTAAACTATGATGCTAATAATAATAACAATAATAAAAATATCATTGTGCATAAGACAATTGTGATATCTTCTGCATAGAAGTCAAAATTCAAATAGAATGGATCACCTGAATTTTAAATTGACTATCGTGATATCTGTATCTCTTTCTATCACCAACTGAAGATAGCCGACCGTGTGCGTCGTCATGTTGAACATCCTGTCAAAATGTTCAAAAGAAGCTAAAAAGAAGCCATCTTGCACATTCAGTCGGTATCTTAGGCGATTTCAATGCCCGCTTCGATATGTGGCATTCTAACCTACACGCGGATAGCAGGGTCGAGATGTTATGGACCAAATAGAAGAAACGACACGATAAACGAAAACGCCCCCACTCGTATGGTAGGAAGCTGTCACAGTTCACCGGCTATATCAATCGTGAGCACAGGACTCGTAAAAAGCGTCAACTGGCAGCCGATGGTAACACTACCATCAACCCATACTACTTTTGCTCCAGCGATCTGCCGAATTCATCATTACTGAAAAGCGCACTTTCATCAATTTTAAAAAAGGAAAGTGGGAAGATTACAAAACTTATACTGACAATCGTTTTTCTGCACTCCCTAGCGCGACCGATGCCCGTCAAGGGGAGCGTGCATTCCGCAAAGTCACTGAATCCGCTTCGGCTCCTCTTAATCCGCCAGAAAAATCCCGCAAATCCGGCCGGAGGCCGCAACTCTAGCGAGAGAACGTGACAGCTCGACCTCGGCGACCTCCAAACAGGGACATAAACCAACGCATCAGATTGCTAGTGAATGAAAACAACAGGGCGATATGGGGGAGCAGTTAAATAATTGTAACCTCTCTGCCAGTGTAGGTAAGATATGGTCGACTGTAAAGTCCCTATCGAACCCGACTAAGCACAATGACAAAATTATCATCACCTTTGGCGATGAAGTGCTGTCGGATGCGAAAAAATGTGCGAGGGTTTTCTGCCGACAATATATAACGTGCAAGAATTATTTCCCTAACTGGTCTCTAAGGTGGTTTTCGAAAAGTGGCACGCTAACTTCACGTGAAGTTGGCGGTGCACCATAAAATAAAAATGAATTTTTTTTTTCCAATTTATAAAATATTCCACTTATCTACGACAAATTCACGTACAAGAATTATTTTCCTAACTGGTCTCTAAGGTGGTTTTCGAAAGGTGGCATGCTAACTTTACATGAAGTGTACGGTGCACCATAAAACAATTTTGAATTTTTTTTTTTTTTTGAATTTATAAAATATGCCACTTATCTACGGCAAATTCAAGTGTAAGAATTATTTTGCCGACTGGTCTCTAAGGTGGTTTTCGAAAAGTGGCACGCTAACTTCACGTGAAGTTGGCGGTGCACCATAAAAAAAAAATGAATTTGTTTTGGAATTTATAAAATATGCCATTTATCTACCGCATATTCACGTGCAAGAATTATTTTCCTAACTCACATGTAGTTGGCGGTGCACCATAAAAAAATATGAATTTTGTTTTCGAATTTATTAAATATGCCACTTGTCTACGGCAAATTCACGTGCAAGAATTATTTTCCTAACTGGTCTCTAAGGTGGGTTTCGAAAAATGGCACGTGAAGTGAGCGATGCACCACAAAAAAAAATATGAATTTTTTTTTTCGAATTTATAAAATATGCCACATATCTAAGGTAAATTTACGGCAAATTCACGTGCAAGAATTATTTTCCTAACTGGTCTCTAAGGTGGTTTTCGAAGTTAGCGTGCCACCCTATATTTTCTAAAATATGGCCGCTGCAAAGTTCTTTGTTTCACGGATAAATTACGGCAATTTTCCCAATAAGTAATTTTTTTCCACGTAAAAGTTGTCTTGCCAACTTCAGAGAGGTATCGAAAATTCCTGCATATAGCGGTAATAGAATTTGCTTCAGAGTTTTAAAGGAGTCAACTGAAGTTTGTTCTACTAAAGCATTAGTTGAGGTATCGCACTGCCTAGAGCCGGAAGTAAACAAGATAAGTTCTGGTTTGAATTCATTTTTTATTTTTGCGTAGAAGGTTTTAAGGATGCTAGCATTTGTGTTTTCCTTTTTGAACTCGCAGGGTGACGTATGGAATTTTACTTTAGGTGGTTTCCTTAGTGGTTTCCATACCGGTGTTTTATTATTGTTGAGGTAGCGTTTAATGTTTTCCAGAGCGCTAGCGTTTCTGCCGCCTACTTTTCTTCTATTCGCTGATTGTAGCTCCCACATATGCTCGTGTAAAGGGTGATCTCGTAGTGTAAAGGCTTTCGCTGCGAGACCAGCTGACCTCCTTTGTAGTTGCCAATCGATATCGTGGTACCGCGCTTCTAGTCTGAGGGAGGCTATTGGGGTAGACATGAGCAACCCTGCAGCCTGATGTATATTGGAAAGATTTCCCGCCATCCCTTGTAAAATTGGGTTTTGAGACAAACCGGTTTCGGCATTGTGCCATCATCAGTATCGATATTCGTTCTGATCTGTTGTTGTCGTTTGTCCTGTATTTATAGTTCGTAGGTACATGAGCCGGTATTGTCAAAATTTACGCTTGTGTATATTTATGTGTATGTTCTGTGTGTTCATTCAGAACCTAGGATGGTTTTTACTGATCGGTTTGTGTGGCTATCTGAGGCAGGTAAAAGACTGTAATTCTAGTCGTTTGACTATTATTGTTGTTGTTGTTGTAGCGATAAGTTTGCTCCCCGAAGGCTTTGGGGAGTGTTATCGATGTGATGGTCCTTTGCCGGATACAGATGCGGTACGCTCCGGTACCACAGCACCATTAAGGTGCTAGCCCGAAAATCTCGGGAACGATTTATGTGGCCACATTAAACCTCCAGGCCATCCCCTCCCTCCCCACCCCCAAGTTCCATGAGGAGCTTGGGATCGCCAGAGCCTCGTCTGTTAGTGAAACAGGATTCGCCGCGGATAGGTGAGGTTGACAATTGGGTTTGGAGAAGCTGTATATTGCGCTGGCAACCTGAAGGGTTGCGCTACACAGCCCCTTGAATCTGGTATTTTAGTCGCCTCTTACGACAGGCATACCTACCGTGGGTATATTCTGACCCCCTAACCCGCATTTATTGTTTTGTGTTTATTTGTTGTTGTGTGTTTGTCTGTTGCACCTGTTTGATTACTTTGTTTCTTGTAAACAATTTTTAAAGGCTCGAATATTGTGTCAGAAATTGCGTTTATCTGTTCGTTTATTATTCTACCGTCGAATGTTTTCTGTTTGTAGATTTCCATGTTTTCGAGTACGTTGAGACGTCGGCCTTTTGCTTGTATGCGAAACAGGGCCGTAGAGAGAAAATCCGGGCCCGGGACTAAACAATTTACGGGCCCCCTATAAAAAATCCACTAATACATTTGATTAACTTGAATTAATGACGTCTCATTCAGGAATCATCATTGATGGATTACATCAAAAAAATGTTTGCCACATCAACTAAATGATTTTTGGACTAAGAGCTGACAATAAAATTAACACAGAATATTTACTATTTGTATTTTTTTATTGTAACGTAGAAATAAAATTTTCTTTTAACAGCCACATATGGTTTCAAATAACCTTTTCTAGTTATTTGGTAACATTTTAATACATTTCTGATAAATTTAATGATGATTATAAATTTTAATTATTCAATATAGAAAGTTCGGATATCAAAGAGTGGCTTTACTTGCTTTTTCCGCTGCAACATTTTTATAATAATATCAAAATTTAACTGTCTTGCTAAAACGGAATCAACACAAAGCGTGGCAAGTCCTGAACCTCGCTCTTGAGATGAACACGATCTATGGAAGTTTTTAATTCTTGAAAGGACGCTGAAGGAACGTTCTGCACTAGCTACAGTGACAGGTATAGTGCAAAAGATACGTAAAGCAACACAAATGTGGGGAAAATTGTATACAGATCTTGAACTTATGTAGATGGCATTTAGCAACTTCAATGGTGACAGACCTTTATAAAAAATTTGCTTCGTAAATGTGTTTCAAGTGAATTATTTCGCATTCTAAGCTTTGAGAAATGTCCGCCTTTTATTTTTCGACAAATTTTGCTGCGCTCGCACGAACCGTAGTCTCATCCATGTCTTCAAATTGCCACAAAAAGGAAAACGTCTCGCTCAAATTTCTCATAGCTGCAAATCGTTCAGTAATGCCAGTGATTACCGAATGAACGATCACAGGAATGTATTGTTTTTAAAATCAGACTCTGAATCATCCATAATAATCTCATTTAAATTATCTTCAGAACGTCTTTTGGGTTTTCTCTTTCGAATGTCCGGAAACTTTGGCGAGATGTTGAATTGAATAGCAACTGTTCTGCATTCATTTAAAATTGTTTCCCATTGGTTCCTGATCAACTTCAAATTAGCTAAAAAGGCATATAGCTGTCGGACCTCAACATATATGGTAGCGTCTCTAGCTTGGAGGACCACGTTTCTTTGTTGTTGTTGTTGTTGTAGCGATAAGGATGGTCCTTTGCCGGATACAGATCCGGTACGCTCCGGTACCATAGCACCATTAAGGTGCTAGCCCGACCATCTCGGGAACGATTTATGTGGCCACATTAAACCTTCATGCCATTCCCTCCCTCCCCACCCCCAAGTCCCATGAGGAGCTTGACAATTGGGTTTGGAGAAGCTATATATTGCGCTGGCAACCTGAAGGGTTGCGCTACACAGCCCCTTCAATCTGGTATTTTAGTCGCCTCTTACGACAGGCATACCTACCGCGGGTATATTCTGATCCCCTAATCCGCCGGGGGGACCACGTTTCTTTCATTAATGGTAGTCAGTATTTTGAACCAAATTGAGGACAGCAAGATACATTCGCACTTGTTGATGTACTTGAGAATGCTGGTAACATTGCCGTATGCTTGCGCAGTCAAATTTGGCTTTTGGCTGAAAGACTATGAAGAGAGTTCGGTACATTTTTTTTGAGAATGTCCCATCGTTGTGGAGTGCTGCTGAAAATAGTAAAACATTTTTGTACAACTCCGAAGAAAGTAATTGCAACCGTACAACATTCTGCAGCATCAACACCACATAAATTGAGACTGTGGGTTGCACAAGGCGAGTAATCAGCATTCGAGTTTTTGTCGAGAATGTGACATAGTGCTCCATTGTAAGCTCCTTTCATATTGGCGCCGTTTTCGTACCCTAGTGCACAAAAATCTTTTAATGGGATTTCATGTTTACCTAGAGTATGGCAATTTAGATCAGCGATTTTCTGACCAGTTTTTTGGTTACAATTCACGAAAGCCAAAAACCGTTCTTGAATTGTAAAATTTGTTGCCTTCGAATTGAAATGGAGTTAGTGCAAAATGAACGTAGTCAACGTGACTAGCATTAGGCATAGCATCAACGATAATAGCAAAATACTTGGCTTTCTTGCCTTGATCTAATATAGTTTTCCTCACGTGCATTGCACAAATTTCTATAAACTCGTTCTGAATGTCTGGGGAAAGATAGTGAACTTGTAAACGTTTGTGCTGCTATTGTGAAATCCTAACTTTCTCCAAATGATCTCTAAATATCGGATCATAATGGCTTATGAGATCTTAGATGCCCAAAAATGCCAATTGTTTCGTTCACAAAGATATATAGTTTCGCCTCTGAAAGCTAGGCCTCTTTCACCCAAAAATAAAATAGTGTCCAAAATTCTATATAAAATTTCTTTCCACTTTTGAGTTTCAGTGATTAGCTGTTCATTGATAAGTGCATCAATTGTAGCCTCCTTTTGAATTAGATTTTGTAAAGGTCGCCGTTGAATATAACATTTAATGTGATCTTGAGTATTTTCGTGTGATGGCAGTTTATCGTATAGCTTCTTCCATACCTGGAATTTCGAATATCCGCACAACAAATTTTAGGTGTATTTAAAGTATTGGTGCTTAACAGACGACATGGTAGGCAATAAAAAGCATTCCTACTGGCACTCCACACTAACCAGTCACGCTCCACTTTCTCTCCATTTGGCAAGATTCTGTTTAAAAACGAGGTAGGAAATGCCTCGTCATGAAAATCACGTGGAAAAATAACAGGACACTTTTGATGACCTCGACAAATTATTTCGCTGACTTCTTCAGATTGCAAAAACTCATTATTCACGGTACCGATATCGAAGGTGTTTCAATAATCTGAACTTTGATACAGAGTTTGTGGTATTGTTGGAAGACTTTTTGAAGATGAACCTTCATCAGTGTCGCCACGAAAATTTAACGATTTCGGATTCATGTAAACATGCATTTTTGTTTGTGTTTTTATTGACTCCACATGGAACAACAGCGGGTCAGGGGGTTAGAATATACCCGCGGTAGGTATGCCTGTCGTAAGAGGCGACTAAAATACCGGATTGGCCTGAAGGTTTAATGTGGCCATATAAATCGTTCCCGAGATGGTCGGGCCAGCACCTTAATGATGCTGTGTTACCGGAGCGTACCGGATCTGTAAACGGCAAAGGACCATCACATCGATCACTCCCTAAACCTTCGGGGAGCAACCGTATCGCTACAACAACAACAACAAAGACTCTCCTGAATTACAAAAAAAAAAAAAAATGCCTTAGCACCTCTAAATCGCGGGCCCCCTGAGAAACACATTTTTGTTTGATGTTTTTATTGTTTCCCCAGGCCCAGGCAAAAAATCATTATCAATATTCGTTGCTTTAGAAATTCAGCTTAAAATTTGCACATAGAACAACTAAAGACTCCTGAATAAGAAAAAATGCCTCAATACCTCTAAATCGCGGCCCCTCTGAGAAACACATTTTTGTTTGATGTTTTTATTGTCTCCACATGGAAAAACTAAAGACTCTCCTGAATTAAAAAAAATGCCTTAGCACCTCTAAATCGCGGGCCCCCTGAGAAACACATTTTTGTTTGATGTTTTCCTTGTCTCCCCAGGCCCAGGAAAAAAATCATTATCAATATCGTTGCTTTTGAAATTCGCCTTAAAATTTGCACATGGAACAACTAAAGACTCTCCTGAATTAAAAAAAAATGCCTTAGTGCCTCTAAATCGCGGGCCCCCTGAGAAACCCCGGGCCCGGGGGAATCGTAAGATCTAGATAGTTGATTCCTCCGTCTTTTTCGGTTTCCATTGTAAATTTTATATTTCCGTGCTGCTTGTTGAGGTACTCCAGTACAAGCTCTTCGTTATTAGTAGTTAAAACGCATATTATGTCTTCCACGTATCTAGCATAAAATGATACGCCTAATTTGGACTTCAGCTCCTGTATGTACTTTTCTTCCAGATTTTGCATGAACACTTCCATAAGCCCCACATCAGCCATTTTTTGATTTTTTTCCCGGACAAACGTGGACAAACGAATGGCATTTGGTTTTTTTAATTACTCGCAAATGGAGGTGCCAACTTCACACACGATTTTTTTTTTTTGATATAACTTTTTAACAAGAGGTGGACAAACGAGAATTTTTACTGGACAAACATGGACAAACGATGGGCACACGTTGCAAACAAAGCTTGGGGGTTTTTCGAAAAAAAAATATTTTTGTTACATATAAGTTTTTAACAAAAGGTGGACAAACGAAAATTTTTCCTGGACAAACATGGACAAACGTTGGACAAACGACGGACATACGATTTAGCACAATAAAGCGAAAAAAAAATGTTTGGCGTTTTTCGAAAAAAAAAATATTTTTGTTATAACTTTTTAACAAAAGGTGGACAAACGAAAATTTTTCCTGGACAAACGAATGGCATTTGGTTTTTTTAATTACTCGCAAATGGAGGTGCCAACTTCACACACGATGTTTTTTTTGTTTTGAAATAACTTTTTAACAAAAGGTGGACAAACGAAAATTTTTCCTGGACAAACATGGACAAATGATGGGCAGACGACAGACATACTATTTAGCACAATAAAGCTTAAAAAAATGTTCGGAAAATATATTTTTGTTTATAACTTTTTACCAAGAGGTGGACAAACGAAAATTGTTCCTGGACAAACATGGACAAAGGATGGGCAAATGACGGGCATGCTATTTATTTATTTATATTTTTTTTTATTTATATTTTTGTTATAACTTTTTAACAAAAGGTGGACAAACGAAAATTTTTCCCTGACAAACATGGACAAACGATGGGCAAACAACAGACATACGATTTAGCACAATAAAGCGAAAAAAAATTTTTTTGGGGTTTTTCGAAAAAAAAAAAAACAAATTTTGTTGACTTTTTAACAAAAGGTGGACAAACGAAAATTGTTCCTGGACAAACGTGGAAACGTGGGCAAACTATGGACAAACGAATGGGATTTGGTTTTTTTAATTACTCGCAAATGGAGGTGCCAACTTCACACACAGTTTATTTTTTAAATAACTTTTTAACAAAAGGTGGACAAACGAAAATTGTTCCTGGACAAGCGTGGGAAAACTATGGACAAACGAATGGGATTTGGTTTTTTTTAATTACTCGCAAATGGAGGTGTCAACTTCACACACAATATTTTTTTTTTTTTTGAAATAACTTTTTAACAAAAGGTAGACAAACGAAATTTTTTTCACACACGACTTTTTTTTAAATAACTTTTTAAGAAAATGTGGACAAACGAAAATTGTTCCTGGACAAACGTGGGCAAACTATGGACAAACGAATGGGATTTGGTTTTTTTTAATTACTCGCAAATGGAGGTGTCAATATTTTTTATTTTTTTTTGAAATAACTTTTTAACAAAAGTTAGACAAACGAAAATTTTTTCTGGACAAACATGGACAAACGAATGGAATTTGGTTTTTTTAATTATTCGCAAATGGAGGTGCCAACTTCACACACGACTTTTTTTTTTTAATAACTTTTTAAGAAAAGGTGGACAAACGAAAATTTTTTCTGGACAAACATGGACAAACGAATGGAATTTGGTTCTTTTAATTACTCGCAAATGGAGGTGCCAACTTCACACACGACTTTTTTTTAAATAACTTTTTAAGAAAAGGTGGACAAACGAAAATTTTTCCTGGACAAACATGGGCAAACGAATGAGATATGGTTTTTTAATTACTTGCACATGTAGGTGCCAACTTCACAGAGCTTTGGTTAATGTTTATTTATTAACACGGTTTTAATAGCTTGGCCTATATGTAACGGAATCTTTGAGCTTAATTTTCACCGGTTTCTAGAAGTCTGATTAATTTGAAACGTTGCATACGTATCAAGGACCGATGACAATGCATTAATGTGATGGTGTGGTGACATAAGGTCAACGGCCATAAGGTCAATTGGCCTTATTACCACTTTGAATGGCCATAAGCTTGATTGAAACTTTGCACACGTATCAAGGCTCGATGACAATGCAATAATGTGATGGTGGGGTGACATAAGGTCAACGGATATAAGGTCAGTTGAACTTATGATCACCCCAAATGGCCATAGATTTGAAACCTTGCACATAATGCGAAAAACGCATTCCTTTATTAATGATAGAAGTGGATGCATGGCACATCTTCTAAAGAGCATACTGGAGCCCTTTTTAACACGCTTTTATTAGCTTGGCCTTTATGTAACGGAATCTTTGATCTTAATTTTCACCGGTTTCTAGAAGGCTGATTAATTTGAAACTTTGCATACGTATCAAGGGCCGATGACAATGCATTAATGTGATGGTGTGGTGACATAAGGTCAACGGCCATAAGGTCAATTGGCCTTATTACCACTTTGAATATCCATAAGTTTGATTGAAACTTTGCACACATATCAAGGCTCGATGACAATGCCTTAATGTGATGATTTGGTGACATAAGGTCAACGGCCGTAAGGTCAATTGGCCTTATTACCACTTTGAATGGCCATAAGTTTGATTGAAACTTTGCACACGTATCAAGGGTTGATGACAATGCATTGACGTCATGGTGTGGTGACATAAGGTCAATTGGCCTTATTACCACTTTGAATGGCCATAAGTTCGATTGAAACTTTGCACACTAGGGCGGGTCAATTTAAAAATCGCTCATTGCTCTGCGAAAATCGTATTCTAGGGATCAAAATAAGAAACTTTGCCGAAGGAACCATATCTCTAAAACGAATTCTGGTGTCCCCCAATTTGGGTCGAACTTTTGGGTAGGGGCAAATTTTTAAAAATCCCACTTTGACCCATTTAGAGTGCTCCAATCGAGTCCAAATGTGTGACCGACCCCCACTAACTTTGGAGGCCCGACCCACCGATGCCAGTGGCACACCCCCTGGAACCCCCCTG